>NC_052612.1:24714935-25039111 GCF_016545825.1 Eucalyptus grandis
TATTTTTCGGTTTTCTAGAAATTAAAATGCTTTTTAATATTTTTTTTTTAAATAAATTATTTTTTGATTTTTAAAAATAAATTATTTATATTATAATATTATTTTATAATAAAATATTATAAAACCGACCCGGGTCGGATCCGTGGGTGGGGTCTGACCCGGGTCGGCGACCCGAGCGCGGACGGGCTGCGTTGCGTGCCCGACTCAGATTTTTCTCCTTTTTAAAAAAATAAAATGAAACGGCGTCATGGCCGAGTGTTTAGGACACCCAGCCCGAGCCGACAACCTGGTCCGACAGCCCGCTCCGCGACCCGACTCCCCGCGAACCCTACTTCGACTCGGCTCCAATTCACAACCCAACCTCCGCCGCCCCTAGAAAATACTGAATCCCTACCCGGTTCCCGATTCTGATTCGACCCAACGACCCGGAAAATCGGGATGCCGAGGGGGAGAGGGCTGAGGCAGGTGGCACGACGGTGGCGACGACGGTGGCGACGAGGGCGGGGCAGCGATGTCGCGACCAATTTTTTTTGGGTGTGAACCACCTAGGAGTTTGGCTAATGGATTATTAAGCCTAGACTTAATTCGGGCTCTCCCAAGCCCATACCAATTCGCGACTTAAGTTCAAGTTCTTAACATGTAGATGGATTTTTTAATCAGGAGTCGCCACTAATCTATTTTTTTGGTGGGTCGATTAGAAACCCAAGTAAAGTAACGGGAGTTTCACTTTACTCCTACGAACCAGAGATTAAAGGTACGGGGACTTGGTTACACTAGAATTTTCTAATGCCCTTTCGGTACCATTCTTTTATTTTCAAAAAAATATTTTTTGCAGGCAGCTTAAATTGATTTTAAATCTATTTTTTTAACATGTGAGGTGATCATGCGGGTGCGCAATCTACCAATTTAACACCCAAATAAACAATAAATAAATTGCAAAAAAACTTACCTCAAAGCAACGAAAGCATCCGCAATGTTAAGTTAAAAAACCACATCAACAACCCTAGATATGGTTTCTAATTACCACGCAATTTCTTTTTTTTTTTTTTTGTTTTCACTTAATTAATGAAAATCATGCAATATGCAATGCAATATTAACTAAATGACCTAATTCTAATGACATGCAATTTCTAATTAAATAGGCCTAGCAAAAATACTAAATGACATGCATCCCATGAATCTAGCCCTAATGACGTGCATATGACATTTTTTCTTTTTCCTAAAAGAATGCATTTTATCATAAATAATAAAACTAATTTAACCTATGACATTTTTTTTTTTTTTTTCAGGTGAAATGTGAAAATTATTTAATTAGATTAAGATCCTATTTAATTTATATTAGGAATTAGGTTGAGCCAAATCCTAATTTAAACTAAAACATTATCTTAACCTAAATAATCCTAAAATGCAATATATCTAAAAATACCTAAACTTATGACAAATTAAGAAAAATATTATCTAGAATTGAACTAAGTGCAATTTAGTCCTAATATGCAATGTGCAAAATATGCTTTAACACTACATGACATGTATATGATGATTTTTTTTTTGTTTTGTTTAATTTTTAAATTAATAATTGCCAAATAATTAAACATGCAATCCAAATTAAAAATCTAGCAACCTAAATTGATTGATTTGATTTTTTTTTTTTTTTTTTAAAATTCGAAATAAAAATTCCTATTCTAAACATGTAAACCCTAAAACATGCAATATTCTAATTCAAACATATTTCAAGATAAACAAAGCAATCAAGACAAGCTCAAAACCAAAGATAGGACATCATTCAAATCAAAGGATAATATTTCGCTGATAAAATCAATAAATTGATCTTAAGCCTTAAAGATCAAAATATCAATTTTATTCCCGCTTAATTAATTATTTCATCTAAGGCCTTATAGATGAAATAAAAAATGGCGCGGTTGTAAATCCGGTAATATGTTGAATTTCCAATCATATACTAAAGACTAATTATACTAAAAAAACAAGATAAAGTAAAATAAATTAAATAAAATAAACTAAAGAAAACTACCTAATGTGTTTTTCTAATTTGTTTTTTTATTGGGCTTGGCAGCCGTGGGGTCCAGCCAAGGATGGCTGGACGATGGGAGGTCCGGCGAGGCACCGGGAGCGGCACGTCGGCGGCGAAGCAAGGGGTCGCGCGAGGAGGCGGAGGCGTCGGGCTGTGGTGCAGGCAGGGGATGGTGCGACGTTGCAGGTGTGCTTGGCGCGGCAAAGCGGCGTCGAGCGGATCGGCACGGGCCGAGGTGGAGTTGGGGCGCTCGGGTCGCGGAGGTGGCTGGTGTGCGGGCGTCGGCGTGCGTTGGGCTGAGGCGAGCAGCGATGGTGCTGGCTCCGGCGACGCCGGGCAATGGATCCGGATGGTGCGTTGGCTGGCGCGTGCTCGCGCTGGTCGCGGGTTGCAGACAAGCAGCATCGGTGAGATGCGCGGGCGGGCGACGCTTGGCGTCGCCCGGGCGGGGCAGCGACGGCGTCTGGCGGAGGCGCGGCGGAGGCGCGGTGGAGCTTCGGAGATCAATGGGCGGCGTCGCGGGGGAGCAGGGGTTGCAGCGGCGCGGCGTCGGCGAGGGCGGAGCACGGCGTCGCGGCGGAGGAGGTCGTGGGAGATCGGGCGAGGTCGCGGTTGTGGTGGTGCGGCGCGTGCAAGGCGCGGGGAGGCGCGGCGCGGTCGGGGCGCGGGCGAGGTCGGGAGCGGCGGGTGGTGAGTCGGGTGGCGCGGCTGATTGTGGCGGATGCGGCGCGGAAACCAGAGGCAGGGTGCGGGTCTCACGCAAAGTTGGAGAACCAGAGAAGAATTTGGGGAAGATGATGAACAGAAAGGTCAAATCTTTTTTTTTTTTTTTTTTTTTTCTTTCCCTCACTTTTCTCTCCTACTCTTTCTTTTCTCATGTTTTGACTTTTTTTTTTTTCTTTTTCCTTTTTGACATTTTCAACTGCAAGAAAGCTTTTTCTTCTCTCTCAATTTTCTTCTCTTCTCAATTTTTCACTGAAAATTTTTTTGAATTCCCCCCTTCATCCATAAAAAAATGAAACTCCCTTTTATAGTGGTTCCGACGGCCGCTTTTATGGCATTTTCCAAGTTTCCATCTTCCGTTGCATTAAATCAAATCTGTAAATAGAGCATGATTTCGCAATCAGCTCGATCTTGTATCGATTTCTTCCATTTTGCAAAATTCTTGCCCTTTGTTCACTTGATTTTAAAATTGTTTCTACATTTAATCAAAATCCGAATATCATCAGAATTCCAAATTTCCATGCATAATCAATCAAATCAATTTCCCATTTTTTTTATTTTTTTCCTTTTATTTGTTCAAAATGCAATTTTTATTTTCTTTATTTTCCTAGATTTGGTAAAATTAAGTGTCAACAGCTACTACTATTTGAAGGTGAGTTCATAGAGGTTGCAATCAAAGACAAGTTGAGACCTAAATTTTGATTATGCATATGAACTAAATAACTTTTTTTTTTTTTTTTGGGTGGGAAAATTAATCCTATTTTGAAATGAAATTTATATGATGCATGGAAATGCTAATGCAAATGATAAAGGAACTTACCGGAATTACTTACCTTCGGGATGGTAGAGTAACTCAAGATAGATTGGTGTTACATGTCCAGACCCGTACCATTCTACGGCCGCCTAGAATAGTAACATGACTTCACAAAGTGATTGCTTTCCTGGACCCGTACCATTCTACGGTCGCCTAGTATGGCATTGTTTGGTTGTGTCTAGGACCCGTACCATTCTACGGACCTAAGGTTGTCTAGAAAAATCGCCCGAACCTAGGACCCGTACCATTCTACGATCGCCTAAACGAGGTTGTTTTTCAGGACCCGTACCATTCTACGGTCGCTTTGTTAGAGCAATAAATGTTGTCTAGGAAAATTCTAAAAAAATGATTTTCCAAGACCCGTACCATTCTACGGTCGCTTGACGAGGTAATTGTTTTCCAGACCCGTACCTCTACGGTCGCCCGTTAGAGCAAAAATGATTTTGTCTAGGACCCGTACCATTCTATGGTCGCTTGAACTGAGGTTGTCTAGGACTCGTATCATTCTATGGTCGCCTAAACGGGGATTCATTTTCCAGGACCCGTACCATTCTACATTCTACGGGTTGCCTAGACTCGCCGAACCGAGGTTGTCTAGGACCCGTACCATTCTACGGCCGCCTGTTAAGCCATAAATGTTGCCTAGGATTCATTTTTTAGACCCTAGGACTCGAACCATTCTTGGTCGCGAGAAATCATCCGACCAAGACCCGAACCATGAATCTGGAAAAATCTTTGGGGGACAACTCAATTGAGTGTCGGTATGCTTAAAAGGGAATACTTGTACAATGACAAATATTCAAGGTATGGATAGAGATATACTTACCTCGGTAACATCTCCGATCTTTGGGGATATGTCTCCCGCAAAACATGGTCATAGGAGAGGCAACATGCATTTGTAATCATAAACATGCATCAATATAATGGAGGTTCATGATGATTTCTATCAACCTTGCATCGCCTAATTTCCATCGGGAAATATCTCAAAAGAATATTCCAATCTGAACACTTGTCATGGATGTATCAAATGAGGGATCTTTTGGTCTGAAAGGACTTTTATCTCATCCTCATTAAAAGGGTCGTTTCATCCTGACCTTTGATGCGGGATTTTGGTAATCACTCTATGTCACTGTCATCATGCTAAACAAGGGTCTGTGCAATCTTGCAAGTGGTACAATCTGACCAATCTAAGAGGTCTTTAAAAGGGACTGTAATGCGGGCCTGGTCAATGGCTTAACAAAAGGGGCTCTTTGAGTTGAGGCGAGTGATATTCTGTAATCATCTCTGGGTTTACAAGTCAAGAACCCTGCAAAATGAGAAAGAAATAACCTTGCGCGCACTTCTTCGAGCGATGCTTAAAACATGTGAACCTCTAGGTTAATTCAAGTGCCCTAATCGAAGAGACTTTGCAAGGGACGTAACGCATAGGCTTGGTTCATGGGTTGAGAAATGAAAGGATCATTAGGCTCAAAAAAGTGTTTATGGGGTCAAATTGGTGATCATCTTGACATTTCCAACACTTTTTCTCCATTGTTGAAGATTTTTCTTCACATCACAACTCCATTGATCTTAACATTTGAGTTTTTTTTTTAGTACCGCCTTGTTGGAGATACGACTCACTTTATCAAGTGTTTGATTTTTTTTTTCTTTGGGCATTGGCCTTGCTTTTACCAGGCACACTGCTTTTTCATGCCCCATTTTTTGCACTTATTTTTTTTGAACTTGCACAACCATCCTTTGTCAACCTTCTAAGCCATGTTACATGAATGGTTCCTTTTGCCTTGCCCCAGTGTGGGGGATGATCACCAACTGGGTTTAATATGAAATGAATTCATAGGCTCAAGTGGGCTATGCAATGGATAAAGGTGTATAGGATAAAGAAAGAACTGCTCTTCATCATCTTAAGGCACTTCAAATTACCGTACGAATTACACTGCAAAAGCAATATTCGAAGATTGATGCAAGTGGGAGCAAGAAGATTCCTACCATCCATTTCAAATTTGTCCCAATGTGGGATGATCCTTGATAGGGATAATTTAAAAAAATCTCCATAAGTGTATGGGGCTCAAAGGGGTTAAGCAATGGATCACCCGTAGTGTTTGGGATAGAGAAAGAATGCCTCTCATCACCTTGGTTGACGTACCCTTTGCGAGATCACCTCTTCCTTGTGGGCATGGAATTTTTCACACAACTCACTGGGGGTTAGTGTATGAAATAGTATATGGAACAAGGCTTGCCTTTCGTCATTCCAAAGTACTTCATTTGACACATTCAATTCATCTCACACAATTCATCAATGAAGAAAAATGCAAGATTTGCAACAAATTTGAACAATTTAACTCATTGAAGCAATTTATTCATCATAGAAATGCTTGCAGTTCAAAACATGACATGGCAAATTCTATCATGGATAATACTTCTTGACAACATCTGAATTAACAGGAGTGGAAAACTCACGACCATCCATTTCTGCCAATATCAAGGCACCGCCGGGAAATATCTTCTTTACCACATATGGACCGCTGTAGTTTGGAGCAAACTTGCCTCCAGGATCTGGAAAGATCGGCAACAGCTTCCTTAGGACTAGGTCATTTACCTCAAAATGCCTTGGCCGCACCTTCCGTTGAAAGATCCGGCTACTCGTTGATATGCTTGGCCATGATAGAGAGCTTTCAGTCTTTTCTCGTCGATCAAGTTCAACTGCTCGAATCTTTGTTGTGACCATTCCGTCTCAGACAACTCCACTTGGGATAAAACTCTCAGGGAAGGAATCTCCACTTCCACAGGTATAACTGCCTCCATGCCGTACATTAGAGCAAACGGGGTTGCTCCAGTGGATGTGCGGATCGATGTTCAATACGCCATTAGTGCGAAGGGTAACCTGTCATGCCAATCTCAATAATTCTCGGCTGTTTTAGCCAAAATCTTCTTAATGTTCTTATTGGCCGCTTCAATAGCCCCGTTCATTTGAGGGCGTTAGGGAGACGAATTCAAATGCTTGATTTTGAACTCGCTGAACAACCCATCAACAAGTTTGTTGTTCAAATTGGTCCCATTATCAGTGATGATTGCTTTAGGGACACCATAGCGAGCAATTATGTCACGTTTGACAAACTTCACAACATTACGAGCAGTGACACTTGCAAAGGATGTAGCTTCGATCCATTTGGAGAAATAGTCTATCGCCACCAAAATGAATCGATGTCCATTTGAAGCCTTGGGATTGATTGGGCCAATCACATCAATACCCCACATCAAGAAAGGCCATGGCTCAGAAAACTGATGCAGCTCAGTTGGAGGAACATTTATCTTATTTCCATGAATCTGGCAACGGTGACAACTCCGAACATGCTGGATGCAGTCACTTTCCAGTGTGAGCCAATAGTAGCCTAATCTCATAATCTTCTTGGCTAACATGTGTCCATTCATATGAGGGCCACATACTTCTTCGTGCACTTCTTGCATGACTTGAATGGCTTCGGCTACATCTACACATCGCAACAAGATTGAATCATAAGATCTCTTATACAAATTATTGCCACAGACAAAGAATTTCGAGGCCATCTTCATGATGTACTTCTTATCAGCCTTAGTGCTTCCCTCGGGAAATTCTTGTTTTTGAATGCAATTCATGATATCATAATACCATGATTTTCCGTCAGGTTCTTCAGTCACGATCATACAATAAGCCAGCTGTGGCAAAACTTCTATCTTCAGAGGCTCGACCTCTAACCCATCAATGACTTGCAGCATAGAAGACAACGTCGTAAGTGCATCTGCGAATTGATTATGAGACCTCGGCAAGTATTCAAACGAAACCTCCTCGAACCCTTTCACTAGCTTTTCTAAATACTTGTGGTATGGGAGCAACTTGGTATCCTTGGTCTTCCATTCTCCTACGGTCTGCAGTATGATTAGTGCGGAATCTCCGAACACTTTTAACTTAGCAACATCCATCTCAATTGCGGCTTGAAGCCCGAGGATGCAAGCTTCATACTCGGCCACATTGTTAGTGCATGGAAATATCAATTTTGCAGCTACCGGATGGTGTTGTCTATCTGGAGATATTAGAACTGCCCCAGTACCTGAACCAGATAGGTTTACAGCTCCATCAAAGAACATCATCCATGAGTCTTCATTTACACTTAAGACACGGTCATCATGGAAATTGTCATCATCATTAGGGACTCTTGAATTTTCGGCCAATAGATCAGCGATCACTCGGCCCTTAACCGATTTTTGTGGCATGAATTGCACATCGAATTCAGAAATCAAGATTTGCCATTTGGCTAACTTACCCACCAAAGCTGGCCGATCAAGTAAGTACTTGATAGGGTCGTTCTCGGTCACGAAGAATGTCTGATAATGTAGTGTGTATTGTTGCAACCTATGTAACACCCACACCAATGCCACACAAGTCTTTTCAACCTCATAATACTTCAACTCTGATACAGTGAACTTCTTGCTGAGGTAATAAATGGCCCGTTCTTTTCTGTCAATGGGACTTTCTTTAGCCAACATTGCACCCAATGACTCACTATGAATAGTGAGGTAGAGAATCAAAGGATGCCCCGGTGAGGGTGGGACAAGAACTGGTGGATTCATCAAGTACTGCTTCAGCTTGTTGAATGCTTCTCGACACTCATCATCCCAGTTGACTTGTGCATTCTTCTTTAGAAGCTTAAAGAATGGCTTGGCGGTTTCAGAGAGTTGGGAAATGAATCTCGCTATGTAATTCAATCTCCTAAAAGGCTCCGGACTTCTTTCACCGTTGATGGAGGTTGCAATTCACATATGGCCTTGGCCTTGGAAGGGTCGATCTCAATCCCTTTACTGCTCACAATAAATCCGAGTAATTTACCGGATGTTGCTCCGAACACGCATTTAGCGGGATTTAAACGAAGCTTGAACTCACGAAGTCGATCAAACAACTTCTTCAAGGTTTCGATGTGGCTTCTTCCTGGTCAAGTCTTTGCAATCATATCATCAACATAGACTTCAATCTCCTGGTGCATCATGTCATGAAATAATGCGACCATGGCTCGCTGGTAGGTTGCCCCTGCATTCTTGAGTCCGAAGGGCATGACTTTATAATGAAAGGTTCCCCACGGGGTAATAAATGCAGTCTTCTCCTTGTCTTC
Source organism: Eucalyptus grandis (assembly GCF_016545825.1). NCBI lineage: Eukaryota > Viridiplantae > Streptophyta > Magnoliopsida > Myrtales > Myrtaceae > Eucalyptus > Eucalyptus grandis. The sequence goes on from NC_052612.1 coordinate 24,723,643, forward strand.
CTCCTTCATCCTTATCTGATTGTACCCAGAAAAACCATCCATAAATGAGAATAGTTCAAAACCAGCGGTACTATCCACAAGGACATCTATGTGTGGTAATGGGAAATCATCCTTTGGACTAGCCTTGTTCAGATCCCGATAGTCAACACAAACTCAAACTTGACCGTTTTTCTTCATCACTGGCACGATATTAGCCACCCATTTGGGGTACTATGAGACTTCAATGAATCCCACCTTCAAAATCTTCATCACCTCTTCCTCTATCTTCTTCGAGAGCTCGGGCTTAGGTAGGCAATGCTCCACGATTGACGGGTCTAGCCCAGGCATGTCAGCGTAAGTCCATGCAAAAATGTATTGATATTCCTTCAGTAATTGAATTAGGTGCTCAGCCTTGTCTTTGGGAGACACGCCCCAATTTTCACCTCTTTGGCTTCTTCAGTGTCACTTAAATTAATAGTGACGGTTTGCTCGGATGTGAGAGCCTTAGCTTTTTCATGTTGTTCCCAGCTACGTTGCACTTCAATGGAGTCTTCGATCGAGTCTTCAAGATCATCATTATCAGCACTTGTTGCATTGGATTGGACCATTTCCACACCTTTGCATGCCATAAGATTGTTCCTGAAACATGAAGTAGATAAATTAGAAAGACAAACAGAGTAATCTACATTTTTTTTTTGTTTTTTTTTTTTAAATCCTTGGCAAAAACATTTTTTTTTTTGGAACATTCTGATATGAGGAAGCATGATGAAGCCCAGGCCTCAGAGTTCTCCTTGGATTTTTCTTTTCTTTTATCGGTTGGATATCATCACCGGGCTGGTTTGGTATACCTCATCATGCCCTCAAATTAAAATTTGTAATTTCATTGAAATCAATCAATTACATTTATTGAATGGAAAAAAATGCAACACTCAATCAATAAAAGAAGAAACTGAAAATATCATTCAGAAAATAATAGAAATTCCCATGCAGGGGAATGTGCAAAAGCAGTAAAAGAGTTACTCTTGTGGGCCAAGGCCCATCTCTTGAGGGGTCCTTCATTAATAGCTCCTATGATGAGGTCATTGAACAATTTTGTAACTCTTCCAGCACATCATCAGGGTTCTCTGTCTTCGGCAGTGTCGGATCATCCATGCCACCCCATCCATCGGGACTATCTCACTAGGATCAATGTAGTAGCTAGGAGGGTTGAATACTTCACCAGTAATCAAACTTGCCACTAGGTGCCCCAAAGTGTCTATCACTTCCGCTTCTTCATGCATCATTCTTGGAGGACCAGGGAATGTCTCGTGAATGCTCGGGGGTAGTGGGTTTTGCCTCCCTCGCCCTTGGTCAGGTGGCGAGCTCCGCCTTTCTTGTCTTCGTCCTTCAGAACTTTCCCCACCTCGTCCATGGTACCCTAAACCAGCAGAACGGGACCTCTGAGGGGCTTCAATGGGGCTTCGAATGCCCTGACCATTCCTTCCGAGACCATTGCCAGGAACAAAGCCATTCCCAACTATTACTCTTCCCACCATGAGGGTTGTATCTGAAACTTCAGGAGTCGGTGGCGATGAACTTCGAGAAGCGTGTATGGTGGACACCAACTCAAATGAGTGGTAATTTGATTCAAATTGGGAATCCCGCTCTACATAGGGGATAGTCGTCTCATGATAAATCCGGTGGTCTTTCTCACCATACACAGTGACCAACTTCCTTTCAATCACAAATTTCACAGCTTGATGTAGATTTGAAGGCACTGCTCCAACAGTGTGTATCCAGGGACGACCTAGCAGGAAATTGAATGCAGTAGGGATGTCCAGCACTTGGAAGGGAATGTTCAAAACGACCGGTCATATTTGTACATCGAGATGGATTTCCCCGATCACCTCCTTTTTTGTTCCATTGAAAGCTTGCACCGAAGTCTTCACGGTATGTATCCTTGACGGGTCTACCTTGAGGTGGTGAAGAGTGGCAAACGGACAAATGTTCAGAGCGGACCCATTATCGATGAGCACTCGGGACACATGAGAAGACTTGTGCTTAACAGATATGTAGAGTGCTTTGTTATGTCCCTGGCCTTCAAGAGGGAATTCCTCATTAGAAAAGGCAATCAAATCCTTGAGAAGGACTGATCCCACAAATTCTTCCAGCTTGTCCGCCTCAACCATCTCTGGCACACGAATTTCACTCAACACCTTCATTAGCGACTTCTGATGCACGAGGGATGTCAGCAAGAGCTCGAGTAAGGAGATCTGAGCGGGTATCTTTCGCAATTGGTCAACCACGTTATACTCGCTTGCTTTGATTACGGCCAGAAACTCCTTAGCCTCTTCATCGGTGACCGGCTTTGCAGGTTGAGCACTGGCTTGACTATAGGTTCGACTAGACCTTGTAACAAGGTCAACATCCAGGTCATAGGACCAAGGCACTGCCTTGTTGTTGACATACTCATATGGCTGAGGCACCTCTATCACTATCTCTTCGTCAGATGCATCCTCTAATGGGGGCATGTCTACAAGCGAAGGATCAACCTCTTCCTTGTCAGCATCAAGTGTGGCCTACTCCTCCCAATCATTGATGAGGTGGGAGATAGTGGAAACTATGCAATTACGATTAGCATACACAATGATGCCATCATCCACCATTTTGCAACTCTTTCTCTCATCACCGATAGGGGACATCTTCCCGACCTCGGTAATACCCAGCTCTCACTAGCCCGTTATAGGCATCGCCACGTGCACTTTGAGTTCTGATCCGTCCGACTTCAAGTTCCGGGATAGCATTCATCGTACCCCCATGCTCGGTAGCGGATTTTTTTGAACATTCGGCCGAGCAATTTTGAAATGAAAAGGCTTTTGTATCCGAGTAAGATTTGGATCTTGTGCTTGAGAGTGAAACATTCATCAGTTGAATGCCCCAGTTCACCGTTATGGTAGTCACATTTTTTTGTCGGGTCGTAACGGCGAATGCCTTCACGGTTAGGGCGTTTTGGTTCACTAGTAAGCAAACCTTTCTTTCGGAGGACTGTCAGCACTTGGGATGGAGACCCAAGGAGAGGAGTGAATTGCCTTCTATTATTTGCTTGGGCGAATGATTGATGGCTAGCGGGTTGTTGCTGTCTTGGGCTCACTTGGATAGCGGGGGCATTTGGCACTTTCTTGGCTATAAGCCACGTTCACATCCACGGCCGCTTCCTTCTCCTTCTTAGTAGAAAACCTTTTAGTAGATGGCTCAGAAAACCATCCTTCCCTTATCTCCATCTCGATCTGTTCTCCTACAGGAATAAGCTGATTGAAGCTCTCAACATACGTATTGGCCATTCGATTACGGAACTCAGATGGAAGGGTCTTCACAAACAACTTCATTAACTCATTGTTGGTAGGCTCAGGAGTAATTTGAGCCGCCGGGTTTCACCATCTCACAACATACTCTTTAAATGACTCACTCCTTTTCTTTTCCATCCGCTCCAGGTCTTCTTGGGAAGGCGCGATGTCCATGTTGAACTTGTATTGTTTGAGGAACGCGTCTACCACTTCGTTTCAGGTTTCGAGGAGGTTCACATTCTTCATCACATATTGGTTTAGTGCGGGCCTGGTCAAACTCGCATGATACGATTAGATCATGAGGGGCTCATTTTTGACGTGCTGGGCCATTCGCATGTGGTACATCTGCAAATGAGACTTTGGACAAGATGTCCCGTCATACTTCTCAAACTCTGGCATTTTGAACTTACTTGGCATTTTAACCTTCTCATAGACTGAGAGGTCAAACGGGAGTGAGCTTTGAGACTCCTGCAGCTGTCTCACTTTCTCTTCCAGCTTTGTAACGCGCCCATCCTGATCTGTCTTGGGAACCACGTCATCTTCCAGCTCGGGCATTTCGTCATCACTCATTTGGGCCCTATTTGCTTGCCTCGAGACTATTATCTCGGGGAGAGCGGGTGGAGGAATTGGGTTCACTTGGAGGGATTGAGTTGAGCTGTTACAAGCTGCAAGGAAACGGCTAACCTGTTTGAGTTGATCTTCCACGGAGGACATGCGATACGCATCTCGTTTTTGGTCGGCCATTTTAGCTCTTAATCGTGTGATGATGGGTGAGCGTAGAGGATCCGTTATGCCACCTAAATTGAATAAATGAATACACATGAGCATTTCACATAAAACATGTCGGTCCATGACGAAAGTCTAACCGCTTTTATTCATTAATGAAATTGTTTTTGACATTAATAATGTAAAGAGCTTGCAAAATCTTAAACTAATCAAGTAAACGACTCAACTTCCTAAGCATTAAGTAAAAAGACCAAATAGATTCAAGCCACTTTATTTGGCCCGATCTATAAACACATGGGAAGCCAACACTTGACGTAATTGCCTCTTCTCCTTAGCGTCCTTCTTGGCTTGCTCTTCAAGTTCTTCAATCTTCCTCTTTTGACGATTAAGCTCCGCTTGTCGTACATCAAAAGTGGGCTTCTCGGTCACATTTGGCACTTTTGGGAGATACTCGGTCGGGATCTTGTGCCGACGGATGTATCGAGCTGTGGCGTAGTAAGTCATTTTTCCTTCCCTTGAGCTCATCTTCAGGTAAGATCAACTTTTGTTCGCGACATGCAATCCAAGCTTGTTCGATACAGCGGAGTTCCTTCTTGTGATCGCCATCCTTAGCAGTGAATTGGGCTTGGAACAAACCCAGCTTGAGAGGGGGCGGTAGATCTTGCACAACTCGATATTGACGAGCCACTCGGAGTGGGTAGCAGGAAGTGACTGAGTGGGTAGTAGGAAGTGGCACCGGTGATCCCCAATAGCGGGATCGGTTCATCATCCCCATGAGAGAGACATGCTTTGGAGACTTTGAACCATTTAGCATGCCATAGGAAAATCTTGGTATTCGGATTTTTCAATAATTTGACCCATTTTGAGTAAGAAAGATTTGGAGTTCGATCCTGATGATTTTTAAATACTTCGATGGGATGATGGAAATCAGTGACATTAATAATATTCATGTGAATATTGATCTTACTCATGTGAGAAAAGAACCAGATTTGTAAAAGCTCAATTGGTGCACGAAAGGTTTTATCTTCATCTTCCTTAAACCGGGTGAGTGACAAAAATGTTTCAGCTAGAATGGTATTGACAAAACTAATCCTAGTACATACTTGTTTGACCACCCATGCAATAGAAGGATTAATGGCGCCCTTACGAAGAGGGAAAATAACAAGTCCGAAAAAAGCTAGGAGGAAAATCCTACTTTTTAAGAGAGTGTTAGCACTAGCAAAAATCTGATCTAGGAAAGAAAAAGGACATGCAAGACAATTATCTTTCAGCACTCTTTTTATCAAATTCTTATCCATCTTAAGAAAATCTGACAAAATTGATTCTGGTTCTAGTCCGATGGGTGGATTTATTAATTCCAATTCCAAGGGTTTTCCTATGGCAATGCTGTATTCTTCAAGAGTCGGAGTTAGCTCGTGCTTACCAAATATAAACGTTGATGTTTGGGGGCTCCAGAAATGAGCAAGTGCTTGCATGACGCCACTCTGGACATCAACGTCAAGGAGGGGAACAAGGCGACCGAGTCTGCTCTCTACATAGCTTTGGCCCTCGTGGCCTAGACGATCCCACCATGATTTGAGTTCAGCCTTTGGTGCTGGCACGAATCGAATGTCGGATTTTCCCATTTGTTTATAGATCAGGACTCGACCAACCTAAGTCATGGACCAACCAAATACGTAAATAAATAAATTGCAAGAGTAAAGGATAGTGAGCTTACTTTTACCATACGATTAAAGCAACCATATAGACAAGCGCATGAAGTGTGGGGCTCGATTTCTATCTAGACAGGCTTAGCAAAGTGGAGTTAAAAGGGTGGGATGACTTAGTTGCAGCCTCGCATACCAAGTCAAGTCCTCCTAACTCCGGCTCAGTCAAGAATGATACCCCAATGCGACGCAGCCTCGCGGGCAAAGGTAAACATTCTTGACACCAAGAAAACTTTCGAGATTGAGTTGGGCAACCTCTACTACGCGGCCTCGCGGTCGAAGTCGTATCCAACTCAATACCATCCTATGTATCCTAGTGCAGCCCAGGTCCGGCAACAGGTTGTGTGTGCAATAATGTAGTGCAAGATGCAAGGTATGCACAATAGTTTAAATCAAACAACACTTCAATAGCTTGAATTTAAAACATTCATCCCTAACTCCAACCTGCAAGACAAGGGTTAGCAAAGACTACTCCCCTTATATCTCCCTATCTGCAAAAACATTTAACACATTAAATGTTAGGGATGTACCTGGGATCCTCGCTGCCAAACAAAAATCATTTTTCAAAAAGAAGAAAATTGGCCTAAGTCCACTAAGTGTTTTAACACATTCCCCAGCGGAGTCGCCAAGCTGTCGCGACCAATTTTTCGGGGTTGAACCACCTAGGATTTGGCTAATGGATTATTAAGCCTAGACTTAATTCGGGCTCTCCCAAGCCCATACCAATTCGCGACTTAAGTTCAAGTTCTTAACATGTAGATGGATTTTTTTTTTTTTATCGGGAGTCACCACTAATCTATTTTTTTGGTGGGTCGATTAGAAACCCAAGTAAAGTAACGGGAGTTTCACTTTACTTCTACGAACCAGAGACTATGGGTACGGGGACTTGGTTACACTAGATTTCTCTAATGCCCTTTCGGTACCATTCTTTTATTTTCAAAAAATATTTTTTGCAGGCAGCTTAAATTGATTTTAAATCTATTTTCTCAACATGTGAGGTGATCATGCATATGCGCAATCCACCAATTTAACACACAAATAAACAATAAATAAATTGCAAAAACTTACCTCAAAGCAACGAAAGCATCTGCAATGTTAAGTTAAAAAACCGTATCCACAACCCTAGATATGGTTTCTAATTACCACGCAATTTTTTTTTTATTTTCACTTAATTAATGAAAATCATGCAATATGCAATGCAATATTAACTAAATGACCTAATTCTAATGACATGCAATTTCTAATTAAATAGGCCTAGCAAAAATACTAAATGACATGCATTTTAAGTGAATCTAGCCCTAATGATGTGCATATGACATTTTTTCTTTTTCCTAAAAGAATGCATTTTATCATAAATAATAAATCTAATTTATCCTATGCCATTTTTTATTTTTCAGGTAAAATGTGAAAATTACCTAATTAGATTAAGATCCTATTTAATTTATATTAGGAATTAGGTTGGGCCAAATTCTAATTTAAACTAAAACATTATCTTAACCTAAATAATCCTAAAATGCAATATATCTAAAAAATACCTAAACTTATGACAAATTAAGAAAAAAAATATTATCTAGAATTGAACTAAGTGCAATTTAGTCCTAATATGCAATGACGTGCAAAATATGCTTTAACACTACATGACATGTATATGATGATTTTTTGTCTTTGTTTAATTTCGAAATTAATAATTGCCAAGTAATTAAACATGCAATCCAAATTAAAAATCTAGCAACCTAAATTGATTGATTTGATTTTTTTTTATTTTTTTTTATTTTAAAATTTGAAATAAGATTCCTATTCTAAATATGTAAACCCTAAAACGTGCAATATTATAATTCAAACACATTTCAAGATAAACAAAGCGATCATGACAAGCTAAACCAAGGACATCATTCAAATCAAAGGATAATATTTCGCTGATAAAATCGATAAATTGATCTTAAACCTTAAAGATCAAAATATCAATTTTATTCCCGCTTAATTAATTATTTCATCTAAGGCCTTATAGATGAAATAAAAAAATCTGGCGCGGTTGTGAATCCGGTAATATGTTGAATTTCCAATCATATACTAAAGACTAATTATACTAAAAAAACAAGATAAAAGTAAAATAAATTAAATAAAATAAACTAAAGAAAACTACCTAATGTGTTTTCTCTTGTTTTTTTTTATTGGGCTTGGCAGCCGTGGGGTCCAGCCAAGGATGGCTGACCGGAGGTCCGGCGAGGCACCGGGAGCGGCACGTCGGCGGCGAGGGGCTTACGGGTCGCGCGAGGCAAGGCGGAGGCGTCGGGCTCGGTGGTGCAGCAGCGGGGATGGTGCCGACGTTGCAGGTGCTTGGCGCGACAACCGGCCGGCGTCGAGCGGATCGGCATGGGCCGAGGTGGAGTTGGGGCGCTCGGGTCGCGAAGGTGGCTGGTGTCGCAGCTGGCGCGGCTCCGGCTGGGGTGCGTTGGCCGAGGCGAGCAGCGACGGTGCTGGCTCCGGCGACGTCGGGCAGCGGATCCGGAGTTGCGGGCGTTGGTTGGGCCGTGCTCGCGCGGTCGCGGGTTGCGAGACGTGGCGGCGTCGGGCTCCGAGCGATGCGCGGGCTGGGCGTGCTTGGCGTCGGGCGGGGGCGACGGCGCGTCGGCGGAGGCGCGGCGGAGCTTAGAGATCAATGGGTGGAGTCGCGGGCGGAGCGGGGGTATTGGAGCGGCGCGCGGCGTCGGCGAGGGCGAGAGCGCGGTCGTCGGGGCACGGTGCGAGGTCGGGAGATCAATGGGGCGGCGTCGCGGGCGGAGCGGGGTGTTGTAGCGGCGCGGCGTCGGCGAAGGCGAGAGCGCGGTCGTCGGGGCGTGGTGCGAGGTCGGGAGCGGCGGTGGTGCGGTGGTGGGTGGCACTCGGCGATCGTCGGGAGCGGCGGGCTTCGTCGGAGCTCCGGCGTCGGGTCTCCGCGAGTTGCAGCGCGCGGGTGAGGAGTGGATTTGGGGAAGATGATGAACAAGTAAAGGTCAAATCAACCTTTCTTTTTTTACTTTCTCTTTTCTCTCCTACTCTTTCTCTCACGTTCGACTTTTTCTTTTTCTTTTTTTTTTTTTTGTTTTTCCTTTTGCACTTTCTGCAGAAGAAATTTTCTTCTCCTTCTCCCTTTTTTCACTCAATTTTTTTTTAAGCCCCCTTCATACGAAAAGAAACTCCCTTTATACTAATTCCGAACGGCCGCTTTGTATGGCATTTTTCGAGTTTCCATCTTCCGTCGCATTAAATCAAAGCTGTAAATCGAGCATGATTTCGCAATCGCTCGATCCCGCTCGATTTCTTCCATTTTGCAAAATTCTTGCCCTTTGTTCGCCAGATTTTTGAATTGTTTCTACATTTGTCAAAATCTGAATATTCATCGAATTTCAAACTTCCATGCATAATCAATCAAATCAATCTTCCCCATTTTTATTTTTTTCTTCCTTTTATTTGTTCAAAATGCAATTTTTATTTTCCTTATTTTCCTAGATTTGCTAAAAATAGGTGTCAACAGAGGGAAATGGCAACGGCGACGATGACGGCGACAGCACGCTACCTAGCAATGGTGCGACGAGGGCGGCAACGGTGGCGATACCCACGCGAACCCCCTTTTCCCTTCAGCTTCTCTCTCTCTCTCTCTCTCTCTCTACTTCCTCCTCCGACGAGGCTCGGATCCGCGGCCGCTTGTCCTTGGACCCCCCTGAAGTCTCTCGGTGGGGTGCCCCGAGGCCTGCGACTTTGAATCGTCCCTCTCTCTCTCTACTTTCTCCTCCGGCGAGCCTCGGATCCTTGGCCGTTTGACCTCGAACCTCCCCTGAAGTCTCTCAGTGGGTGGTCCGAGGTTTGCAAGCCCTGGATCCGACTCTCCCTCTCTCGATCTGTCTGCTCGTCCCCTTCGACGATGGAAATGGAGGCCCATTTATAGGCCGAGGGGCAGCCGGTCGACAAAGCTCGACCGGTGGCTGCCACAGCCCTCACCAGTCGAACCGGCGTCCCATCTGACGCCAACCACCCCCCTGCTTCATGTGCGCCATCACTGTCCGTCCACTCCCTTCCCCTCCGTCGCGCCCCCTGCGCGTGCGTTGCAGAGGCGCGAGGAAGGAGACGACCTGGTAAGGGCCGGGCCGAGGCGGAAATGGGCCCTTAGGGCCCATGCGAGGGCTGCTTCTGCTTCTTCTTCTTTTTCTGTTTTTTCGTTTGTTTCTTTTCCGTTTTTTTCTTTGTTTATTTATCATCCGAAAAAAGATAAAATAAAAATAAAATAAAAAAATAAAAAATAAAAACAAAGTAAAACCTAATTAATGAAATTTTTAGGCGTCAACAAACATATTTGCTAAAAACTTGTAATTATGTGATACAATTAAACTAAACTTTTCTTATGACACAAAAAATCCCGGCTCGCATTAGTTCCACCTCTTTTTAGCTACTAATCTCCATTTTCATGTTGAGTTGAATATATCATTCATTGTAGGTCTTAATATTATTTCTTGCCTTTTTTTTTTCTTTTGTTTCAATTTTACTAATAGACAAAACTACCCACATCACTTTCAAACAACTTATTTTTCACCCTAGTCACTTCTTCCACACCCATTACATTCAACACTTCCTTCATTTTTGTCTTCTTCTGAACTTATTCTTCATTGTTGTAATATGAGCAAAGCACTACTCATATATTAGATTAAAGAAATTTCGGTTTTATCTACAAATTGTTTACTTTATTTCCATAGATTTTCTTCATAATCATGAATTTTTTGACTTTGATATAAGAGTTAAGGCAATCTACCCATTTTTCATTCTATTATTTTTTGGAGTGCATTTATTATGGAAGACAATATTATTAAATGTATTTGTTGATGATCAAAACTATGAATAGAGAACAACAATTGATCATGTCAATAAGTTCATATGAAACTTTACTAGGTAATTTTCTAACACGAGAGGATCTTTCAATTGGTGTACGGACGCATTTTATGCTCAATGTTATGTTGTCTCTATAAAAAGGTCAAAGAAAAACAAGTATGTTCTTCTTAGTTACAATAAGTAAGGTAGTTATCGTGACCGACATAGAATTTTTATTGAAGGTTAAAAAGAAAGACCGGATCTCTTTTCATTAACTGTTTTTTTTTTTTTTTTTTTTGAAGTATGTTGCTATAAGCAAAAGAACGGATCAAGATCACTCAAAATATTTAGTGCATCACACTAAAAATAATTAAAAATTTGAGTATTAGATTCACTTAATAAAATGAAAATTGAGTAGTTAATATACACGAATTAAAACATAATGACACATACTAAAGTTATAATTAAACAAAATATGTACTAAACCCTAGTAAAAAAAGAAATATATAACTCATTTACACAATAATTACCTTTTTTTTTGTCACGTAATTAGTTATTATCTACCATATATATATATATATATTGGAAAAGAGGTACACAAATATAGTTTTAAATGGAAGAAGAAAAGGAAAAAAACCAAAAAAGAAGAAAGAAAGAAAGCGATTATCTTAAATCAAGATAAGGCCTCGTATTTGACCTTAATAAATGTTGTTTGAGAGGAGCATTGGTAGTTTCATTCATAGTAAAATTGAAACAAAAGAAAAAGAAGAAAAAAATGGCAAGAAAGAATCTTAAGTCAAGAGTGGGACTTTAGAGGGATAATATAATCAATTCAATGTGAAAGAGGTGCTAGAAGCCAATAATGGAGTGGAAATAGTGTGAGCCAAAACCTTAGATTTGTATCTCTACGACACATTTACCCCAAACTTACTCTTTTTTTTTTCACAAAAAATTCCAAATTTAAACCTATAGCACACATTTATTTTCTATCAAAGTTTTTTTCTTTCTTCTTTTTTCTTTTTTTCCTTCCTCCTTCATCTGCACTACCACCCTCCCAGCCGTTGCCGGCCTTATCATCACTAACACCACTATCCTCATCATCACCAAACCAAGGAAGAATACGAAAGTGGAATTTAAAGAAAGGGAAAACGAAAACAAGAAAAGAAAAACACACAATGTTTGACATTTTTCTGTCGCGTGAGCACCACGTTGGTATCATTTGCTTTCCATCATCCATGTAAGCAGCTACATAAAGTTTTCAGTGGCTTAACGAAATTTTAAAAAAGGATAAATATGTCACATGAGTACAAGGTTAGGATTAACGTGTCATGCGGATACAAATTTGAGATTTTTAACATAAAAAATGAAGTAAATATGTCACATATGTATAAATTTGAGGTTTATAGTATCACGAAATAATTAAGGTAAATATATCATAATGAGCAAGATATGATGAAAAGCAAATGATATATCATATTGTACAAATTTGAGATTTTTTGCAACTTTTCTCTCTCTCTCTTTAATATTCTGCAACCCATCACGACCATTCATCCCACATGAAAAATATAATGAATTCAAAGAGGCAATGAAATCAATGGTCAAGATGAGTTATCGAATAATTTAAGCATATAATTTGTGGGTATTGATAGCTTTTCCAAGATGATGATATTCTTGAAACACCACATAAAAATCTCTTTAGAGGTTTGCACTGGGTTTTATGAAGTGTTGCTGACTCTTGCATACAAGATGAATATATATATATATTAGTAAAACATATAACACACTGGAAACAATCAACATACGTTCAATGAAGTGATTAGGTCTGTTTACTCTATCATTGTTACGCAACTTCTACTTTTATAATACCATGGAGATAAGTTAACCATAGCACAAAAATTCCATTCAAATGTTCAATGTTTCGATTGAGATTCATCTTATCTTTTGTGCTTGGTCTCTGAGTAACATCTCACTTTGGGTGGCATTATTTCCAACCCCTATATGACTAAATCCACCCAATTTTCATCCAAACGACAAATTTGCCCTCAATCATTCAATTGCAATATAAATTTGTGGTATCAAGTTTATTTACTTTATTTATTTTTTGATTGTTTTTCTACATCTATGTTGGATCAACTTACCATAACTAAGAATTTCATATGGCTAGTTTTTGTTTATGTAGAATTTCTATGTATATTAAAGGTACTATGCTTTTTTTTTTTATTGTTACAATTACTTCCAAAAAAAATTGTTTTGTCGAAAAGAGAAATTTCCAAAAAGCCAGTTCTTTTCCATGTTGTCGATCAATTTTATGGATAATTTGTTAAGTGGATGAAATTAAATTGAATCAAAATATTGCACAAAGACACCTCTTTGTGCATAATGTTTGTACTATATCCCTATATATTTCTCTAGCGTCTTACATGATTTGTATAAAAGTATCTCGCTAGTATAATAAGGAAAAAAAGATAAATTCTTTGATATAGTAAATAAAGAGACTTGGTATATATTGTAGACTAATGAAATTAATAAATAAATAAAAACGTAAGAAAGTGAGCTGTTGAGATAACAATGACAAAAACATTATTTCTAATAATAAGGAAAAAATATCATTTGATTTGTTATAAAACTAAAAAGGTCTCTTTTCATCTTAAATCTTATAATGATGTATCGATTTTTGTCATTCTTATCTGTATATAAGAATGACAAAAAATATATACATTGCTATAAAATCAACAATGTAAAATAGACTTTTTAGTTTTATACTATATCAAAGAACGTCTTTTTTTCCTTACTAGTAGCATAATTATTTTACACTGAGTACATAAAACATTATAGATATATCTGAGAATGTGTGTGTGTGTGTGTGTGTGTTTTTTTTAAGTATGCTATAAACCAAAACATGTAAAAAGCTTAATTATGGTAACTATCATAAATAGAAAAAGAAAAATAGAATAAAAAAGGAGTAGGGCCATTACGTTAAACTACAATTGAAAGATTATGGGCAGTTTTGCCTTTTTAGTATAAAGAGGGATGGATGCAGTCATTTAGGGGATAGAAATAGTGTCGCCCTTCATTTTTCTTTATATTTGGTCAACTTCTCAATTCTTTTAGATTGTTTATGGGGTTACAAGCGAGCAAAAGTGCCCATACATTGAATGTGTGACAATTAGAAGTTACTACAAAATCACCTTATTATAAGGAATCATTTGGTTTACTAATGAATGAAAAACAAATTATTGACAGAAACTGAACAATGTTCGGACTTTTTTCACTCCAATTAAGGCCATAGACACCCCTGCCACTTTAAATACAAATAAGAATGATAAAAAATCAATATGTTGTTATAAAATCAACGATGAAAAAGAGACTTTTCAATTTTATACTATATCAAAGAATGTGTTTTTTTCTTTACCATTAGCAAGATGATTTTATACATAATATGTAAAACGTTATAGGTATATCTGAGAATACGTTTTTCTTTAGTACACTAAAAAACAAAACATTTAAAATGCTTAATTATGGTAACTATCATAACTAGAAAAAGAAAAATAGAATAATAAGGGAGTAGGGCCATTATTTTGAACTGCAATTGAAAGATTAAGGGTGATTTTGTCTTTTTAGTGCAAAGGGGCGTAGATGTAGTCATTTAGGGGTAGAAATAGCACCACCCTTCATTTTTATTTTTTTATTTTTATATATTTGGTCAACTTCTCATTTCTTCTGGATTGTTTATGGGGTTACAAGTGAGCAAAAGTGTCCATACATTGAATGTGTGACAATTAGAAAATACTACAAAATCACCTTAATATAAGTAATCATTTGGTTTACTAATGAATGAAATATAAATTATCGACACAACTGAAGAATGTTCGCACTTTTTCACTCTAGGTAAGGCTATAGACACCCCTGCCACTATAAATACATATAAGAATGACAAAAAAAATAGATACGTTGTTATAAAATTAATGATGAAAAGAAGACCTTTTTAGTTTTATACCATATCAGAGAATGTGTTTTTTTTCTCGCTACTAGCAAGTGTAAAAGCAAGATGATGATTTTACACAGAATATGTAAAACATCATAGGTACGGGTGTCGAAAAGGCCTGCGCTGGCACCACCTAACCTAATCTAAATTAAGGGTATTTTGGAGTCGGACTAAACTTTTTATCGGGTTTGGAGCCGGTATCAGCGGGTGTTTGATTAGGGTTGGGTCAGAACAGGTCGGTGCGAGTGTTTTTGGTAATGGTACTGGGTGGGCCTTTTGGCTCCCTATCTCCCTCTCTTTCCCCTTTTCTCTTTGTCACTCGATCACCCCCTCACTTTCGTTTTTCAATTCTAATTTTCAAACCCACCAGCACAGCCACCGTTGCTGTCGCTGAGAAGAGGAAAGGAAGCTCAGGGGTCACCGCTGCCATCGTTGTTGGGTTTTGGGAAGCCAAGATCGCTTACTCGACGGCTAGACACATGGCTCTGTTGTGTCAGCATCACCGCCAGTGGAGGACCGGTCCCATTTTCTCGAATTCGTCTCTCGTGCCAACTTGCTTGTCAGGTTTCTGGGTTTTGACCCATTTCGTCTGGCTTAGGCTGGTATGTTAAAAATCACTGCTTTCACATTTTACCTTCGGTTCTTTTTTTTTTCCCTTCTTTTCTATTCTGATGAATTGGGGTTCTTGTTCGAATATTGGTGTTTAGTTTGTGTCAGCTAGTCTCCATTTAAGATTTTTTTTTTTTTTTGCCGGGTGGGGGGGGGAACTTGGGCATTGATTTGTTCGAATCGTTTCTCTTTTCTGGCGATTGTATCGATAAGGGCCTAGTCTTCTCTGTTGGTGACAACGGAAGATCGTACGTATTAATTCTTGAAGCAGGTCCTTCAGCGGATACAACTTAGAGCAAGCTGTGCTTTATGAGAATCGACGCTAAAGCTGAATTTTGTAAGGTATGCTCACCTTATTTTTATAATGAATTTTGTTCCCATCTATTTGTTTGCGCTTCCACAATGTTTGCTGTTTTATGTGCCTTCTTTCCTTCATCCTCCTTAATATATATATGCCAACAGGTGAGAGTACTATTTTCATCCTTTTGTCCAGTGAAACTAGATGATCCTCCATTGGACTCATTCTTGGTTTATACATTAACGATTCGATTTGAGCCTTGAAGACAGGTATCTGCAAACTTTTCTTTTTAGCCAAGGTCTATCCTCTTACAGATTCTTGGTTTATACATTAACGATTCGATTTGAGGCTTGACCATTCTAGATTGTAGTTGTTGGATTATTAGTTTCAACATTCTACTATCTAAATAGGTGAAGCCTACATTGTGCTATATATTCTGTGAGGCTGTGCATGCAAGACCTCTATTTTCCCATCTCTATCGCTCTAAACTATCGTAAGCTAATTTCCTTAACAAGTTTTTCCAATAACATCCTGATTTTCAAGTTTATTTTCGATGAGATGAAATTGGCTTTTCATTGACATGCCTATGGCCTTTTTCTCTGAGTTGGCCACTCACGAGTTAACTAATCTATCAGATGAAGCCGTTAAGGGATTTTAACATAATAGACTTGAGAATTCGACTAAAAATCAACTGCTCGACCGTGTTAATTTGCAAGGGTCATTACGACACGGTCAAAATCGATCAGAGACCGGAGATAACTTGATTCGACAGAGGTATGTGATTAAATATGGATGATTCCACCTAATTGCAAAATTCTCGTCAAATGACACTAGACCGATTTTAATGTATTTTCTGTATCCTATGTCCGTATTTGAAACCTCGAGATTTTTATGACAACCGAGAGTCGCCAATCTGTTGAATATGCATTTTGTGGCTCGAAAATGATCGACCACAAGTCAAAAGTGTTAAAAATTCTAAAAGCTACCAAGTAGATTAGGACGAGTTAAAATCGCGCTAGATTGAAATTAACTAAGAAATTGAACCTGATTTCAGAAATTTGAAATTCTATTATGTCACAAATCATTTTAGAAACGTCGACTTGTCCTCCGAAAATTTTATGTAAACCGAGATTTTCGGCAAAAAATCCAAAGTAAGGGTATTTTGGATCGAAAAAATCTGATGATTTTTTTTTGTCACATTTCTGGGATTTGTGTTGGACGAATGGATGAGTAAAATAAATGTGAATTGGAGTGTGGACACCTTGGTGAGATTTATAGACTCTAATTTTGGTCCAATTAGAGGTTAATTGGAGAGGACGTAATCCAATTTGATGGCCATGAGTCCAAAATTTGTAGTCCTCATGGCCTTCAACCTTTTGGACCATTTGGGAGGCTTGTTTGAGAAGCCAAGGGGCTACAACTTGGCTAAGGATGCCAGCCAAGGTGGTCGGGCAACCACTTGAGAGCTTAGGATATTTTGGTGGCCCTTTCCTTAACTAACATCCCTTCTTCCTCCTTGAAGCTTGGCTTTCTCCATTGTTGAGGTGTAGAGAGAGCTTGAAAATCAGAGAAAATCGAGCAGCAGCTTCCCCTCCACCATCGCACGCCCATAAAGCCACTGTCGACCTCTTTTCCCCCTCTGTTTTCTATTATTCTTGTTTCTGCTCCAACTGACCTTTCTCCAAAGATTTGAGTTAAAAGTTGCATTCATGTGGGAATTAGCCCCCGTGCCACCCATTGTCGTGACCAAGAGATGTAGTCTGTATGGACGATGGTTGTCTCTCACCGAACAGAGCCACCGGCCAACCCGTCTACCATCGGAAAGCCGACGCTTGCTAGTTTGTTGGTCCACTTGCTCGCCTACACTGTTTCACGATTTTCGTGATTTTCCTTCCATTCTGACCCTTCCTCTGCCCAACTCAGCAACCAGCAAGTCTCCCTTGACCCCTAGGTGCTGCCGTTTGTCGGCCACCCGCTCACTAGAGCTCTAACCAAGCCACCCAATACCGTTTCTCCTCCGACAGTCCAGTTTTTAGGAGTTTCAGTGGGAATCCAAGCTGTTGTTGCTGTTTTGAGCTTGGGACCACCTTGGATCACTATGGTAGAGGTTCCCAAGCGTAGCCACCGCCGTCCAGCCACCTAAGCTTTCTCTACCATCCGTCCAAGCCACCAAAACCATCGACTAGACCTGCTGAAGCCGCTGCTGCTCTGCTTGCCTTGACCAACTGCTGTTCAGCCCTTGGTTCTCTGCGGTTCAGCCAAGAACATAAGCCGAGAAACTAGTAAGGCTTTGGGACTTCGTGGCCTATTTTCGAGCCCTTCCCGGCCTCGCTTGGTGTCACCACTTAGAGATTTATCACCCGCCTTGGCGTTGCCATTGCCATGGACTCACCGAAATGCTAAACCAGTGAGTTTACTTGCTAAACTCTACTTAGGAAGTTAATTATGCTTAAGGGGTGTTTAGATTAAGCTAAGTATGGTTAGGTGGTTAGATTAGTTTAGTTAATTATTAATTAGATTAAGAGATATGATTAGCTTAGTGCATAATTGATTAGGCTAATTAGGTGATTAAATTAGTGTGATCTTGATTAGGCCTTTTAATTAATTATGTTAAATTAATTAATTATTTTGAATTTATAAATATCATAATATTAATTATATTAATATAATATATTAATTATTCATTTAATTAAAAATATATTTAATTATTTATTATTTTCTAGAAATTATCTTGGAATAATTGATGATGGAATTTCGTGCGATTGCAATGGTGTGTTCGGTTTATGTAATTGGACTTTAAATTGTGCAAATTGAGTGCTAATTGGATTTTTGGTTATTTATTCCAAAATTTGTGAATTTCAATATTTGTTTAGAAAATTTCGGGTGTCGGATTTTGACACCGAAAAAGGTTTTACATCCTATATAAAATAGTGGGATTTTAAAAAGGAAGTATATTATTTTTTCTGTTCGATCTAACGGTATACCCATATACGACTATTTTCACAGGTGTTTTTAATATGAAGAAAATATGCTAGGATCACTATTTTAATGGAGACATTTGAGTGCAATGCATGGTGTCCTAGGCCGAGATTGATTGGTCGTGTGATGGTTAAGAAAAACCATCTCAAGCTTTTAAGTCGGGCGTTACCCTATATGGGATACTTACTTAGTGGGACTCGGGTCGCGGTAGATTCTGGACCTACGCTCCTTCGGGAAAGCCGTCTTTGAGAGACGTCGTCGTGCCCAATGGTGGTGAGACAATGCCTGGTTATGCTAGTAGATGCCGAACTTGTGAGTAGGTCGTACCCTAGAGGGGCAATATTAATAATTGGAACGAATGACTGATTGAGTTAGATGCACCCGATTATGAGACAAAACTGTGTGGTATGGTATGAGACGCATCACAACAGTTTGGCCTTATAATTGGGGCCCCTGTGATTGACTAAGATGAGTGAGGCCTTTCAATTGTTGTGTGCCTTGATTATATGCCATTTGTGTATATGAACTGTGCTAACGTGTAGAAGGAAACTGAGGCGAGGTTGATCGATATGTAATTAAATATAATATTTTTGTTCGTTTAAGGTATATAAAAAAGTGAAATAAAAAATTTGGTTGGTCTTGGATTGACCCTAGAACTGAACTGGACCAAAATGGTAGTGGCCGAGAGTCTTTTAGAACATTGGTGACCAAGGAGAAGATAAGGAAGCCGTTCAAATTAGATTAGCTTAGCTTAGTTTTAGTAGGTTACTTTAGGCCTTAATATGCAAGTAATTTTAGATTCTAAGTAATAAAATCAAATTAGAATTAGCATCACCTTTTAATTATTAGAATAGCTTAACTTAGCTTCATCTTTATAATATGAATAGATTTAGACTCACCCTTAATTGGGATTATCACTAATATCAAGCTTATGGGGTTCATGTCCTAAGGCTTAATAGAAAATCATTGTTCATTTTTTGCCTGATTTGGTATCGAGTTTAACTTACAAGGGCTCATGTCCCGATTATTTGCCTTACTTGCATCGAGATTACATTTCTCGCACTTAGATGCTTTTGATACTTGGTTGTTTACTTTAAAAGTTATTTTGATAGGTTGTTTGATAATTCTTTTTCTATAATAGACAGGTCTAGTTTAGTATCATAATAAACCTCTCAAGAACATTTGCATGAGAATTTAGCAACATCAATGCTTTAAGGATCATAATCGGAAATCAATATTGTATGATCAATTAGATAAATAACCTTCCAAATTAGTAGTACCAAAAGAGCTTTAATAGTAATATTAATGCAATTAAATCCCCAAGCTAGAATCTCTGGTTGTGTAGAAAATGAGATGAATCTCCCACGTCTCATTTGGTTTCTAGACAACTCCAAATGGTTATCCGCAACTCCTAGAAATCATTAGGCTTGAAAAAAGAATTATAAAGAAATCTAACGTCACGTGAGGTATGGATTTGGGAGAGTCTGCGTCCAAATGGCCCGTCTCTTAGGTAATACCTCTAAACCTATTTCTTCGACTAGAAAAATGCCCCTGAAAGGAAGGTCGTGACAATAAGGAAGCTAATAGTCAAGTTTGACAGGTAATAATGGATTAATATTGACACTTGTGGAATTTTTAAAAGATATGGGAATATATAAACTCCGTAAACAAGTAATATGAGATATTTAATACAGCTAGATTAGAAATGATTCGTGGGATTTGACAAATGGGAGCCTCACATGCGAAATAAACTAAGACAATCCGATTTTAATATTATGTTAGAATGTCAAATTCAGAACCTAATGAGTTGGACTTGGACATTCTAACATAAACGTCCAGATTTGAATAACTGGCATGAAAAGTTGCAACCTTAATCCATTACAGGCTTGGACAAGCAACTTGCTTACCCTTCTCCGAATGTGCTAAAGTGAATCTCTTACGTGTTCAAGCAAGGACATTCAACACACATACCTAAAACTTAGTTGAATATGAAAATTCAACGTCAGCTTTATTTGTCAAGAGTCACCTTTGTTGAATTCAAATTAGTTAATATGGTACTAAAGGAAGTGAAGTTTCTGCAATTAAAGCATTTGAGCATCTTTCAAGGACCAATCTATTGGTCCTAAACCCCAAAAAAAAAAAAAAAAAAAAACAATTTCTTTCCTTGCTGGTGAGGTTCAATACATGTTGATAAAAAAAAAAAATAACCGGTTACCTTTCCATATAATAGATTACCAATTGTCCTTCAAAATGACCAACCTTTTATTTTGGTAATTTACCAACTTTTGTATGATTATATTGACAAATATATTCAGGTTACCAACTTTCTTTGGGTTGCTTACCAAATATCCAGCTTTCCTTAATTTTATATGAACTTTCATTTGCTTTGCTTACTAAAATTTAAAATTTACCAACTATTTTTAAAATTTATCATGTGTAATTAGAGTGACTGTTGATTAAGTTACCAACTAGTTTTATTACTAATGTTTCTTCGAATTATGTATAGTTGCAATGCTCACTAAGCTTTTTTCAAAATAATATTTTGTTTGACCAACTTCTCTTATTTTTTATCAACTTTTATTGACCTTTCTTACATGCAGATTATATTTTCATTTATCAACTATTATAAGAAATTTAGCAACGTTAATTGCGTGACTTATCAATTTTTCTCCGATTCAGTTTCCAATTACTTTTGCGTTACCAGCTGATTTGGAGGAATCGGAGGATTTTTTTCCCTATCATTTGAGGAATCGGATGATAGAAAACTTCCCGTCTAACTTGAACTTTCCTGAACTTCTAAAGCTCTAAATTTCTGGGGATAATCTAAGTTTCTAAAAGAAGTACATCTCAAGTGCCAAAACTTGGTATGGATGGACATATAGGTGCCAAAACTTCCAGAAGACACACATGAATACTATTTTTTATTTAGAAAAAATTGAACACTTAAATGCAAACTCCGGTAAGACTTGCCGGAAATCCAACATAGCACTATTTATTAATAAAACCGGTCTCTGGCTTGTCGAAATGTCTGCTCAACATCCTTGTCCCAAAAGACATCGTTTTGTCCCTAAATTTTATATTTAATATAGATATTAATTAAATTAATCTTAAAAATATATATCAAATTTGGCCCCATGGAGGCCCTCGCTACCACCACCCCATGATTGCTAGAAAGGCGATGGTGGGGTGAGGGGTCATGGACGTCCTCCAGATTGGGCCAAGGGCCGTCGCTAGCAGGGGCCTATTGGCCCTTGGTGGCGGTCGGCCAGAGTCGCTGGCCACTAGACAGGGCCTAATGACCTCAACTGACCCTCGCCCCACCAATGATGGTCCTTTCCAATGAGAGTGGGGGTAGTGGCGAGGGCGTCCATGGTCCCATATCTGATTTTTAAATTTAATTTAATTAATATTTATATTAAAAATCAAATTTAGATCAAAATGACGTTGTTTTGAGCTTATCTAGCCACGTCAATGTCACGTGGATAATTTTTTAAAAAATAATTGTCACATTAGTTAGAAATCTCACAAGAAAATGCAACGTCAGCAATTTAGCCAAAAAATCCCACTGTTATCACTTAAGTATTCATTTTTCTTCGATTTTGGCACTTAAGTATACCTTTTAGAAGTTTTGGCACTTAATTGTTTATCCGTGCCAAGTTTTGGCACTCCCATGTTTCTTATTCACTACATTCATTTTATAATACCAAGCCGATTGTATATTGCAAAATCATAAAAGATATTGGTCAAGCCCGATTAGTCATAAAGTACGTATTCTTCTACTCAAACTGGAAGATTTTAATTCTGGTCAAAGTAATAGCTTGAAGATGAGAAAGTAGAACTGATAAGCATGTGAACTTATCCTACTCAGCAACTTTAAAGCCAGTTTATTGACAGGAAAACAAGTTCCAAATTGACTGCCCTCCTAGCTTGAAGCTCGTCAGAGGTCAATAACATATTAGGATTTGCCGTAGACCAGCTACTGCAAAATCTGCACGAAATCTCAGCAGAAGAAACGATTCTCTTTTGAACTTGAATTCCAAAACTCCGTTTCTTTTTAAAAGCAACCATCGAGTTAAAATTGCAGCTATGAAACGATTTTCTATGTAAAGGAAAAACAAAAATTACATTATTTTCTTCAATTCTAGCGTTTAATACCTGAAAGAGAAGGGCAACCGATAATGGTATTAGATAAGTGAGGTCTTTTTCAGATTAAATTAAAAAGGTGAGTCCACTCCCGCATATTAGTACTTGAAACTCACGTCCGATACGGTATTAAAGCAAAAAGTCTCAAGTTTGAAAAAGAGAAATATCGATTGTAAGTGGATATCGAAACAAAAGCAAGCATTCGAATTGCCACACCATCTTTCTTAACTAACATTGTACACCATGCTGTCTTCCTATCTAGCTTTATTCAACATGATTTTGCCAGCAGATGATCTCTTTCACAACTGGGGAAAGAAAAAAACATAAAATGAGATAAAGGAATGATTCAATTCGAAATCTTGAACATTTACAAAAGCCCCTAAACTCAGTCGGTCCAAATAGGACTTTCTTTCTGTACAACAACTGAATGAATAAATAATCATCCTAAAGTAAAACTCCTCGTGAAAGTTACTTGAGAACAAGGAATCATAATTACAGGAGCAAGGCATCTATCTCCGGAGCCATCTTGCCAAATAAGAACTTGAGGTCATTCTCAAGAGGAGTCAAGTTCAAGTCGAGGCCCATAACCCTCTTATTGCTGCTTTTCGACCTCTTCAACACTGGGATTGTCGGACCAACCACGAAAATCTCATCTATCTTCATCACGCTCCCGCTCCCGCTCATCAACTGCACCCTGTGCCTCCTCATGTGGCCTCCCAAGGCTTGCCCCAATGAGAACTTCAGCCCGCATATCGAGCACTCGTGCATCTTGGGATTTGCCGTCATGCCCAACACTGACTTGGTGCTGTCTTCTGGCTTTGTCTCCGGCAGCTTCGGCTTCTTGTGGCTTGCCCGGTGGCCACCAAGCGCCTGGAATGAAGGGAACTGGCGATTGCACGTCTTGCACTTGAAGTTGTCTTCATGGTGATGCACAGCGGCTGTCTTTGGGTTTGCGTTGACGCCATGGGTGAGTAGCATTAGGCATTTCGCCATGTCCAAGTTCATCCGTTCATAGTCATCTCTGCTTCTTTTCATCATCGGTGCTGAAGAGAATGTCGTTGATGACTTGGATGAAATCGGGGTGAGGATGGAGTTTGTGGGGTGCCTTTTCTTTTCCTTTCGCAGCCTCGATCTTATCTTGCGAAAAGAATATGATGGTGAAGCGTGTGAAGCGTGTCTGGGGTATTTATAGGCAAAATGTCCAGTTGAGAACGTCGACTCAAAAACATTTGAATTGACTAGTGTTAAGAGACGACGTTTGGTTGTGCGTCATGCTCACAGGAAACATCCTCCTACCTGACCGCGGAGGAGAAAGAAAGTTCAGTTGCACTTTCGCTATGAAAGGAATAAACATCTGCACGTGTGAAATAGTTTGACCGGTTTTGCGCGTTTGCTTTCACACGTGGCGGGTCGTATTGGGCAGCCACAAGGCAACATACGATGCGGCATTCAAAGGTCAACAGTCAACATTGGCTCCTTTCCCTTGGGGAATAAGAAAAACATTGTCTCTTCTTCCTTGGGGAAGGATTTTTTATGTACCGAGTAAATTCATTTCATCAGCTTAGAACCCAATAATCAAATTATCGTTCTTTTCTTGGTGCACAATCCTCTGTCAATTTTGAAGCATAAAGAATATGGCATTTGATTAGAATAGTTAATCAATCGAAGGGCTGTAATCGTTCATTATCGAGTCAACGAACCAAAGTAGTGACTTTCTAGCAAAATACAAACATTTGAGTTATTAATTAATGAAAAAAAAACTTTATCGATGCAGTATAAAGAAACTGTACTCACACATTTATATGGAAAGAAAATATTTGAGGATTGTTGTAAATCTTTTTATAAGATGGAAAAATTAAAATTATAAATTGAAATATATAAGGCATAAAATAGATTATTTATTTACACATTTGCCCGTCGATAAAACATTTATAAAATAATTAATAGATGATATTTTGGAGAAGAAAATAAGGATGATGATCGCTTCAAAGTAGGACCTCCGTTTTACTTTATATAGTATTGTAGATTATTAAAATGACATGCGGTTTAATATAATTTGTCCATGACTAATAACTAAATAGAAACATTAATCTGTTTCTTTATACCGACATCTTAATCTCATTTATGACAACATTTATTACACTCAATAGATCATGCTGGACTTGGGGGAAGTAACATCTGTGACAGCCCAAAGAAAAGTGCAAATTGTCATTTAGCAAATAAATGGGGACGAAAAGGAATAACGATAATAATAGCGACGGGATAATCTGCAAGCTTCCCACTTGACTCGAGAGACTTTGAAAGTGTGGAAGTTGTTCCTCTTTTTCACTTCTATATCATTTTCTGGTATTGATATTCGACATAATGTCATACATCACAATGCGAGTCTTCTAGCCACGCGGAAAGCAGTGTGCTCATCGTTAGTCACCATCTACTGCGTTCCGGAAAAGGTGGCCTACTTGAAAGAAATAAGGGGATCTTCTATTTCTTGCTCAGCGTTGGTGGAGTCCCTAGGAGGATAGAATAGCACTACTTAGTGACTAGGAGCGGAGAGCCCGTTGTCACCATCTACTGTTGAGATTGCTTAGATCCGTTGCAATATTGATATCTTAGAAAATAACATAAATAATCCTTAAACGTGAGCTCAATATCCAATATGATTCCTAAACTTTTAATTTACTCAATATGATTCTTAAATTGTAGATCAATATGCAATATGTTCCCCAAGCTTTTAATTTGTTCGATATGATTTTGATATTTATTCAATTTAATTTATGAACTATATAAAAATGTTCAATATTGCCCTTGAACTTGAATTAATGGAATGATGACATTGAAATTTTTTATATAGTTTAAGGACTAAGTTGAAGATACACCAAAAAACTAGGAATCATATTAAACAAACTAAAAATTCATGGATCACATTGCATATTTGGTTAAATATTAGAAATTATATTGAATAAATTAAAAGTTTATGAATTATTTTGCACATTGAGTCAAAATTTAGATATCATTTGTGTTATTATCCATTTAAATAAATTTCCATACAAAATTCCAAATCAAAGCCTATAAACATATTTAATTGACTTTAATACACGAATTTGATCACGTTGATGACGAGACTTCTTTTTAAAGTTTTACGTTAGGGGTCTCCTTCAATGAGATATCGCCTCTATTGGAATGCCTAGCGAAAGCTTTAAGATTGGAACATCAGCAGGGACAAATCAAATTCGAGTACCTATCCAATTGGTTCGCTCTACTCTCTAAGTAACCAATTAAATTGAATAATTGCCCCATTAAATTTCATGGTTAAAACTTATTTAGCATAATTCATTAAGCCTGTTAGCTCGCTGATTATTTAAATTGGAGGAGAACAAAACAAATCTTTTTTAATGTTTATTTTGGTGAATAATGACCTTCTTACATGATCATGGAAAAAAATTATATATTAAGCTGAGGTCAGTCTCGGAGACTTTGGCTCACTAAAATTATATTGTAGGTAGTTCCATTCAGGCTTAGCACGACATCGATGGTCAATACAATATTGTCGGCTCTAATGTTGGCTCACTTGAGCCCTCTATAACTTTGAAAATTCCAGTGCTAGATAGATGTCTCGAGAGATTTATCTGCTAGTGCAATGCGATATGTCGATAATGGAGCGGATTAAAGATATGTTTTACGTCCCGTCTTCCTATCTTTTCCTCATATTCCACTATAGGTATAGTCCCATCATGACTTGCCACAAGCACAATATTGTTTGCTTTGTTCGGCGCTTGTTTTCCTCCGTAATTCTAATCGACCCGTGCAACAATCTAGACACAGTGATGTAATAAGAGGCATATATGACACCAACACGTTCTTACCTCACCTATTTTAGCTTTAAATGGTAAGTCCTTGATTTTACATTCTAAGGCCAAGAAGTAACCTTTCGGGTGAGAATATGCGGATTAGTTGTCTGTGTTCAAATGTAGTATATTTTCTTCAAAGATTCATCACAAATACGTAAGATTCTTATATGTGTAATCCAAAATATTACAATTGACCAAGAAACAAATTCTGAAATTTTATCAAATTAGCCATGAACTTATTATACGGATGTTACTTCAACTCTAAATCTTATCAATTGTGTCAATGTAATTCTAAATTTTTGCATTATATTTCAATGAAATTATTCCAATCAATTTCTACTTGAAATTGCTAACAGGTCCAGTTATTGTTAGCAGTCTTACGTGGCATATTGACCAATGTAATGTGGATAATTCTAGACAAAACAACACCATTTTTTTTAAAAAAAAATTCAAATTGCCAGACTTTTTCCTTATTACTATTCATCTTCTTTATATGAACTTGCGGCTTTTCCAAGCAATCAAATACAAGTTACTCACTATGATGTCTTGAGGCAAGGTTTCAAGATTGGACTTTTCAAAGTTGTTGAGCAACAACTCGCACTGCGCTGCCTCTTAATCAGAGCTCTGAAGTCGGAATAGGCCGGCAGCCGCCTCGGGACCCTATGCCATCCCGATCCTCCTCCTCCCGTGACCTCCCGTGCACTTCACACACCCAAACCCTAATCCCTCCTTTCCATTACATTTTTGCTCACCGTAACTCCGCATTGTCTCAAGTCTATCATCATTTCACTGCCCAAAGTCATTTTTCTCAATCTTTGAATCGGGAAGAAAACTCCCTATGCAAAAGCCAAATCTAAGTCCATCACAACATTCAAAGACACAAAAATTTCATCAAAGTGATGTTGTTTTGCATAAATTATCGATGTTAGATGCCAATCATATCACATTGGATGGTCAGTGATAATTCAACATCCACGTCAAAATTTTATGGTCAAAATTAGCCTGAAAATTAAATTGAAATTTCATCAAAAGATTTAAAGCCCAAATTGGCAAATTTAAAGGAGTTATGATTAAATTGACATCTACACAATATTTTTAGGATTGATTTGGTTATTTTTCTGAGTGTATTGTATTCCCATTACATCAAATTTAGAGACATATAATTGCTTAACTCCGCCTGGTGTAAAAGAAATGAAAGGATAAGAAAGCTAATAGTAATGCTTGACAGCGATGATGGATTAATTCCGAGAACTATTGAATCTTCCCATTCCCATCCATAAAAGGAGAATCGTTACCGTAGTCAAAGGTGACTAGTTCATTGATTGTGCAGTATACACATGTTCGGATTTGAATATCGGGCATGGATTTGCAACCTAATGCATTACAATCTTGGGCAAGCAACTTACTCTTCTGCGAATGTGCTATAGTGAATCTGCTACGTTCAAGCAAGAACAGTCAACATATATACTTTAACTCAGTTGAATATGAACATTCAACGTCAGCTTTATGTAGAGTCATCTTATTGAATTCAATTAGTTAGTTCGGTGCCATGGGAATGAACCTTCTGCAACTAAAGTATTTGACTATCTTTCAATGACCATTCTACTGTGCCACAGAAAAACAAAAAAGAATAGTATTCCATGCCAGTAAAATTCGAGAAACATTTATATTAAAAAAAAAAAAAAACATCACTGGTAACTTTTGCTTCTAATATACAGTTGGTAAGTTACCAACACTTCTACTATGTTACAGCTTTTTTAATTGTCGAAAAGTTACTAACTTTTGCATTAAGTTGTCAACTTTTACTTAGATTAACTTACCAACACTTTGAACTTAACAACTATCCTAGAAAAGTACAAACTTTTATTTGAGGGATTTATCGACTTTTCTCTAATTAATGTTATCCCAAAAAATAAGTTCCGATTAAGTGACCAGCTAGTTTTATGTCACAAACTTTTATTTCATTTTGATTTTTTTTTTCAAATAATCTTTTGTCCGACCAAAACTTCTGTATTTTTCACCAACTTTTCTTTGCCTCTTTCACGAACAACTTATATTTTCATTGACAAGCTATTGTATGAAATTTAGCAACCTTTATTTGTATACTTATGAGGGAAGCGGCAAATGACAATCATAAAATGGTTTGGAGAAACCGGAGGGTAACTCGAAATTTTTTTAACTTTTAAAGCTCTGAATCTCCCGAATTGATACGACAATCCTACTCACTACAATCAGTCTACGATACCTATAGCCCATCATACATTGAAAAACAATAAAAGATAATATTGGTCCGCCTGATTTTAACTAATATAACTAATAATTTCTTAACTGAGTTTAGCCTGCAGGAAAACCTGTGGGGGGCACACAGAACTTCAGAAGTTTTAATAAGATTTCAAACTGGCAGGTCATTTTTATACTAGTCAAGTCAAAAGTTGGAAAATAAGACAGAATTGATAAGCCTTTGAACTTATCCTATTCAGGAACTTTAACCGAGTTTATTTCTTTGGAAAGCAAATTCCAAATGGTTAATAACACCAATTTTTTTTATTAATACATTTATTATAAATTTATCTCAAACTAATTTTTTTACCACAAAAAAAAATTAAATTAGTACATCAGTGAAAATATTACCCTTAAGTAACTTTTTTACTATCAAAAACTCCAAACCAGTAAATTAATGACAAATTTATCCTCTATTAGTTTCTGTTAATACCTCAAACAATCACAAACTAGCACGCTTATGGCAAACGGATGATAAAATCTCAAATCGATACACTAATCAATTATTACATGTCACTCAACTCAGCAATTTGACAGTAAAATTTAAAGAAAACTAATACGGTGAAAATTTGTTGCAGATGTACTAATTTAGAGTTTTTTATGGTCAAAAAATTAGTTTAGCTTAATTTGAAATGCTTTATAGTATTAATCCAAATTCTAGATGGATTGCCCTCCTACTCCTAGCTCGTTCCTCAGCAAAGGTCAACAACATTATTATGGTTTCATGTCGACCAGCTACAGCAAAATTTGCGGCAAATCTCAGCTGAAGGAACGATTCTCTTTGGAACTTGAATTCAAAAATGCCGTCGCTTCTTTATAAAATGTAACTGTGAAGTGCAGCTATGAGACGATTTCCTATGAGGGAAAAAAAGCCAGAAACTGCATCCTTTCCTTGAACTGTTTAGCGTTTAATTGACAAAAGAGAAGGGCAACAAAAAGTTGACAATAATTGGTAGAAGTTAAATAAGTTAGGTCGTTTCAAGATTCAATTTAAACTTCTTTTGGATATAGACTACAATCAGAAGGTTGAAAAATTACTAATATTTATTTCAATATTCATATGGCATGGTATTGGGAAAATTATTAAAACAATCCTAAACCTATTACAATTATGTCAATTCAATCATAAACTTCTTCTTCTTCTTCTTCTTTCTTCTTCTTCTTCTTCTTTTATCAATTGAATCTTAAATCTTTTGTATTTGTGTCTATTCAATTCCTTTGGCTAATTTTAACCAGTCGGTGCTAATGGACACTAGGCATCCTGTGGCATGGCCAATACTAACGTTGATGATTTTTAATAATATTTAATATTTTTTGAATTATTCATTTATTTTCTTTCTTTATCCTTTTTGTCTTTCTCTTTATTTTATATTTTTCCCTTCATCTTGATCCTCTAGCTAGTTGTTAGAACTAGGTGACCAGCTAGAGGTGAGGGTTGGTGAGGTTAACCCCACT
The DNA here is from genome assembly GCF_016545825.1 of Eucalyptus grandis. Taxonomy (NCBI): domain Eukaryota; kingdom Viridiplantae; phylum Streptophyta; class Magnoliopsida; order Myrtales; family Myrtaceae; genus Eucalyptus; species Eucalyptus grandis. The sequence continues at coordinate 24,753,813 of NC_052612.1, forward strand.
GGCTGCTAGCAAAAGCAAGCCTTGCCTACCCCTAGTAAGGCTCAACCTTCCTAGTGATGGCGAGGCTCGAACTCTCCGGCCACTTGCGAAGTTGACCTCGCCCACTAACGGCGAGGTCGAGCCTCCCTAGGGGCTATGAGGCTTGCCTTTGCCAGCAGCTAGTGGGGTCGACCTTGCAGGTCTTCACCTCTAGTTGATCGTTGACAATTGAGAAGAAGATGAAGAAGGGAAAGTGAAAGAAAAATAAAAATTTTGAAAAAAATATTAAAATATTATTAAAAATTAGCAGTCAATGCCACTTGCGTGCCACATACAACAGCCTACCTTCATGTCAACATTGGCAGCCAAAATTTGGTTAGATAGATTGAATTATTACAAATGCAAAAGGTTTAAGATTCAATTGGCCAAAAAAAAAAAAAGACTGAATTAGCGTAATTCCAATAAGTTTATGAGTTTTTTTTTTCCCCACAATGTTTGACCTCCTTCCTATATCATTAGGAGTCGAAACCTCAAATTTAAGGTTGCTATAGCTATCCTTAGCCGTGAAATATGCCATGAACGAGAAATAAAGAGACATCTCTATGGTGATGACCGGAGATTTCCATTTTACTTGCTCGAGTCTGCTGAGGATGCTAGTGTTGTAGTGAAAAAGATGAAATGCAGAAAGAAGTAAATGAAATAAATTAAAAAAACAATGCAAAACAATATCGTTATATTCAAATTCTTCAACATTAGACACCGGTCGTGACATGTGAGATAGGTGGGATAACTAGATCTTAACCTTAGCGTTTTTAAGTGACAATCGGCTAGAAGAAATTGAAATTTCACACAAAAATTTAAGATTAGATTGGCAAAGTTAGAATTTTATGACTAAATTAGCATCCAAACTACAATAATATGAAGTCCTTTTCCATAACAGTCCTTGAATATTCTAACTCTTCTCCTCCATATGATTTGAGATTCGACCTCAAACTCAAGCATGTGGAAACTTATTCTATTAGGCAAGCAAAGAAGGGGAATTTAGAAGGGGAATTACACATGTAATCTTCCTTCCCTTATTATAGAAGATTATGCCACGCGGTTATGATATGTATTAAAGCCACTAGTCTTAATTTTAAATAATTAAGTTTAGATGGGCTTACCGACTCTAAGTGGATATTGAAATATATGCAAGCATCCGAATTGCCAACAAATGATCTCTTTCACAACTGGGGAAAAAATAGAGACAAAAGAAAGATTGAACTCGAATTTTTGGATGATTTACAAAAGAACCTAAACTTAGTCGGTCCATATAGGACTTTCCTTTTGTACAACAAATGAATGAATACAAATGAATGAACAAATTATCAAGCTAAAGTAAAACTCCTTAATAAAACAACGTGAGAAAAAGGAACGGTAATCACAGGAACACTGGATCTATCTTGGGAGCCATCTTGCCAAACAAGAACTTGAGATCATTCTCAAGAGGAGACAAGTTCAAGTCCAGGCCCATAACCCTCTTGCTGCTATTCGACCTCTTCAACAGAGGGATCATCGAACCGACAGCGAGAATCTCGTCCATCTTCATCATGTCCCCGCTCATCAGCTCGGCCCTGTGTCTCCTCATGTGGCCTCCCAGGGCTTGCCCCGATGCGAACTTCAGTCCGCACATCGAGCACTCGTGCATCTTCGGCTTTGCCATTGAGCCCAACGCCAGCTTGGTGCAGTCTTCCAGCTTCATTGTCTCCAGCAGCCTTGGCTTCTTGTGGCTCGCCCGGTGGCCGCCGAGTGCCTGGAATGATGAGAACCGGCGGTTGCACGTCTTGCACTCGAAGTTGTCCTCATCGTGATGCACGGCGGCTTTTCTAGGGTTTGTGTTGACCCCGTGGGAGAGAAGCATCAGGCATTTCGCCATGTCCAAGCTCATCCCTTCGCAGTCATCTCTGGTTCTTTTCAACGTCGGCGCGCAAGAGAATGTCATTGATGGAATAGTTATCTTGCGGAAGGAATGTGGAGATGAAGCCTGAGAAGCGTGTTTGGGGGTATTTATATGCGACATATCCAGTTGCGTATGCGGCTCAAACATTTTGACTTGACTAATGTTTTGAATTAAGAAACGAAGTTTGGTATGAGAAACATCCCCCCAGCTCGAGCGCGGACTAGGAAGGAAGTCCAGGTGCATTTTTGTGATTTACAAAGAAAACACGTGCACGTGCGGAATACTTTGACTAGTCTTGCTCGTGTCCTTTCCACGTGGCGGGTTCTGGTTGAACAGTCACAAGACCACTTGCAGAGTGAGGCATTATTTAAATTGCACGAGTCAAAATTGGCGTGATTCTTTGAAATGTCGGATTTATTCTAGATGCTCGGAGCTTACTGCTTTCAATTATTCGACCTTTCTTGTCGCGTTCGTTACAAAATCATTATGCCGCGGAGGACCAAAACAACAACTGCTACGGTCTCAGATGCTACTTTGTTCTTCGACGCCGCCACCAAATAATAAAAAGAAGAAGAAGAAGAGGAGGAAAATAGTAAGATCCTCATACAAGTAAGAGCTGTACAGTTTGGAAAATTTGTCAAGTCCTCATTCTATTATATATATATATATATCAATTCAGTTCTAAATTTTTTAATTTTATTAATTTGTTCCTAAACATTCGCTTGAAATTCTAATATAAATCTTTAAGACAATTTTTTCAGAAATTGCTAACAATTTAATGTGCCATATATGATGACTGATAATGATTAAATTACTATATTTGATTGTGATCTTGGTGCATTCTTCACTTTTTTCTTTGTTATTTTTCTCCGTCATATGTTGATTGTAAACAGTAGGGGGATTACAGGCCCGTTTGGTTCAGCTTTGGGGCCGAACCAAACAGGGCCTGCATGGTCCAGGCATAACCCTCTAAAATGTCAGTTTTATGTGACTCCTTTCATTTTGTATGTGACTTGCATGGACTTATTTTCTTTTTCCAAAGTTTATTATGGACATAAAAGAAGTTACGAAATGGCAAATATGTTTGTTTATTTTAGTATGTAAACGTTTAGAAAAGTTGTTCTCCTTATGAAGATCTATAATCAATGTGAGCGATGTATATATGTAGATTAAGTAATGTCCAGAGATAATAGAAATAATAAAAATATGTTAGTAGTGCCCACAATTGGTGGCAATTTTTTTTGTACAAATGCAATGTTCGCTGTCAACAGGACGGGAGCATGCAAATTCGGACCGAGGTAGATTTGTCCTGATACAGTGATACCGGCTTATCCATTAAAATAACATTATTTTTCTTAGATGACAACAAGGAGCCCAAAGTAAATTTGGTAGGTTTGAAGGCCATTATAATATTTAGTTCAGGCTAAATAATTCTAAAATGCATGTTTTTTCCACGAATTCGTCGTCGTGTGACTCCCGCTACACTTGTCAAGAATTTGTCCGTCCCTAAAATGCCTTCTGTAAAAAGCATTTGAATTATAAAAAGTCATGTGTGGAAGCACCGCCTACTAAAATTAGTGAAAAAAGTATTAAATAAACCATAAATCCGTTATACTAATACCAATTTAATCTTAAACTTTTTAATTAGATCAATTTAGTTCTAAGTATTTTTGCCTTGGTACCTAATTGAGTTCGTCCAACCAAATTTTGTTAGAAATAGCTAACATGAACGTCAAACGTACATCCTATGTGGCACAGTAAATGTTAACGTAAATATTTTTTTTTAGAATTTTTTAGAATTTTTATGGTTGTCTTTTTTTCTTTTACGTTCTGTTCTGTTCTTTATTTTTTATTTTTTAAAAAATTGTGAGAGCCGGCGAGGGCCTCGGGGAGAGAGAGAGATGGAAGGTGAGCAACAAAGAGTCGCCGGCCAGCGCAGGGGGGAAATGCAAAAGGAGATGCTTCAAGGTTTCTGGGTGCTGCTTGAACAAATCGGAGCTACTGTCTTCCACAATACTTCGCCTTTACCTATCTTCCTTATTTGGCAAAGCATTTTGGCATATTCCCCATAAGAAAATTTTGTTCTTTGGGCTTTAGTACACAGAGTGCGAGGGATTTGGTAGGATATAGAAGTTGTGATGGTCCTGTCTCGAACCACATTCTCCCTAATTTTGTTGTGCCTACTCTTTACTGTATATTCTCTAACTTGGTGTTCGTCCAGACCAATTGATCCTCTTTCACTAGCGAGCCCAATGGAATTGTGAGAATTTCATGGGTGGTTTGCTCATCAAGCATGCTTATAAGAAGCCGTTCATTCCAAATAGATATGTACAATCAAGTTCTAAAACTTTCAAAAAACACAATCGAGTCCTAAAACTTTTAACGAAAGTACAATTAAATCCTAAAACTTTAAAAAATTATAATTAATGGAAAGACTTAATTGGATCAATTTGATAAAGTTTTAAAACTCAATTATACTTTTGTAACAAGTTTTACGGCTGAATTACACTTTTTGAAAATTTTAACCCTAATTGCACTTTTGTAACAAGTTTTAAAACTTTCAATTCACTTTTCCAAATTTTTATCAATGTTTTTCGTGCTATCATTAAATGATCTTTCATATCCATCAGGACTTTGTCTCTAAACAAGCTTGGTAAAAAATTGGCAATTCCACAACCCCCCCCCCCCAAAAAAAAAAGCAAAACAAACCCTCCTTTTTTTTATGAGAGCTTCTTTCAGTGGCATGAAAGGCTAAGGCCTCAAATGTTGCCCAATTGGAAAACGGGCTCAAAGCGCTTTTGCCTTTGCAATATTGCCGACTTAATCTGGATTTGGAATTTAGGATAATATTTTGTCTACGATGATTAACCAAGAAAGTGGTCAATGACAATAATAAAATGATTTGATGGAATCAAAGGATTCAAACAATATAAGTTTCTTGTTCGCTACACATTCATTTCAATATGCCAAGCCCATCTTGTGTTGATAAATGAAAAAGATACATCGTTCGTAAAAGTACATACTCTTCACTTGTTTTGCCAAGGCTAGGCACCCTTTTGGTTCGACAAAGTATAATTATCAATTGCTTGACTGATTATAATCTGCAGGTAAACTTATTCGGGGATACAGAACTTCAGAAGTTTTAAAAAGATTCGAATCAAACTGGGAGGTTCTCAATTCTGGTCAAATTGAAAGCTGGAAGAGTAGAAAGTATGATAAGCATGTGAACTTTTCCTACTCAGGAACTATAAAGCGAGCAAGTTCTAAATTGGTGGCCCTCCAAGCTTAATAGTGGGTTCAATCGACCAGTTATAGCAAAATTTAGGAAGAATTACCCAAATAGTCAGAATCATGCCAATAATTGGAAAACTTTTTATTTTGCCAATTGATTTTAAACCTTTTGTATTTGTGCCAATTTAGTCCATTCAATCAATTTTAGTTGGTTAGCACTGACATGGACACCAACCATCTTACGTGGTACGGCCAGTGGACATTCACAATTTTCAATATTTTTTTAATATTTTAAAATGATTTATTTATTCTTTTTTCCTCGTTTTTGCTCTTTCTTTCTTCATTTTTCTTTCCTTCATCTTCATACTTTGGCCAATTGCCAAGATTCAATTCATGTGGCCAATTTTGGCTAGTCGGCACTAATATGGACACCAACCATCTTATGTGACGTGACCAACACTAATGTGGATAATTTTCAATTATATTTCAATATTTTTCAAATATTTATTTATTTATTTTTGTTTTTTCATTTTTCTTTTATTTTCTTCCTTTCATCTTCATTCTCTAGCCGATCGCCGAAACTAGACGATCGGCAAAAGGTGAGGTTGAGCCTCGCCATGTCAAGGTCAGCCTCACTAGTAGATGGGCAAGGACCTTGCCTAGCAATGGCGAGTTTGAGCCTCACCAGGGGCAAGTGAGGCTCACCCTCATTAGTGGCCGACAATGTTGACCTTGCCTACTAGAGTACGAAGATGAAGGGAAGAAAAAAAAATTAAAGAGAAAGAAAAATAATAAATAAATAAATAAATAAATAAATAAATAAATAAATAAATAAAAATACTATTAAAATATTACTAAAAATTGTCCACGTCAATACCAACCGCACCTTGTAGGAACGTCGACCCGCCAAAATTGATCAAATGAACTGAATTGATATAATTACAATAAGTTTAAGACTTTCTTTGGTAGTTTTCACCAAAATTTGCATGAAAGGTTGGCAGACAAATGATGCCTTTTGAACTTGATTTGCGAAAAGGCATCATTCCTTTATCAACAACAATTGTTAAACGATTTCTTATGCGGAGGCAAAGCTAGAAACTACATCGTTTTTTTTTTTTTTTTTTTTTATCGTTTAATTGACAAAGGAGAAGGGCTTTAAATGATTCACTATATTTTAATTAAAAAGTTGAGTCTACTTTTAGGAATAAAATACAATATCAAGCCTTTTCACATATTAATCCTTGAACATTATAGCACTTCTACCTGACATTGAGGTTCGACCAGAAACTTAAGCATGTGGAAAATTATTCTATTAGGGAAACATAGAATGAAAGTTGTATGAGAAATCTCCCTCCGTCTAATAGAACCATTTTATAGAAGATTATGCAATCGGCACGTATGGTTTTAAAGTCAGAAGCCCTAAGCTTGAATGAGTTTGAAAAAAGGCGTCTAAGAGAAAGCGACCGTCCGTGGATACTGAAACAAATGCAAGCATCCAAAATCGCCGCACCATCTTTCTTAAATAATATTTTACACCATGCTGTCTTCCTATCTAGCTTTATTCGACATGATTTTGCCAACAAACGATCTCTTTCACAACTGGGGAAAGAAAAAACCAAAAAGAGATAAAAGCATGATTAAACTCGAAATCATGGATAACTTACAAAAGACCCTAAACTCACTAGATCCAAATAGGACTTTATTTATGTACAACAACAGAATGAATAAATAATCATCCTAAGTAAAACTCCTCGTGAAAGCAACGTGAGAATAAGGAATGATAATTACAGGATCAAGTGATCTATCTTGGGAGCCATCTTGCCAAACAAGAACTTGAGGTCATTCTCAAGAGGAGTCAAGTTCAAGTCCAGGCCCATAACCCTCTTACTGCTGCTATTCGACCTGTTCAACACCGGGACCGTCGAATTAATCCCGAAAAATTCGTCCATATTCATCATGTTCCCACTCATTAACTCGGCCCTGTGCTTCCTCATGTGGCCGCCCAAGGCTTGCCCCAACGCGAACTTCAACCCACATACCGAGCACTCATGCATCTTGGTCTCCGCTGTCCCTCCCAACGCCAACTTGGTGCAGTCTCCCGGCTTGTTCTGCAGCAACTTCGGCTTCTTGTGGCTCGCCCGGTGGCCGCCAAGCGCCTGGAATGAAGAGAACTGGCGATTGCACGTCTTGCACTCGTAGTTGTCCTCGGTTTGATGCACAGCGGCTCTTTTGAGCTCTGCGTTGACCCCGTGGGAGAGAAGCATTAGGCATTTCGCCATGTCCAAGCTCATCCGTTCATAGTCATCTCTGGTTCTTTTCATCGTCGGCGCGGAAGAGAATGACATGGATGATTTAAATGAAATCGGGGAGAGGATGGAGTTTGTGTGGTGCCTTTTCTTTTCTTTGCGTAGGCTCGAGCTTATCTTGCGAAAAGAATGTGATGATGAATTGTGGGAAGCGTGCATGGGGTGTTTATAGGCGAAATGTCTAGTTGAGAACGTGGACCTAAAAACATTTTTTATGAATTAAGACAATGACGTTAGACACTAGGTCATGCTCTCAAGAAACATCTGCCGTCGAAAGGAGAAAACATGCGCACGCGGGGAGTAGGTCCGCTGTTTTGCTCGTGCTCTTTGACACGCGGCAGGTTCCTATTCGGCGATCACAAAAAACCTCTGGTGCAGTGATGCTACGAAAAGAAGAAGTGGGCCAAGAGTCAAAATTGGTGTAATTCTTTGAAAAATGTTCGTCTCTTTCGTTTTGTTCATCACAAGAACGTTATGCCACGTGGGATCAAGACAAAACGACGGTTCACGACTGCTACGGTCTCAGATGCTCCTTTGTTCTTCGACGCCGCCTCAAATTTTGCATATTGACACGTTTTGATGTTGTTTGGCCGCCACCAAATACCCGCATTTTGCTTTTAGGTGGTAATATTATTTAAAAGAAAATAGTAAGATACTTATATAAGTAAAATTGTCAAACCAGTCTTCGACTTATTATATGAATACCAATTAGTTCATAAACTTTCCATTTTTAATAATTTAGTATTAAACTTTTGTATGTAACTCTACTATAATCCTTCTAGTTAATTTTTGCTGGAAATTGCTGATATGGTGGTGTTTCACGTAGGATGACTAGATATGATTGGATGCCATGTTAGCGATTTCTAATGAAAATTAGTTGGAAAAATTCCATTATAATTCTAGGTAAAGGTTTCGGACTAAATTGATAAAATTGAAAAGTTTAAGACTAAATTGATATTCATATGATAAGTTTAAAACTGTTAGGTAATTTTCCTCCACATATTTTTCGGCTTTGATGGGATTAAAAAGATGGAGATAATCAGTAGATTTCATGGAGAGTTTGAGCGGTCATCAATCATCAGGTTTTGCCAGGTAACAGTTTCAGCACATGCCATTTCTCATCTTCACTATCCACGTGAATGTTAATTTGGTCATTTAACCTTTTTTTTTACCGTAAGTCCGCAGCCGAGATGGCCACCCCCCCCTTGCCATTGATCCATTTCTATCTTCACTTTGTCTTTGTACATGGTAAATGTTAATTTAACCGATGATTTCAACAAGATCTCACATTAAAGTGAAACCAAAAGCAAAAGCCAAATGAAATTCTCTAACTACGGTAAATTATACAGGATTGGCTTTATTATGGAAACAAAAGACTGAACAATAAATAACCAAAACAATAAAATAAATTGGACATCAAATTTATATGATTCAGTTGGTGTAACGTCCATAGAAAGAGTGGCACGAACTCTACTGAATATCAATCAATAAAACAAAGATTACAATCCCACTCAAGCCACTTAGATATTCTCAATGTTCTCTAACTTCCAATTATACCGAATAACACCCACAGTGTTTAACTCTCGCAATTTCTCAAGAAACAACTTCTCAATCTTGCAAAGAAATATTCAAAATCTTAACATGAGATTTTCACAACTTCGAGCACTCGGGATGTTGTAATTCATGAGCAGAAGCTCCTCTTGGATGCTTTTTACAAACAAAGATAGTTTTTATATACGGACAAAAGTTGGATCTAAATTTTTTTTTTCAATAAATCTTAGTTAAAATAGGAAATATATTCAAATTGGAAAATCTAATTGAATTAGCACGGTTTCCTTTTCAGGCTCAACCAAACATAATTTTCATCAGTTTTAATGATTACGGATTGAAGAAGTTGTGCATGAAAACAAAAACCTTTGCTTGGATCGATCATTGTGATTTTGGTTAGTGTTTTGCTTTGTTTCTGATAAAAAGTTTTTTAGGTGGAAAGTCCGATGGGATAGGATCAAAAGATTTCAATCAGAATAAGAGTCGTGGTTTATTCTTCCTTCCTTACACATTCTATCAAATAGCCAGGAAGGAGACAAACATCCTCATGCAATGGATTGTGTTTCAAAAGGAAAGTCTTGCTAATATCTTCGTAGATTCAACTTTTTGGAATTTCTTTCTAGAGGAGAATACATTGTTTCCATTCAAAAACACTTGACTTTTTGGAAACCTGAATTGTTGTATGGGTGGTAGAAAATATGGTAAACCTTACCGTCGGCGATTCTGAAACAATCATATCTTCTCAACTAGATCCAAGGCCAACGGGTAGATTGGTTGGATGATCATCTTGGAGATATGTTCAACAATCAGCTTGGACTAGGAGGAATATAAGAGGAGATTTGGAAGCTGAAGGGTCAAAATTCGTATTCACGAGATTTGAAGCTTTTAATTCTGAGAAACTGAATAGTGTTTTTGTGATCTCATACTTTCATCCTTTCTAAGCAATATTGTGTAATCCTTTAGAGGTTGTGAGGAGTTGTTCGCACAAACTTGAGTGCTTTTAGCACAAGACTTATACCTCTAATCGATTCTTACTTGTGGATTCTAGCCAATAGGCTGTAGCGCAAGAGAGTGGACGTAAACATGCAAAAGCCAAACTACTAATATCTTGAGTGTGCAATTCTTTATCCCTTACTCTATTTATTTTTTGTGATAAAATTGTACATCGATAAGATTTGACCACTTCATCATAAGTTGTCTCATTGCAATATTTGTCTAAATTCTTTCATTTCCATACAATCACATATTCACCCTCTTCTAGGTGATAATTATAGCCATAACAATTGGTATCAGAGCCCAGTTACTCTTAATTGAAGTAATTTATTAATTCTGAGTTAAAGATCTTTCGATGGCTAGTAATATTACACCAGGTCTAATAGAAGGTCAGAGTGATAGAAGGCCTCCTTACTTTGATGAAAAAATTACAACATGTGGAAGAACAAGATGAAAGCATTCATAAGATCCAACGATACCTTAGACTGGGACGTTGTTCTAAGTGGCGTAAAACCCGAACCTCCCTCGACCAAGGAAGAGGGCAAAAAGCCAGAAACCTTAGCTCTTTCTAATGCAGACATCACTAAAAGAGAAGCACTAGATGCTAAAGCTGTTTACTCTTTATATTGTGCTTTATTTCCATCTGAATATAATCAAAACTCCTATGTCTTCATCTTCAAAGCTCGACAAAGATGAAAATGGAAAGAAAGTTGATTAGAAGCTATACTGGAGCATGATTGGCTCCCTGTTTTATCTCAACACTTCAAAACCTGATATCTTTTTTAGTGTTTGCATGTGCACAAGATTTCAATTAGATCCTAGAGAGTCTCATCTTTCTACAGTAAAAAAGATTATCAAGTATATTAATACTTACCAGTCTCTAAGGCTTTGGTATCCTAAGAGATCAAAGTTTGTGTTATCTAGGTATTTCTGATGCTAATTTTGTAGGAAGTAAGATTGATAGAAAAAGTACATTTGGAACTTGTCAGTTGTTGGACAACATGCTTATGTCTTGGTTCTTCAAAAAGCAATCACCGGTAGCCTTATTAACCGCTGAAGTTGAGTATGTTGCTTAGGCAGTTGTTGCACCTAAATTCTCTTGATGAAGCTGCAACCGAAGGATTATAGAGCAATGGACTCAACTACAACAATCAAATGTGACAATACAAATGCCATCAACCTAACGGAAAATCCAATCTTACACTCCCAGGCCAAGCATATAGAAATCAAGCACCATTTCATATGCAACTACATCAATAGTGGTAAAGCAAACATTCAATTTGTTGATTCTCGAAATCAATTGATTGATATTTTTACAAACCCCTTGACAAAAAGGCATTTGATTTTATTCGCATTAAACTTGGTATTATTAATCTATTTTCTTTGAGTATCTAAAGACAGGGTGCATCAGAAGATATCGAGCAGATCAACTATTGCATTTCTAAAGTTTTTGATGGTAAGAGTATTTTTGGAAGCATATCAGGTATATATATATTTTTCTCGAATTAAATTTATCTATTTGTCTTGGAAATTGTTTCTTTTATTATTTCCAAAAACCGTCTTATAGCTTTGATCTATTTTCCCTCAAAAATTGGATCTTAAAAAAAAAAAAAACGTCGGTTCAAATTCCATAAAAATCAAAAACTTCTTTCTTCTTCATCTTTATTTTTTCTCCCAAATACTCCTTATGTAAAACCCTTCTCGTATCTTCTCCTCTCTCGCAAAAAGTTCAAAACTTTTCTTCACTTTCGGAACCATGACCCCAAAAACTGCTCCTAAAATGAAGCCCAAATTGTTTGATTCAAGAAGATCAAATCACATTACGGGATTATAGCCCAGAGTTCACGGAAGCCCTAAGTTCTTTGATCTACCCGACTCTTCATACAATGTTGAAGGTATGGTCAACAAAGAAACTTCTTATGAGTATTTGCAGTTAAGATCCATAGTTACTACTCTAAAGGCATTAGGGAATAGTGAGGACGTTATTTCACGGCTTTTGGCTAAACATGATTTTGAGAGCTAAGAGGCTTTTGAGTTGATGTTCGTTAATCCTATTAGAAGTATGCCCCTACTATTATTGGTGATTCGAGTGTTGTTGAATCTCGAAAAGGGAAGGAGAAAGTGGCTAAAACTTCTACCACTTAGAAAAAGGATTGACAATGATGGACAAAGGGGGAATAATGATGAAAAGCTTTATGCAAGTTTCATAAAGAGAATCACTAAGTATGTGACGGATGATGGTCGTGCAGATAAACTGATCAAATCAGAAGCGCATCGGCAATACTTTAGATCTTTGATGAATAGAGGACTTATCAAACAAAAAACTATCGACTTTGCCTTTTTTGAGTCCGTTGATATTCATCCCAAGCAGCTTTTTGATGATCGGCTACTTACTGCTTTGTGTATCACTAAATATCCTTCATACCTTGCTCTGCTTATTTCTATTCAATGCTTTCTTTTTACTTAGTTGATACTATTGAGTTCAAAGTATTTGACAAATATTATCTGATTCAAGAATGGGAATTGGCTAAATTGTTGGGGGTTCAGCACTCAAAAGTTGAGCCCATAGACATTTATCCTGATGTTGCATTTAGACAACTCTCTGGAATTCCTAACTTTACCAGAGGTGACAAGTCGCATGTCTCTCATCAATTGTTTCCTTTGTGGCAGATTGTTCTTCATAGGATTATTATTAACTGCTTGAGACCCAAGGGATCTTCGACAACTAATATTTCTCGCTATGAAGCCAAGTTGATGGGGGCCATCTTGGATGGTCACTCATTTTCTATTGTTCATCTTATTATTCCACATATGAATAGAACTATCATGAAGAACAAGGGGCAATTGCCTTGTGGTTCTTTGATCACGAAGATTTTTCGTGAATTGGACATCAAAATCCCAAGGAAGTTAAGCAAATTTTAATTAGCTCTACTGAAGATAGATGAGCAAATGATGCTAAAGATGAGTTTTCGGCATACCACTAAAGGTTGGAAGATTACAAAAGGTAGACTTTTGAAAGTTGATGCAGATAAAATTGTACCAGATCAAGTTGATCACCCCACCAAGAGACGAAGGATTGCTGAATAGAGACGTAACTCTTAAACCTTCCTATAAAGGCTTAGTGTAGAAATGCAAACTGAGTCTGAAGAAGACACAGTTGATTTGGATGATATTTTCGATGCATATCAACTTGACTCTAAAGATTATGCTAAAGAAGAAATTGATGCCAATGGAGAAATAGGAATAGGAACAGGAACAACAGCTGATCTAATAGAAGAAATCATTACTACAGAACAATAAATAGTAAAAGGGGGTTGAAGATAGAGTCAAACCAACTAACGATCAAGTTAGTATGGTGGATGTTGTTCTCACTCAAGACTTGGGGAATGTTGATATTGTTGTTGAGCATCAGAAGCCTACCAAGCATCATGAGACTTCTCAAGATCCCATTGAGTTAACCGGTGCTATTTCTTCTCAAGTCGGAGCATCAATTCAAAGGGAGTTTGACCATGCCGAAGATCCTCTTAAGCCTCGACTTGAAATTATTCCTTTAATTGCTTTGATGCTATTGACAAAGGAGCTGTTAATAGTGTTGATGTAGTTCCATAAGATCCAATGTTATTTGCTAACATGATTAGAGTTCTTCATGATATTCCAGATACCTAGGAAGTTCGTGGGGCAACTCTTCCAATTCTCGAATCTACTATTGATGAAGTCCTTATTGCTGGAACTCATGGTGTCACTGGTGAGCAAATTGATGATCTTGCTCATTCTCCTAACCAAGTTGTGCAAGAGGGAAAGGGATTGCAGATGTGAGGGGGAGTTTGACACTATTAGACAGAGGCAAAGGACATCGATATTGTGATGAAACTTGGGATAAAGACTAACTCTTCAAGAATTCTTGTTATTGATAGCACTGAAGACAGGCTATTTCTACGGACTTTACTTAGAATGATGGAGCATAAGGATAAGATGGAGAAAGAACTGAAGCACTTAACTATCTTTCTCAGAACTCAGGTCGAAGCATTGGACACCAGAATAACAAACATGGAGCGTACCTTGGATAATATGCAATATTATGTTCTTGGTCAATTACCTCTAGAACACAGGATTCCCTCTCCAACTCCTACTATATCTCCCTTTCCAAACCCTAATCAAACCCAACCATCCTCCTCAAAATAATCTTTTGCGCTTACATTATTTTTTGAAGTTTGGACTGTTTTTGTCATTAAGTCTATAATGTTTGTGGATTGTTGTTTGCACTTGTTAGACTAACCTTAGTACTGTGAGTTGCTTATAATATTATGCTTTATCTAGTATATTTTTTATCGTTGAAAAAAAGGGGGAGAAGGTGGACTAACAAAATTGAGGTTGCAAATTTCACTAATACCTTTTCTTCAGGTTCTCTCAAAGACTTTGAGCATTGCAAAAGCTTAAGGGATTGGTTAAATTTTTCTTATCTCTTATCTTTTGATTTAGAGTATTATCTATAAGAATTTTGCTAAAATTCTTTCAATACAAATATTCTAATAGTTTGACTGCACCTCATTTTAAAGCTGTTTATTTTTTCAAGAGCTATATAAATTTCATAATATCTTTTTTTAATTTCTGATTCTGCAAGTTTTATCATCATAAAAAAGGGGGAGATTATTGAGAAAACATTCCCTAAGTGATTTCTATGACTGACAAAACTTATAAACTTTGTTTTGATAAAAAAAAAAATTCAGGTGGAAAGTCTAATTGAATATGATCAAATGATTTCAATCAGAATCAAAGTCATGATTTATTCTTCAATCCTTACACATTCTGTCAAATGGCTAGGAAAGAGACAAACATCCTCGTGCAATAGATAATGGCGATTGGTTGAATTTCTTGCCATACTTATAAAGAATTTCAAAAGGAAAGTCTTGCTTATATCTTTCAAAGATTCAACTTTCCTAGAATTTCTTTCTAGAGGCGAAATTTTTTTTCCATTCATAAACATTCGACTTTTTGGAATTGAACTATTGTATGGGTGGCAGAAAATATGGAAAGCCTTACCCTCGACGATTCCAAAGTAATTAGATCTTCTCAACTAGATCCAAGGCTAATGGGTCAATTCTCTAGATGATCCTAATACTAGAGATATGTCCAATGTTCTGCTTGAACTAAGAGGAACATAAGAGAACATTTGAAAGCTGAAGGGTCAGAATTCACATTCACAAGATTTGAAGCTTTTTTATTCTGAAAGTCTAAAGAGTATTTTTGTGTTTCATACATACGTCGTTGTTGAGCAATAGTGTGTAACTCTTTAGAGTTTGAGAGTGTGAGGAGTTGTTTATTCAAACTTGAATGCTTTTAGCTTAGGACTTGTAACCTCTGATCGGTTTTAACTAGTGGATTTCAACTAATAGGCTATAGCGCGGGAGAATAGATGTAGGTTTACAAAAGCTGAACTATAATCTTGAGTGTGCATTCTCTATCCCTTACTCTAATTATTTTTTGTGGTAGAATTATACATCGATAAGATTTGACCACTTCATCAGAAATTGTCTCACTGTAATATTTGTTTAAATTCTTTCATATTTGCACAATCACCTATTCATCCCCCTCTAGGTGATAATTATAGCCAGGATTCACCTACCTAAGTTAATTTTCTCATCATTTTAAATATGAAATTTAAAATAAAATAATAATAAAAACCGTTCAAAGACAAGTTAATTTTAAAGTGCATTGTACATTTTTTTCACTGGTTGACAAAACACTCGAAATAAAAAATCGAAACCTCACAACTGTACTACTTTTCCAACCAAATTGTGTACTTAGGGCCTGTTTGGTAACTAGTTAATTCTTGGCCATTCGGAATAAAAAAAAAAAAAGAATAGAAATCAATTTGGTAACACCAGCTAATTTTTCTATTCCCATAAATAGATTTAGAACATAATCAAAAAGTAAAAAAAAAAAAAACACGTAATAGAGGATTCGAGAGTGAAAACGCAAATAGCATAGTCGCACAAATGAGAGAGAGAGAGAGAGAGAGAGAGAGAGAGACGGAAAGGCAAAGGCGATGGCGACGACAGTAGCAATGAAACGGTGGAGGTTTTTTTTTTTTTTTTTTAAACGGTGGAGGTTTAAAAAAAGGGTTTAGAGTTTTCTAAGGGATGGATTTTGCAAGATGACAAGGGTATTTTAAAGATGAAAATGGCAACTTGGTAAATAAATGTTTATTGTGAAATGATCCGTGTTGTCTAAACAAAAAAGTGAGAATGTATAGATATAATTTTGAAAATAGAGGATGGAAAGTGGTTTTGTGATGAAAATTAATGATGGTTTTTGGTATATATTTGTATATGTTATTGTTGACCCTAAAATCCTCTTACCATTTCATTCGAGCCGCGTTTACATCACGAGAGAACTGCCTTGCCACGACAGCGACTTGACTTTTGCTGTCGCCTGAGTTATCAAAGGTCAATTCTCCAATATCCATGAAAGGATAATATGAGAGAAATATTTGGCTTCAAGTTGGCCTGAGAAATTGCTTTTATGTCAAACTGTCTTATAGGAATACAACGTGAATATTACGTCTAACTTGGGGGAAAATTGTTTGTGGGTTTAGAATTTTAGCAACCATCAGGTCTTTATTTCATCCATCTTCATGGATTTGGACTACCCCTTCATTAAAATTTTAAGTAACTTGAGATTATAGCAATCTATTTAAGGATAATAATTAGGTGTGCTTGGCTGGCCGTCCATTAAAATTTAATCTGTGCATATAGGTAGCACGGACGCTGCCCCTTCTCCGGCCACAACCATCCGTGTCATGGCTCGGCCCCCAGCACGAGGTCCCATGCCTTCCCGTTCAATATTCTCCGATCAGCTCTCTCTGTTTTTTTTTTTAAAGAGTTTTGTCAATTTTTTCCTTAATTTTTAAAATTTTTCTTTCCTGATATGGCGCTAAGAAAGCACCACAATTGCTTCATGAAAATTACCAGAAAGTGCTATGTATCCATGACTTTTTTTGGTCAGACGTATCCATCTCTTTAGTTGGATAGAATTAGCACAAATACCTAATCGCATCAATTGAATAAGTTTTTTAATTTGATTGCACTTTTGAAATATTATGGCTCGATTTTGACCAAAGCGAAAGTATTAAGGCTCAATAAATGTTTAATGACTTTTAATATACTTATCTCTATAATCAAAACGGGTGTAAGCACGTTAAGGAAGATAACTTGTGTGGGGCAGCTTTAAGAGTTGAAGAATAATTTAGTTTCCTTGGTGCACTTGATTTAGTTGACTATTCATATGTTTTAGAAGATAGGAATTTGAAGATTGTTTGAGCCGTTTCGGTGAAAACTAGATGGATAAAGCACAATGGACTTGTGACCTCTCCTGGGAGACGGTGAAGTGACGTTTGATGCCTAGTGATGTCGCAATCATGGCATTTGAGATTGGGGCGTAGAATCCCAAAGAGACTTGAGATTTTAGGCGAAAAGAATCTACAGCGTGGTTTAGCTATGGAGAAACTGGACGTACGCTGGTATGGACTCGTTTCGCCAAAAAATGTCAGACAAAATTCCTTTCAAAATATGGATAAAGGATGAGAAAGGTCCTTTGCTGATTCTTGGACAAGAAGCGTAATCAATAAAAGAATTAAAAGTATTGAGACCAGAGATAATCATTTCTAATCGTGTAAAAGAGTATTGAAATGTAAACATAAATTTACAATAGAGTTAAACAATTAGTTTCATTGATTGATTGGCAGTCCTTTGCACAAACTACAATTCAAGTATTTAAATCTACTACCTACAGTTAAAGACGTTTATAAAGAAATCAAATACATCCTACATGACTCAATAGAATTCAACAACTTGTATTTACAAATGGTCAAATGACTATCAACTTTTGATCAAACGGCTATTCAAGGAATTTTGTGAAATCACTATCAACTTTTTCAAAAATTTAAACTGTTAGATGAAATTATGATTTAATATTGAAATATTCAATCACTCCCCCTCATGCGTAGGCTAGATTTTGGAAGCAAATATTAACGGGGAAGTAAATAGAAGTCTAGAAAGATTTAAAGACATCGTTTAATATTAATCCTAAAGCAAAGAGGCATATAAGGATTTGGAAAGATTTGAACTCAGAATTTCCTATTTTGATATCATATAAGATTTTGTAAATTACTATTAACCGTTCTAAAAACTTAACTTGTTAGATGAGGATTTAATATTCTAACATTTACTACCTTTATTTCAATATACCAAGCCCATCGTATGTTTAAAATTAATAAAAGATGCATCGTCTGTAAAAACCACTTTGCTTTGCTAACGCTAGGCACCCTTTTGATTCGACAAAATATAAATATTAATTTCTAAGCTGATTCTATTCGCGAAACATCTCGGGGGATGCAGAACTTCAGAAGTTTAAAAAGATTCGAATCAAACTGGAAGGTTTTTAATTATGGTCAAAGTAAAAGCTGGAAGAGGGGAAAGTAGAATGGATAAGCATCTGAACTTATCCTACTCAGAAACTTTAAAGCCACTTTATTTTATATGAAAGCAAGTTCTGAGTTGATTGCCCTCCTGGCTAGAAGCTCGTCAGAGGTCAACAGCATAATCGTGGTTCCATGTCGACCGGCTACAGCAGAATTTTGCATGAAATTCAGCAAAAGAGACGATGCTCTTTTGAACTTGAATTCCGGAATGGCAGTTCTTGAACATTCTAACAATTATCCTCTTTTATAAGTTGAGATTCGATCTGAAACTGAAGTGTGTTGAAACTTATTCTATTACGGAAGCAAAGGATGGGAACTGTACATGTAAAATTTATTTTCTTAACATTTAAATGTATTGTAAAAGATAATGAACTTTAACTCTAACATGGTATTTGTTGGGTTGCACAGCAAAAATGCAATACCTTCACCTAAGGAGATTGTCAAGAGAAAGCCTAAGTTTAAATTCATCAATGTATACAGTTGAAACTATTTTCAACCAAAATATATTAATTGTTCCATACCATGACTTTTCTAGCACAATTCACACATGTATCTCAACAATCTCCTCTCATGTGTGAGTTCGGCTATTTGACCTATTCAACACTGGGACTGTCGAACCAATCGTGAAAAATTCGTCCATCTTCATCACGTTCCCGCTCATCAACTCGGCCCTGTGCCTCCTCATGTGTCCGCCCAAGGCCTGCCCCAACGCAAACTTCAGCCCACATATCGAGCACTCATGCATCTTGGGGTTCGCCGTCAAGCCCAATGACAACTTGGTGCAGTCTTCCCGCTTGTTCTCCAGCAGCTTTGGCTTCTTGTGGCTCGCTCGGTGGCCGCCAAGGGCCTGGAATGAAGAGAACCGGCAATCGCACGTCTTGCACTCAAAGTTGTCCTCGTTGTGATTCACGGCAACTCTTTTAGGGTTTGTCCAAGCTCATCCTTTCATTAGTCATCTCTGGTTCTTTTCATCGTCGGTGAGGAAGAGAATGTCATTGATGATTTAGATGAAATCGGAGTGACGATGGAGTTTGTGTGGTGCGTTTTCTTTCGTTTGCGTTGGCTCGAGCTTGTCTTGCGAAAAGAATGGTGATGAAGAAGCGTGTCAAGCGTGTTTGTGGAATTTGTGGGCGAACTTTAGTCGAGAACGTCGACTCTAACATTTGACTTGACTAATGTTTTGGATAGCATGAATAAAGAAACGACGTTAGGTACTCGGTCATGCTCACAACACAAGAAACACGTCACAACCACGAAGGTCGGGTGCATTTCGGTATAAAAGGAAAAATATGCGCACGTGAGGAATGGTTTGACTGCTTTTGCTCACGCTCTTGACACGTGGCAGGCTCCGATTCGGCAGTCACGAAACCACTTGCGCTGTGGGGCACGAAAAGCTGCGGGTTGGTTGCCTAAAAACGAAGGGGCAGGAGTCAAAATTGGTGTAATTCTTTGAAATGTCTGCTTTCTTCTAGAGCTTGAAGCTTACTACATACAATAATTAACCTTTTTCGTTTTGCGACTGCCCCGATCTCAGACGCTTCTTCGTTCTTTGACGCCACCTCCAATTACTCACGACAGATATTATAGAGATTATAAATGAAAATTGAATGACACAAGTTATTGGCACTACTGTGACGTTTTGATGCTGTTTGGCCGCCTCCAAATACACACATTTTGCATTTAGATGATAATATTATCAAAAATAGGAAAATAGTAAGATTCTTATACACGTAAGAGCTGCACATTTAGGAAAAGTTGTCTTAAGTCCTAAATCTATTATAGGAATGCCAATCAGTCTTAAAATTTCTAATTTTACCAATTTAATTATAAACTTTGCTAGAAATTCTAATATAATTATTTTGGCTGATTTTCAGCAGATATTGCTAGCTTGGCAATGTGTCACATAAGACGATCAATGATGATTGGGCTGCTACATCAATCATTTCTGGCAAAAATTGATCGAATAACTTCATTGGATATTTGCACAAAAAATTTGGGATTAAATTGACAAAATTTGAAAAATTTAAAACCAAATTGACAATATATAATAGGTTTGAGACTAATTGGGTATTTTCCCACACATTTTTGTAGGCTTTGATGGGATTGATAAGATGGAGTTAATAAGTAGATTCTAGTGGAAAGTTTGAGCGATTATTAGCCATCAGGTTTGGCAAGGTAATAGTTTCAACACATGCCAGTTGTCATCCTCACTATCGACATAAATGTCAATTTGGCTATTTAACCTTATTTGAGCATAATTTCATGCCCAAGATTGGCCAACTTTGCCATTTTACAAAATTTATTTTGGGGAAAATTCAAATAAAGGCCTGAAATACCATCAATTTCTCAAATTTTTCTTTATTTCTTTATTTTTTTATGTTTTTTTTAAACAAAAAAATACTTAAGAAAAAAAAACACAGGCAGGAGGGTGCACCATCCTATTGCCGGTAGGGCGGTGGTGAAGGCTAGCAGGGTTGTCGGCGCCTAGGGGAGGGCCAGTAGGCCCTCACTAAAGGTGAAAGAGGGTGACGACCCTCTCCTCCTAGATTTGGGCGTGGGTTGCCCACCCTCAACTGGTATGGGCAAGAGTCACTAGCCAAAGCGCAGGCCTAGCAACCCTCACCCACATCCCTGGCTTGGAGAACAAATCGCAAGCAAAGCTCTACGACTTGTGAAAGCGATCACGAGGAGAGAGAGAGAGAGAGAGAGAGAGAGAGAGAGAGAGAGAGGGGAAGGAACTTGAAAAGGATGGTGAGGATCAAGAAGGGCTTCTTGAAAACGATGGAGACGATGGAGACGAACAATGAGAAGGATAACCCCAGCACTATCAATGCATACGTGATTCCCGCTTCCACCATCATCTCTCTCTCTACTTTTGGCGGATGCTGGCTGAGGACCACCAAGCTTGCTTGAGAGCTAGTGACCCTCTCCTAGATTTGGGAGAGGGTTGCCCCCCTCTCTCGCCTTTGGCGAGGGCCCGCCGACCCTCACCTCTAGGTTGTCAAGGTCATCAACCCTCCCCTAAGCGCCAGTGATCCCGTCGGCCTTCATTGCCACCCCACTAGTGATGGGACGGTAGCCACAGGCGGGAGGGTGCCTCCCACATATGTTTTCTTCTTCTTCTTCTTTTTTTTTTTTTTTTTTTTTTTTTTTTTTTAAATGAAAAAATAGAAAAAAGAAAGAAAGAAAGAAAGAAAGAAAATTTAAAAGATTTAAAAAGATGAAATTGCCCTCGGTGAGTTCAAGCCCTTATTTGAAAATGATATATGCACTCCATGCTCTTATTTAAAACATGGTTCACTTCAAACCCTTATTTAAGAAATTGAAGGTACTTCAAGTCTTTATTTGGATTTTTCCTTTATTTTGTTATAGCGTTGCCATACACAAATGTGCATACTATGTGCTAGCGTCCTTGGCCACCCTCCGTTTCTTTGATCCAAATGTGCACGGAGTCAATTCGACTCATGATTTCAACAAGTTATCACATTGAAGTGTACCAAAAGCAAAAGCTAAATTAAATTCTTTAACTAGGGTGAATCTAATAGGATTCGCTTAATGATTAAGGAGTGAACATGTTGTGGGGGAAAAGAAAAACTTTCTTTGGATAACTTATTGAGATTTTGGTTAGCATTTTTTTATGGTTTATGAAATGAGCGGGCATTTCAATGAGATGCAATTCACCTACGTAAGTTGGTCTTCCTAGGTCGCTGATGCTGCAGCTTTGATCCTCTGTTTTCCCCATCTGCGAATCTGGCATTGCAGAAGAGAAGCAAACACCACAGCTGATTGGGCTGCCAAGGCCCATGGCCATGACACCCTTTCTCCTAATTGGGCTTCCTCACTTTCCCAAATTTTAATGGATTTGCTATGTATCGATGCCCTTTCTATGGGTTGTAACTTCTGTTATACTTGAATGAAAGGCAACATTGTTTTAGACCCAAAAAAAAAAAAAAAAGTTGGTCTTCCTCGTCTTTTCAAAATAAAAGATTATGAATTGCACAAACACAAGTTGACATAAAAAGTGCATGCAAACATTTTATATATTGCGCGACAAAACATTAGAAATAAAGAAGTGAACGAAATAACAATACTATTTATTCCAACTAGATCAGAAACTCGATAATTAAATCTATGTTGGAATGTGTAGCAAAAATGAGAAATTCGACACCATTACCTAGAGATCATTAAGAAAGAACTCTTTTGAGCCTATCTGCTCATGCAATTGGATTTATAGTTTCACTCAAAATTTTAAGTCAATAAAATATAAGCCAATTAAGATACATTAATTCCTCATCTCATATTGAATATCTGATGTGATACTTTATAAATACTCCTCACACAAGCACCAAAATAATCATTCCCTCACGTGAGAGATTTTGGTGCTAGACTAGCTCCCCTTTAATATAAGTATCATTCTATAGTAGCAAATATTTTGACTTGAATCTCTATACTGTTTTAGGGGAGGAGGCACCCCAACAATCATAACACTCACCTTCACTCCTATCCTCTAATAGGGAAAAGGAGGAAATAGAGCGGAACTTAGGTGGGTTATGGAAAATTTTGTGGGAATGAGATAGAGGGAAAATTTTGACATTTAGTTAATTTTCGCTCCCAACCTAGCAATTTCATTTCGCTCACGGGTTTCCAAATATAGGATTAGTCATTTTTGTTAGATTGAACCATAAAAGGTACCCTCGACAACGCATTTGTACACCATAAGACCATTTCACTCACTGGTCTCTTCCTCCAGATCCCACCATGGAGCTACTTGATAACAGAGTTAACTATGACATTCTTTTCTGAAATATTTGTCAAACAATGATACAAATCGAGAGTGAGCCATCAATCGACCATCAAGACTAATATTAATTTGTTACGCTTGAACCTCAGCTGTGCAATCAACCAATGAATCACAATCGAGATGTACCAAACAAATGTAATAAAGAATAGAGAAGAACACACCATTATTTTTATGTGTTTTTGTCCAAATCCATGTTTACTTGACATTAGAGTGGTTGATGATTTAGAAGGTAATATGTGGCACCCAAGAATTTTGACGACCCTCAGATATGTGATGGCCCGTGACTAAGTGACGGAAGTATCGTCGAATGGTGTCATTGGTATCATGTACGGATATTGTTTTGTTATCACCATCGGCACCGATTTTGGATCCCATCGTATCATCGACGAGTGTGAACCCCAAGCTGTCTCACCAACTTACTAAGTCGAAGACCTCGATTTGATACGCGACGTCACCATCACCGCTCTCCTTCAACGGCCACACGAACTCACGGCCTTGCATCCACGTTAAATAGTCCCCCTCCGCGCGACAAGTGAAGCGCACGTCTAAGAAGTCAATCAAATGAAGAAGATTTGACCCATGCAGCTTGTCACTTGTCGAATGGTCCTCCTCCATACAACATTACGTGGATAGAGCTGGCCACCGAAGGACACGTCGGTGCATGCGGGGGGAGAGAGCTGGCCACCGAAGGACCCACTTCTTGCCACGTTCACCAGCTGGCTTCGTTGGTTGATGCCACCGAAAATCATGCATGCAAAAAGCTGATTAATTTATTAATCAAAGGAACAAAAAGGGTTCGGGATTAAGGAGTAGAGAGAGAAGAATTGAACCGAAATTTGAGCGAGAGAGAGAGTTTGAGCGAGGAAATTCGCGAATGAGCAGCGGGCGGGTGAACGGTGAAGAGGAAGAAGGGACTGCCTTTGCCGTGCTCGAGCTGCCGCCGTCGACGCCGCCCGTCTTCATCGCCGTTGAGTCACGCACGAGATCCCGAGCTTCTGTTTTGTTTGCTGATCGAGCTTAGGAGTGCAGCAAGTAGAAGTTCATTAATCTATGTTATGCATGCAGTGATTATCTGGTGAAATGCTGGTAGATTTGAGAAAATGCTGAAATGAAAACTGCATGTTGGGTTTGTGAATAATTGAGATGAAGATTGAGTGCTCCTCTGTGGAGGATTAAATGTATTGTTGCTATGTTGTGTTGGATTGAGCTTGATGAGTACCAGATCGAAGTTAGAAGTCATTGCATATTGCTTTTGAGTCTTGCATGTCTCAAAAATTTAGTGAAAGTTGGCTGATTTGATTGAGCAAAGTGAAGTGATGCTTGCCAAGTGAAGAAATGAGGTGTATGTTGAGATGAGTGAGCTTATGGATGAATATATGCTTTGAGCCGAGCTGTGGAAGGTTTCTCTGTTAATAAGAACTTGCTAAAAGTGTTCTTAGATGCTGTGGAAGAGTCTTGAAGTGTTGTAAGATAGATTGGTAGAGAAACAAATGGTTTGATTGAATAGAAATGAAGAAAACCATATGTACTGATTCTGTTTTAGAGAAATTTAGATAGAAAGTCTTTTTAATTGTGTCGCTCTGATTTATAACGATGAAGATAAGGAAAGGAACCTTTTTACATAATAGAACACCCATTAGATTGAGTTTGACATCTAGCTATAGCCACATGAATGTAAAATTATGAAGGTAGAAGTGAACCTATTGAAAACAGTGAACTGTTTTGTAGAGGATAGCTTGACCTGTGATGACTCCTGTGAATTTTCTGTAAATTATCTAGTTAGAATTGGACTTTAACTCTCAATGAAAGTTGTAGGACACATCCTTAGGAATAACATATCAAAATTTGGGAACAAGCGGACAAGATTTAGTTGGTGAAACGAATTTTCTTTTGTAGGTACTGAATCTGAAAGTTACTGCAGAATTTTGAAGGAAACAGCAAACTATTACTCTTTATACACAATGAATCTGACTTAGTGTACTCCATGAAATTTCTTCCTTTAGGTCTTATGTATTACATATCAAAATTTCAAAGCTTTCTGAGTTCATTGTGATGTTTGAGCTGTTTTGTTCCGAATTTGCTCAATTTGTCCCAAAGGTGAATGCATCTTGGTTGTTATTTGACATGATGATATTGACATTCAACATATCATGAAATATTGAGATTCGGTGAAGATTCATGGGACATCTTGTCATTGCATTGAAAAGTGTTTTGGAAATTAAGATATTAATTGTTGCCGTTGGACCCTCGGGTCAACGATGCCCCAAGAGTTGGGATGCCCAAAGGTTCGAATGAGTCAATGCCTTTTGGATGCCTGGTTGTATTATGAATACAAGCCCAGAGGTTTTCCCCGGGAGCATCGAGATGCCCAATTGTATGCTTGTCGTTACATAAATCCGGAGGTTAGGGGTAACCATGTCTATGGTCCCCTAGTGATTTCTCGTGATGCCAGGTGGGGTGCGAGATGCCCAGAGGTTCGAATGAGTCAATGCCCTTTGGATGCCCGGTTGTATGCTTGTCGGTACATAAATCCGAAGGTTAGGGGTAACCATGTCTATGGTCCCCAGTGATTCCTCATGATGCTAGGTGGGGTGCAAGATGCCCAGAGGTTCGAATGAGTCGATGCCCTTTGGATGCCCGGTTGTATTTTGAATACATGCCCGGAGGCTTCCGCGATGCCAGGGTTGGGTGCAGAATCCCAGAAGGACACAAACGTTGGTCCTCTGGGGGAATAAAACCATTTGAATGATTAAATTTGATGATTATATTAAGTGTGAGTGTGGTCTGGTTATGGGACTAAATTGTATGGCATGGAATGGGACGTGTCATTACAGTTTGGCCCTATGATCGGGACTTGTGTAATTGAACATGATGCATCTTGAGGGTTTCGAAATTGTACTTGCCATCGCATTGAAGAATTTCATGATTTTGATGCTTGCTTATCCATTGATTACCTGTTTTTGTCTATCTTGCATGAATATGGATATTGATGGTACTACGTGATATAGCTTAATGAATCTTTTACTGCTGAGTGGTTGTACTCATTCCATTTTGGGACTAACATTTCAAACTAAGTCAAGATACCTCTGCTGCCATCGCCACCAGTAGATGGACCAAGTGATTGAATATGACCACGAGGAGGAGGACAGTAGAGGAAGGAACTTTTGGACGCCGACACTAATCGATGGACTTTAAGTATACGATTGTTGGAAAAGATGTCGGTCATCTTTTGAAATATAGCTGAGTATAGAATACTATGGCATTTTGGTATACCGCCGAATGATGTCCATCTGGTTTAATAAAAGTGTTCAGCTTTTATCTTATAAAAGTTTTAGTTGGTGTGCATTGTCTCTGAATTTGGAATAGGGAGATGTTGGATTTTGCTTCCGCTATATATATATATATATATATATATATATATATATATATATATATATATAAACTGCACAGGGATCGATCTAAATGATATAAACCCCCAGGACTTATGGACCTATTATAATTCTATCATATCAGAGTGATATATTATCAGCTCAAGAGAAAGGCAAGTGGACTATGGCGACCCTAGCGGATCGGGGGCCGTTCGGGGGTGCCACATAATAAAAGTGTGATAAAACAAAGGCTCACTACTTAAAAAGTTATGGCATTAAAGTGAATGCCGTATGAAAGTTATGATGCTTGTAGTTCTCTTTTTCCCTCTAAAATGCATGTTTAATATATATGGAAAAATGACACTATAAATATTATAACTTTCATACAATGCTCACTTTAGCACCAAAACATTTTGTATATCACTTAAGTGCCACATCGAAGAAACAATAATTATTTATGTGCCTCTGGTGATAAATTTTGACAAAAAGTCCTATGCGGCTTTTCACATATAATTTTATCCACACATGGCTTTTTATGTATAAAACAAGTCCAACATGGACTATGAAATGGCCGTTCACAACAAAATGACACTATATCCCTCAAATTTAATCTTTCTCTCTTAAGATAGACAAATCTCTCTCCTATTATTGTTTGTGTTGACTCTCTCTCTCTCTCTCTCTCTCTCTCTCTCTCTCTCATTGTTTGCACTAGTTCGCTCCCTATCTTGCTTCACTCACTCTTTTTTTCTCGTTCACAGTTTGCACTTGCTCACTCCCCATCTCACTGCATTCTCTCTCTCTCTCTCTCTCTCTCTCTCTCTCTCTCTCTCTCTCTCTCTCATGGATGGTTTGCACTTGTTCGTTTCCTATCTCACTTCATTCACTCTTTCACTTAGTCACTCAATTGATGTCATATCCTCTTACTTACTCACTCACTTACTTGGCTTGGGAAAAAATTAGGGCTTGGTATTTGAAGGGAAAAAATTAGGGCTTAGAACTTCATGGAAAAAAAAATTAGGGCTAGATTTTTTTACTTGTTTTTTGCTGGTGCTGCTACATACATTTAGGAAGGTTATTGTTTTTGGGCAGAGGGGTTTGACTTCTTTTTTCTGACAATACTACACATAGCTAGGGATGTCATTATTGGGGGAGAGAATATTGCATGCAATTGTGATGCGACATCATCTATGCACTAGCCTAGTCAATGGACAACAAGAGGCATTATGGGGGCCCACCACCAAAAAATTGGAAAGTCTTTCTTCCTCTATGCCAATTTGGTTGGATCTCTCTCCTTCTCTCTTTACAACTCCATGGAACCACCAACTCTTGAGCTCCACCATTGCTCGCTCCCTCCTGACTACCACCAATATCCCCGCTGCAGAGGCGACAAGCAAAACCATTGTTGCCGCCTCAAGAGATTTAAGTCTAGTGACAGCCTCAATTGAAAGGCCTTTGGCTCAGTGAGTTCGCCCAAGTCTTGAACCATTGATAAATTCTTCATCAACTTCTTCCCCCTCAACTTCCTTGACTTTTTGACTAGTCAAAGAACCTTCCTCAACTTAAACTCTTCCTTCTCGCAATTAACCCCCCCGGCGGATGTCACGATCTCGATGCTCTACTCAACGCACACCTCATCCTCCTACAATCTCCTCAAATTCCTAATTTTCAAATTCATGATCCCAATGTACCCGATGAACTCTACTCACACACTGATCTTCATTAGAACACACGAGTGACGACCATCAATGAGGCCTGATTTCATTAACCTGAGGAATTACTCGACAAAGTAGTATGTCGCCCCGCCACCATAGGCAATGACAGAGAGGATCAAGTCCTACTTGGAATCAAGATGCGAGGCTTGTAGAGCGTTCACAGGCCTTCCGACTTAGGTCGACACCAAACTTGAAGCTCTTGAGGTGGAGATGGAGGGGTAGGTTGGGTTTTTGGCAAAAGGGAGGAGGAGAGGATGATGTCATGGTGTACCTAAAGATCTTAAGGACCTTGTCAACGTTGTCTCACTTGGTAAGTTAGGCCTTGAAGTGGAGGAGGAAGTCCCTGTCTCTAGTTTTGCTTGTGGCCATCATGGGGGGCTTTTGGTGGTGGTCGAGAAGGGAGCGAGTGGCAGTGGAGCTCGAGATATTTGCAATTCCATGAAGTTGCAAGGAGAGAGAGAGGGAGATTCAAATTTTATGACAATGGGCCAGATAGTGTCACTTGTTGTCCACTAAGTGGGCTAGTGCACAGATGATGTGGCATTGCAATTGCACCTAATATTCTCATTGTTGGGAAGGTTTTTGACTTTTTTTTTTTTTTTTTTTTTTGCTTGTGTTGCTGCATTTAGTTCAGGAGGTTTTCGACTTGTTGGTGACTTTATATTGATGTAAGAACATCCTTATTCTGAATGCAATGTTGTTTAATTTGAATCTAAGCCACTATTGATGGAGTAATTGTTTGCGTATATGTTTCCAAGTTTGTACACAAAGTTGTTGCAAACCAAGTCATTCAATCATGTTTAAGAAAGTGAAACAAGTAGATCACATTTTTGAGAAGTTAAAAATCATAACCCATCCCATGGTGGCCGAGTTGGTGGAATCGAATGTTAGCCACACACAAGGTCGAGGTTTGAATCCCCAACTCATCACGAAGCGCGACTTAAGTGGGGTGATGTGGGTGGTGGGTTCTCGCGTTAGTGCCCCCAAGTTTATGTCGTCGGCTGTCGGCCGTATGGCGGTTCCTAGGAATAAAAAAAAAAAAAAATCATAAGTAGTCTCTTTTAACAAAAATTGGTACTTAAGTAATCATTTTTTACTGAACTTTGCCATGTTAGATTTCTGGCAAGCCATGTTAATTAAAAAAAAACATTAAATATTATCACGTTGGATCACCGTTTGTTATTTGAAATCGGAGTTGATACTTTATTGTTTTTTTTACCAAAGTGATCCTAATCCTAAGGTAACCAACTGAAAAATTTTGATGTTAAAGTGAGAGTCATATGAAGAATATGACATTTTCAGTATTCTTTTTCTGTTTATAAGGAAATGGAACATTAACAAGCTGACCCAAAGTTGTGCCGCGCATTTAGGCAATAAAGCCTAGAAAATTGACATAAGGAAAAGTTCAAGATTCTGAATGACGGAGATAATGACATCTTCGAGAATTGACCAACGAGGGTCAAATGTTAGCTTCTCCACGGTCATTTTGTTCACGAAGACTAATTTGACCAAAAAAGCACACGGACCGATTTAAATAGTTTCATGGTCTTTTTTTTTTTTTTTTTTTTGTGGTGGGGGGATACCAAGCACTGGGCCCAATGCCGTTTAATCATCTTTTTAAAAAATCCCACCATACATCCACCGAAAAACTCCCATTGATCAAATGACCAGATTGCCCTCCATGAAAAAATGAATAGCCTTAACTCCAACTCCCCCAAGAGAAATCCTCGCTAACATGGCTGGCCTAATGATAACTGGTAAATGAGTTACTTGTCTTCCATAGAGCCATGAGTCCTATTTATGTCATGAGTGAACTTCTAAATTACTAGATCGTATTGCCTAGATGCAACATTTCTTGTGAGAGGAGATTTCTTAATGGCTAACAATCTTAATGATTGGATTACGATAAAAGTCTGATGAGTAGTGCAAAATAGATATTATTCAAACAAGACATTACTATAGTTGATGTGGACTTATGATCTCATCCAAAGGGGGTTGCTAGCTATAGCCATTCACCTCCACCTTATTACATATAAGAAAACAAACCCAACATATCTTAACTTCCAACTCTCCGACCCACCATAAGCCTCTTAACCCCTAGCCTCCTCCACCTACCGCCATTGCATACCCATCCTCAATGGAGTCACTACGCTATTCTAAGCTTGAAACCACCCCCCCAAATCCCCTCTCTCTCTATGTGAGGTTACTGTGAGAGTTCAGACAACCCTAACAAGGGCGTCAAAGTTGTCGGTGACCTCAAATCAAGGTCTCCATCACATTGGTCTAAGGTCGTGTGATTTAGGGGACCTTGATATAAGGTTTGCAGGTCCCTTTAAGACCTTGGTTGCTTCCATGAATGAGTGGCAAACAAGCACACATAATAGAGAATTCGAGAGTGAAAACACACTTAGCACAATCAACATGAATCAGACAGGGGGTCGAGAAATGTGAGAGAGAGAGAAAGGGGGGGTAATGGCAATAACTGTCGCAACCTATCCCTCAGGAGGAGAGAATAGATTTAGGGGTATTACTTAAAGGACGGACCTAAGGCCCATAATTAGGCCCGAGCTCTCCCAAGCCCATACCCCGCGTGACGTTGGGGTATTTTTTTTTTTAATGAATTTTGCAAAAGGAGTCACCACTAGCCTATTGGGGTCGGCTAGAAACCAAGTGAGGCATGTGAGTATACCCCACTTCTTATGCAACCAGAGAATCTAGGATCAAAACTTGATTACACTAATTGACCAATTAGTACTCTTTTGGTACCTAATTTTGTTCATTTTAAAAGAAATTTTTTTTCTTAGTTTGGATTGATTTTACACATATCCACTAACATGTGAGATGATAATGCAGGTGCATAGTAATTAAAATAACAATTAGTAACTAAGGAAAACGTTAAATAAATTGCTTGGGAAAGTAAAGAATTAATACTATAGAGAAGACAAATGCTAATCCTAACTAGACTAAAGAGAAGCCAAACTCCACATGTCAACATTGTGCACTCAAAGACAATTGTCCTAAGGACGGTTGAAACCCTAAGGTAAAGCCCTAAAGGCTTTGTCAAATTTTTAGCACAATTCTAGAGTTAAGAAACTTCCATTTTTTTTTTTTTTTTTAGAAAAAAAGCTCATAAAATTTTTGCAAAACTTTTTAAAAGAAAAGTTGAATTTCCTGACATTTTCCAAATTTTTTATTTTTCAAATTTTTAATTAAAAACTCGAATTTTCAATTTTTTTTTTTTTTGAATTTTTAATGTTCTTTTTAATATATTTTTAATAGTTAATATTATTATATTAAGAAAAACAGGTCAGGACCAGTAAACCCAATCCGATCTGTTGGCTTGACACAAACCCATATTAAAACTATATAAAAAAAATAAAAGACAAAACCAATTTCTTAAAACCTTTTTTTTTTGGTTTCTTTTTTTTTCTTTTTTATATTAATATTAATATTTTAATCAATTTTTGGTCTTTTCCTATTTCGTCTTTTTTACTACATCTCTTCTCTGCAGCTTCTCTTTCCCGAAGCCAGCTTTTGTGTTTCACTTTTTCTGCAATTTTTCTTTTTCTTTTTTTCTTTATTCTTTTTTTTTATTACTTCATCCCTTTTGACCTTCTTCCCCACAAATTTTCCTCCGAACGTCTTCTTTAACCTTTTTCTTTTTCCACTTTTACATTTTTCTTTATTTCTTCTTTTGCCCATCTTCTTCTTCTTTTCGATGGTTTCTTCCCACGCCCGAAATTGGCCCCTCCTTCGATGCCTCCATCGCCGAATGCCCTATCTATTCTCTCATGTCGAGCACTATAAACAAAGTAGTGGCTGAGCTCGTCACTTGCTGCCACCATCACTTCATGACATCATTGATGGCCCTTATGAGCCATGCACCACTTACAGCCACCACGCCTAGGAAATCAGTGGGAGACAAATAAAACACAGCGGACATGCCCAAACATGGCCCAGTGATGCAAATGACAATTCGTAAACAACAAAAGGTTCATAACATGCAAAACATACTTATTCGCATTCAAGAACACATGGGAATCAATAATGCATGCACCTAGGCCGGCTTAGACATATCGTCGAACATGTGGTGGGCATGGAACGAAGGAACAATATCAACCCCTTTTGTACTCGGACTCGGCATCAAACTTTAAAAAAAAAAAATCATCAAATGGGCATTCGAAATTAACCACATTAGCCCGTAGAAGCCCATCACACATGTAGCTAATAGGAGAAACAAAACTCAACGTCCTATCCTATCAAAGAAGGGTGAAGCAGCGGGGTTTTACAAGAACGGGCGTTTAAAATGAGAGATCCCTACTCAGCTTCGGTAGCAGCGACGGGAGGGTGAACTCGAAATGGATTGAGCGATGATTGGCCATCCCACGATGCTCCCGAAGCGAGATCCTTGGGAAGGCGACGCAACTTGACACAAATCAAAAAGCTATGCACAAGACCTACCTAGTTCGGGGGAAGCATTGCAAGGACGGCACTTGACAAACGGACTCTGGCAACAGTCGACCACCCTCTCGATCTCCCTCACTATCTGGTTCTCTCCCTCTCACTCACTTAAAACTCTCTCAAGCTTTTCCAATCTCTCCCTCTGTAGCTCTCCTCTCCGTCTCACGATCTCCCGGTCTCTCGATCTCTCCCCTTCTATTCATCTCTCGGACTCTCCCTACTCCTTTTCTTTTCTTCGTGGGCACCCAACCTCCTATTGTGCCAGCTACCCTTGCCGACCGATCCGTGACCACCAACTCCAGCCAATCGTCCCCTGATTCGGCTATTCCCCTTGCTGTTGATGCTTTTCTTCCTTTTTTGCAGGCGCGCATGAAGGACGATAGGAGGGAGACGACCAGCTTGTGCTTGCTGGGCTGAAGGGGAAAAAGGTCTAGGCCAAGCCAGCGCAAGGGAAAGAGAAAAAGGAAAGGGGCAGGTCGGTCCAAGGATGGATCCGGCCCGACCTGACCCCTAAGTTTTTTTTTTTTTGCAACTAATTTCTAATTTTATATATGATTAAGTCTTAAGTAAAATGGCAAAATTTAGGTATCAACAGCTGCCCTCTTTGAATAGGAGCTCAAAAAGGTTCCCTTCAAAGACAAGAGACGCTTATATTTTTCGACTGGAAAAATTGTCCCTCGACCGAGATGAGAAAATCTTATTGTATGATAACTAATTCCAATTGGTAGGGAGGTCTCATCGTGTAAGAATGAGTTTCGACTGGAAAAATTGTTTCATTGTGTAAAAACGAGTTTCAACTAGATATGATAGTCTCACCATGTAGAAATAAGTTTTGACTGGATGTGATAGTTTCACCGTGTAAAAACGGGTTTCGACTGGGTGTGATAGTCTCACCATGTAAAAACGGGTTTCGACTGGAAGAAAAGTCTCACCGTGTAAAAACAGGTTTTGACTGAATGTGATAGTCTAACCGTGTAAAAACGGGTTTCGACTAGATAATGATAGTCTCACAGTGTACAAACGGGTTTCGACTGGATACAGACAAGCATGGTTTACGGATGCACCCACAAGCCGTGTGGTTTAGAAAAAGCCACCAACCCCGTGGTTTAAGGATAAACCCACCCATCTTGTGGTTTAAGAATGACTCACGAACCGTGTGATTTAGGAAAGGCCACCAACCCCATGGTTTAAGGATAAACCCACCAACTGTGTGGTTTAAGAATGACCCACGAACCGTGTGGTTTAGGAAAAACCACCAACCTCATGGTTTAAGGATAAACCCACCAACCTTGTGGTTTAAGGATGACCCACGAATCGTGTGGTTTAGGAAAAGCCACCAATCCCGTGGTTTAAGAATAAACCCACCAACCGTGTGGTTTAATGATAGACCCACGAACCATGTGGTTTAACGATAGACCCACGAACCGTGTAGTTTAGGAAAAACCACCAACTTTGTGGTTTAAGAATAAACCCACCAACCTTGTGGTGTAAGGATGACCCACGAACCATGTGATTTAGGAAAAGTCACCAACCCCGTGGTTTAAGAATAAACTCACCAACCGTGTGGTTTAAGGATAGACCCACGAACCATGTGATTTAAGGATAGTCTCACTAACCTTGTGGTTTAGGAAAAGCCACTAACCCCGTAGTTTAAGGATAAACCTACCAACCATGTGGTTTAAGGATAGACCCATGAACCATGATAGACCCACGAACCATGTGGTTTAAGGATAGACTAACGAACTGTGTGGTTTAGGAAAAATCACCAACCCCGTGATTTAAGGATAAACCCACAAACCTGGTGGTTTAAGGATGACTCACGAACCGTGTGGTTTAGGAAAAGCCACCAACCTCGTGGTTTAAGGATAAACCCACCATCCGTGTGGTTTAAGGATAGACCCACCAACCATGTAGTTTAAGGATAAACCCATGAACTGTATGGTTTCAGAAAAGCTACCGACCCCATGGTTTAAGGATAAACCCACCAACCTTGTGGTTTAAGGATAGACCCACGAACCGTGTGGCTTAGGAAAAGCCACCAACCCCGTGGTTTAAGGATAAACCACCAAGCTTGTGGTTTAAGGATAGACCCACCAACCATGTGATTTAGGAAAAGCCACCAACCCCATGGTTTAAGGGTGACCCACGAACCCTGGAAATGACATGATTTAAGGTTGACCATGAACCTTGAGAGATGGCATGGTTTAAGGTTAACCATGAACCTTTGGAGATGGCATGGTTTAAGGCTGATTATAAACCTTTGTTTTTTAGGGAAGCATCCGCTAACCCCTTGAAAACTGCATGGCTTCACTGAGGAATCCTGTCAAACTCAACTTGAGCAAATATCATTAGAGATGTCATCAAGAGACGTATTAGTAATAATGCAGCATTAATTGAACAAGTTAATCAAGCTAAGTCTGACTGCTTTAGAAAAACATTTGATGTCAATCAGCATCATGTGGCGCAAAACTGTTATCTTGCTCAGGGATATATCATTAATCATCAAATTCTCTAGGAGTTAAGTTCTTATCAGAACGGCTATGACTCATGAAAAGGGCTCATTAAGCATGCCAAACTAGAGCTTCTTAGTTAGAAAAGGGTTTTTCACACACTATTGATAAAATGACTGCTTAATCCCATCTATTCGCATAGGAATTAACTAATTGCCGAGGGTATCTTACATAACCCATGTCAAAGGCTTTGAGAAACATTCGTGATGAGCACAATCAGATCGATCAAAAAGGTCATTTGAAAGGACCGCAATATAGGCTCAGTTAGGACTTACACAAAGGAATTATTGCTTTGAGGCCAATAAAAGAACATTCGTCACTATCTTTGTCGGGTTTACAATTCGAGAACTTGGAATATAAGATAAGATAGAATTACCTCTACTCCTTCAAGCAATAGCTTCCTTGCGACATTCTCATTTTCACTCAAACCATCCTAATCAAAAGAGACTTCGGAAGAGGGTTGTAATATTGGCTTGGGAGAGGCTCAAAAAGCTTAAAATTTTCAAGAGGTCTTTTAAGAGTCGGTGATCGTCATGGCATCGTGACCAAGTCACTCAATCTTTCGAAATCATATGCTTTTGAAACACAGCGCATCTCAAAAGTCCATTGACTAATCATTTTAGCATGAGAGCTTTGCTCCTTTCTCTAATTTCCTTTGCACTTGCGATGATTTTTTTTTTTTTTTACGCAGGCACTTGGACTTTGATAATTTTTCTTTCACATAAGATGTAGCATTTTGTCTCTTTTTCTTGACAGGCATTAGCCATGCTTTTACTAGGCACATACTTTTTCATGCCCCATAATTTGTCGAACTTTTCACTCTTTGAACTTTTAGAGCTCTTATGACTTTCGAGATGCGTTTCACATTTTCTCATAACTGTCAATTGTATTTGGTCAATTCCTTATGCCTTGCCCCATTGAAGGGAGATAATCACCACTTGGGATTCATAAATGAACAATCAAGCCCAAATTGGTTAAAGCAATAGATATTAGTGTTTGGGAAGAGAAGGAAATGCTCTTCTTCACCTTGGGATGAGTCAAGCTCTGATGATAATTCCTCTCAAGCTATCACCAGAAAATTGACACAAGTGAAAGTAATAGAATTTTTCTCAATCTTTCACTCTATAACGTGACCGTAATCTCCTATGCTGCCCTAATGTAGGCGTTCTCGATAGGGGTACTTTGAATGATCATCTTTATTCAGCCTAAAGGGTTAGCAAGAGATCAGTGCAATACCTGGGATTGATGAAGGAAACGCCTTTATCATTTCGATTCTTGCACTCAATGCGAATAAATCCTTCGTCCTAAGTGAAGATCGCTTTTCACTCAATTCTCAAAAGTGTTTGAAGGACGTGTTTGGAAATAGCTTACCTTTCTTCATCCTAAGCACTTCTTGTTTGGCATGGTTAATGTTTCACCTTTCACTCTGCTGAGATCATCTAAGTAGATTAATCTCCATATGGAAATTTGATTCAAAATGAATAACCCACCAAATGAGAAAACAATTTTGAGATTAAAAAAAAAAAGATGTTCAAAAAGTTTGTAGAAATTTTTTCTCAATTATTCATTTTTGTGCTTGTCTCTAGGAAAGCGCAAAAGCTTCTTTTTTTGTAATGGAAATTCTCCATTTTTTTTTTTGTAAGAAGAAGGATACTTACTTGCAAAAGGTTCTTTTTTTGTAGCCCTATAAAGAATGTAAAAGAATATGTTAGTGCAAAAATCTTTAGGAATTGAAATGTTGGAAACGATACATTATTACCCTCCACTCATTTTTATCCATTAGGTGCTAACATTTCTTGGATTCACCCTCATGGACATCTAGTAACTTGACACTACCTGTCACTTGCATTTGCTTAAGTGTATGATGTCTTCATATCAAAGGAAAGAAAGAATTATGTTAAAGATGCTATCAAAATGAGCAATTGGAATCGACACAATTTACCCTTTACTTGTTTTTGTTCTTCAAGTATGAACTTTGCCAAAGTGGCTAGGATTGATTGAAAAATGGGTATGAGGCCTTGATTTTATCCACAAAAATCACTTCTTTATTGTATACAACAATTTACAAAGTTCAATTCCTGTTTTTTTCGAATGCTCTTTTCGAAAAGACATTTAATTGACAATGAGTTCGAAAAATTTAAATATGGATCATTTGATGTGTTTTTCAAGATCTTTCTTTTGAAAGGATGAGGATTGTTCATTGTTTTCCACATTTGGGGATATTGTTCTTTAGATGCTTTGCCCATTTATTGCCCGATTCCTTGGTGGAAGGCGTTGCTTCTACGGTCAAGGTGCAACTTTCTCCCCATTTATCACCCTATAAGAAGAGGAGATGAAATGGGTTACCTCTATACTTAATTAGGTTCAATTGAGGAGCGATACATCCTTTCTTGCTGAATTTGACAATGTTGTTCCAGCACACTTTATTGGTGGGGAAATGAGAGATTTTTTTTTTGTTCTAAATCAAATGTTGCTCTCCCACTCTTTATTTGACAAACCTTTGCTCTGTTTGAATCCATCCTGTACCAAAGAAAAGGATATGTCATTTTTTATGCTGAAGAGAGTCAAGTTTAGGAACGAGATACATCCTTTTCAAAGTCAGGCGATCAACATCCCAAGGTATCTCTCATGGAGGAATGGATAATGTTGCCCCTTTGTTTCATTATTTGAATCTTTTTTTGTTTAAGATGAACATGACTCAATGATGCTCCATCATGTTTGTTGGAATGTCACAAAACTTGGTACTCTTGATGTCTCCTTGACTATGAAACTAAAATCATGTCAGAAACAGTATCAAAAATGGATAACCAGAATCGATACAGTTTACTCTTCCTTCAAATTCGTCATTTTGGATATTTGACAACTCCCTTCATT
The DNA here is from genome assembly GCF_016545825.1 of Eucalyptus grandis. Taxonomy (NCBI): domain Eukaryota; kingdom Viridiplantae; phylum Streptophyta; class Magnoliopsida; order Myrtales; family Myrtaceae; genus Eucalyptus; species Eucalyptus grandis. The sequence goes on from NC_052612.1 coordinate 24,792,014, forward strand.
TGTCTCATCATGCAAAGTGAACGAGATCGATAGGCTATTTTGGCACCTAAGGCATTTGCAAATAACAAAACTTCCCAAAACGGAATTCAACTCCATTCCGCCTCTATGGAAAATTGGCACTGACGAAGCCTCGACGCATGCTTGCTCCTCAAGTTCCATGAGCCTACACTTTTATCATTTAGAAGGGCCGATGCCGATCTCAAATAAACTTCTCATTTTACTCAAGAAAGCAACCACGTGAAGAGAACGCCTTAAGCAAAGCTTTCTCAAAATTCTTTTTCAAAACATTTTGAAGGTAGACGTAAATGTTTGTTTGAAACACTTCCGAGTTTTTTTTTTTTAAGGATGATTTTCACAAAATTAAATTTTCATCATTAAAAATTGTGAGTCACATGATTTACAAAAGCATCAGTTGGATTTGCAATCAAAACCCGAAATGGAAAACATGATTCTTAACAAGAATAAAAACAATGATAAAATACAAGAGATTCTTGTATAGATAAAAGTAAACATCAATTCTAGAATTCACTTCTCTATGTGGTCGAGCACAAGGATGTCAAGGAGCATCACACATAACCTACAAAGAAGACGACCATGTCAATATGTGAATGAGAAAATGATCTCTCAATGAAGTCGCTTCTTACAACAAAATTGAAGCGGCGATACATGCCCAATGGTCCCTATTACGAGATTTTAGTATTTCGCCAAGATTTTATCATAAGAGAATACATCATTGGAAATTCATCGGTGGTCATTAATCAAACGTCCATACTTATTCTAAAAGTTTTATATGCAAAAGTGGCATTGATTTTTTAAAGATTGATTTATGATTTCTCTCCTGCAAAAATGAAGTAACTTTTGTTTTGATAAATCTATACACAAAATATTATCTGAATTTCAATCCCATAATGTTAGAAATAAAGAATTTAATCGAAAATATGATCTTAATTTTTTTTTTATTTTTTTGCCCCAACATAATCTTGATTTAAAAATTTTTATGGCACTTTTAAAAAAAAATTAAATGTAATTTTGAGCCCATAACTAGAAATTTAAACAAAACCATGTGTTTAATAGGCAATCACTTTTAATTCAATGTTCACTTATCAAAAGTGATTGCCTTTACCACCCACTTGGGTGGCGTTGCTGTTTTTGGGCCCTCTCCCCCTCGTGAAGGGGAGGGGTTCGAATCCCCCCAGGTCGCAGCAGGTGACTTAGCCGGGCGTGAGTGTAGTGGCCAGCTTGCGTCAACCTCAGTTCTTCCCGCCGGCTGTCGCTTTCGAGGTTCCGGGTCACCAAAAAAAAAGTGATTGCCATTTTCTTTCAATCATAAGCCTACATCAACGAGGGCATTCAATTGATTTCCGATAATTTCAAGATGAAAATTCAATTAAAAAAAGCAAATAAAAAGAAGAATGATACTTACAGTGGGGGATGACTTTTCTCACTCTTTTTTTTTTTAATTGCATAGACATACACATGAGATGTAGTTCAATTTCTAATTTATACGGCTCAAAATGGAGCCATAGGATCACCAGACTGAACCGGCAAGATCGCCGCTAGGTCGTGTTACCCATAACTCCGGCTTTGTCAAAGAACCAACCCGTGTTGCATGATTGCAAACTAGGGTGGGGACCTTTGACATCAAGAAAGCAATTTCGAGGTCGAGATGGGCAATTTGTACCACATGATCGTAGTCAAAATGGTATTCATCTCGACACCATCCTAAGAAATCCTCTTCGGCCCACATCCGGAGCAGGTTGTGTGTACTAGGGTGTATTGCAATACAAAAGATACATGCACAACAATTTATAGGCAAACAACACTCCGTACATAAAAAATAAATCATACATTCCTACACCTTCCAACAAGACAAAGGTGAGCAAACACTTCCCCTTATACCTCCCATTCTACAAAACATTTAACACATTTAATGTTAGAGGCATACCTGAAATCCTCGTTGCCAAACAAAAATATTTCTGAACAAGATTAATTTTGGCCTAAGTCCTCTAAGGTCTAAAACCAAGTCCCTAGCAGAGTCGCCAAACTGTCACGACCTACCTTTTGGGAGGAGAGAATAGGTTTAGGGGTATTGACTAAAGGACAAACCTAAGGCCTATGATTAGACGCGGGTTCTCCCAAGCCCATACCCCGCTTAACGCTAGGGTATTTTTTAAGAATTTTGCAAAATGAGTCGTCAATAGCCTATTGGGGCCGGTTACAAACCAAGTAAGGCATGAGAGTATACCTCACTTCCTACGCAACCAGAGAATCTAGGGTCGAGGACTTGATTACATTAATTGACCAATTAGTACAATTTCGATACCTAATCTTGTTCATATTAAAAGAAAAGATTTTTGTCATGTAGTTTGGATTGATTTTATACTTATCCACTAACATATGAGATGATCATGCGGGTGTACAATCATTAAAATAACAATATGAACCAAGGAAAACGTTAAATAAATTGCATGGGAAATCAAAGAATAAATACTATAAAGAAGACAAATGCTAATCCTAACTAGACTAAAGAGAAGCCAAACTCCACATGTCAACATTGTGAACTCAAAGACAATTGTCCCTAAGGACAATTGAAACCCTAAGGTAAAACCCTAAAGGCCTTTGTCAAATTTTTAGCACAACTCTAGAGTTAAGAAACTTTCATTTTTATTTTTTTTTAGAAAAAAGCTCATAATATCTTTTGTAAAACTTTTCAAAAGAAAATTTGAATTTCCTGTCATTTTTCAATTTTTTTGATCTTTTAATTTTTTAATTAAAAAATCGAATTTTCATTTTTTTGAATTTTTTTGAATTTTTAATGTTCTTTTTAATATATTTTTAATAGTTAAGATTATTATATTCAGAAAAATAGGTCCAAACCAATAAACCCATCCGGTCCGTTGGCTTGACACAAACCCCGATTAAAACTAAAAAAAAAAAAAAAAAGACAACCAATTTCTTAAAACCTTTTCTTTTCGTTTTTTATATTAATATTAATATTTTAATCAAAATTTTTGTCTTTCCCTATTTCGTCTTTTTACTACATCTCTTCTCTGTGGCTTCTCTTTCCGAAGCCAACTTTTGTGTTTCACTTTTTCTGCCATTTTTTTCTTTTATTCTTTTTCCTTTTTTTTACTTCATCCCTTTTGACTTGCTTCCCCACAAATTTTCTCTCCGAGCGTCTTCTTTTCCCTTTTGTATTTTTCCACTTTTACATTTTTTTTTAATTTCTTCTTTCTGCCCATCTTCTTCTTCTTCAATAGTTTCTTCCCACGCCCAAAAATTGGCCCCTCCTTCTGATGCCTCCATCGCCGAACGCCCTACCTATTCTCTCACGCTGAGCACTATAAACAAAGCAGCGGTTGAGCTCGTCACTTGCCGCCACCATCACTTCGTGACATCATTGCTGACCCTTTTGAGCAGCGCACCACTTACAACCACCACACCCAGGAAATCAACGGTAGACCAATAAAACACAGCAGACATGCCCAAACATGGCCTAGTGATGCAAATGACAACTCGTAAACAACAAAAGGTTCATAACATGCAAAACGTACTTATTCGTGTTCAATAAAACATGGGAATCGGTAATGCACGCGTTTAGGCTGGCTTAGACATATCGTCAAACATGTGGTGGGCATGGAACGGATGAACGATATCAACCCTTTTTGTACTCGGACTCAGCATCAAACTTAAAAAAAAAAAAAAAAAAAAACATCAAATGGGCATTCAAAATCAACCACATTAGCCCTCAGAAGCCCAGCACGCGTGTAGCTAACAGGAGGATCAAAACTCAATGTCCTATCCTACCAAAGAAGGGTGGAGCAGCGGGGTTTCGCAGGAACGAGCGTTTAAAAGGAGAGATCCCGACTCAGCTCTGGCAACGGCGACAGGAGGGTGAACTTGAAATGGATCGAGCGATGATTGGCCGTCCCGTGATGTTCCCGAAGTGAGATCCTCGGGAAGGCGACTCAACTCGACACAAATCAAAAAGCTATGCACAAGACCTACCTGGTTCAGGAGAAGCACTACAAGGACAGCGCTTGACGAACGGACTCTAGCAACAGTCGACCTCTCTCTCGATCTCCCTCACTATCTGGTTCTCTCCCTCTCACTCACTTAAAACTCTCTCAAGCTCTTTCAATCTCTCGGTCTCTCCCCTTCTGGTCATCTCTTGGACTCTCCCTGCTCCTTTTCTTCTCTCCCCGGGCACCCAGCCTTCTGCCGTGCCAACTGCCCTTGCCGGCCTGATCCGCGACCACCAACTCCAGCCAATCGTCCCCTGATTCGGCTATTCCCCCTGCTCCCCCTGCTGTTGATGCTTTTCTTCCCTTTTTGCAGGCGCGCGCGAAGGACGGCAGGAGGGAGATGACCAACTTGTGCATGCTGGGCTGAAGGGGAAAAGTACTGGGCCAAGCCCAACGCGAGGGAAAGAGAAATGGAAAGGGGTAGGCCGGGCCAAGGCCAGATTTGGCTCAACCCGACCCCTAAGGTTTTTTTTCTTTAAATTTTAATTTGTTTTTTTAGACTAATTCCTAATTTTGTATAGGATTAATTTTTCAGTAAAATGGTGAAATTTAGGTGTCAATGATAACGACAACGAGAATGATGGGGCTGATGATTGTTGGAAAATTTTGAAAAGGGATTTAGAAATTTTTCGATGATAGGATGGATTTTGAAATGTGATAAGTGTATTTTAAAGAGGAAAATGACAATTTGGTAAATTACATTGGTGAGGAGGTACGTGGTGTCTTAGGCCCCGTTTGGTTCGGCATTTAGAAGGGGCTTTTGGCCTCTAAAGGGGTTTGGGCAAAAGCGGTTGGTGTTTGGTTCAATATTTTGGGGGCTTTGAGAAGATGCAATTGCATCCCTAAGGGGCTTGAAGGGGCTTTAGGGGAATGGAGGGGAGAGGTCCATTGGAAAGTTGCATTTTTGGAATGCAACTTCTACTGTTCATCTTCACCGGAGAGAAGCCGATCGAAGGCCGACGACCGCCGGCCAAGGAGTCGCGCGCGCCGACAATGCGCCGGCGACGGCCGACAAAGGGTCCCCCGACCCCGGCGACCGTCATCGGACCTCAGGCCGCCTGGGTCGCGCCGTCACCTGGGTCGCGCGACCCCAAGAGGCCATCGCCCGAGGTCACGCGATCCAGGCGCCAGCATTGGGTCGCGCGACCCGGCGGCCATCGCCCGGGTCGCGCGACCCCAAGTGGCCAGATCTGGCCATTCGGCCGCCGGATCCGGCGCTCCGGTGGCCGAACTTCAAAAAAGAAAATAGAAATTTTTTTTTTATTGTTTTAACTTAATAAAAGTCATTTACAAATACAAATTTTACCAAACGGTATTTTGGTCAAAGTTGTATTTTAATGCAAATTTTATCAAACGGTATTTGCATTTCGGAAAACCTCATTCAGCCAAAGGTATTTGTATTTTGATAAATGCATTCCCCAAAAGCCGAACCAAATGGGCCCTTAATGAAAGAGTTAGAATGCAAAGATGCACTTTCAAAATAGAAAATGAAAATTGATATTAAGATGAAATGTCACGATGGTTTTTGATATTTTTTATTTATTTTAATTTTTACCCTAAAATCCAGCTCTGTTCTTTGAGTCACGGTTTACATCACGAGTGAGTTGCCGCGCCACTGCAGTGTTTTGACTTTCCCTTGGGCGTGAGTCATATCATATGCCAATTCTCCAGTATCCAGGAAGGGATGGTTGAGAGAAAATTTTGGCTCTAAGTTGACGTTAGAAATTGCTTTTATGTCAAACCGTTAGATAAGAACGCAAGTTCCAAATTCAGCAACCATCTCGTCTTTATTATATTTTTAAAGTAACTTGCGATTACGGAAGTCTATTTAAGGGAAATAACTAGGTTCTAGCGGCTATCTTCCAAAATATGCTAGGCCTTTTGATTTATCTATTATGTCCTAAATAATAAAAGGGACATGAACAACAACATTGACACCTAAATTTCACCTAGGTATTTAAAATTAGGGCTTAGTTTTTATTTGCATCTATTAATCTTTATTTTCTTTTTTTCACCTTTTTCGGATAATAAATAATGATAATAAAAAAGTAAAAAAAGCAGACCATTGGGGCCTTTGCGCCTAGCCCCTTCTTTCCCCCTTCCACATGGGCCCCCAAGGCCTAGCCTTTTCTACCCCTAGGTTCGGCCCCCTTCTCCTGTTTGTCTTCTTCCTCACGTTGTCTTCTTCCCCATTTGAATAAGCAGCGCGTGTCGAAGGCTAGACGCGCACGACGCTGGAATGGAGGAGGATACGGCAACGTACGACGCATCAGGCGAAGGGGACGCACCTTTAATGTGAGGCAGCCTAGATAAAGCCACCTCGACGAATGGGACGCCAGTTCAGTCGGCGGAGGCCGTTCGGTGTGCGAAAGACCGGTGGCCAAACCTCCATCGATCGGCCTTCCCATTGCCTATAGATAGGGCGTCGGGGGAAGGCCAAGCCATGGAGAAGAGAGGGATCACCAACAACGAGCTTCGATAACTTCCCTTGAGAGATTTCATGGGAGGCTCGAGGGTGAGCCGCCGAAGATCTCAGATCTGGTTGGAAAGGGTCAGATCCAGTGGAGAGACGCTGAGCAGGAGTAGTCGAAGACGACTAGAGGAGAAGAGCAAGCTGAGAACCACACAGATCTGGAGGGAGGAAGGCTCACCGTTGTCGTCCGGTGGCTGACACCACCGCTACTTCCAATGCCACCATCTGGCCCCGCACCTTTGTTGTCCAGTCGCAGCCCCGACGCTTGTCGCCTGACAACTAGCAGCTGACGCCCCGCACCATGTTGAGCTGTTGTCATTTCCCACGCTGCCATGCCATGCCCTCGCTACGAATAGGTAACAGCCATGCTCGCCATGTCGTTGCCGTCGCCTTTCCCTCTTGAAAACCTATCCGTTGCCACCGTCTATCACCACCCACTCTCGCTATCTTCGATAGTGTACGCCCCCCTTTGAAACCCTAGCCTCAGTCCTAATTGGCCAAACGGCTCTATGTTGCTGCCGTGCCACGTCCTCCAACGCCGATCCCGTTGAATAGCTTCGCCCCTGTTGTCCACTACGTCGTCGTCGTAGTCGACGCTAATCCGCCGCTCCAACCCCTCCATCGACACCGTGGATAGATGGAGAGGGAGGAAGCATCGCATCGGGTCAAGGTCGAGTCAGACCCGAGTCATCGTTCAGGTAGGGTTCCACGAACCAGAGGTAGCTAGAAATCGAGTCAGAGCAGAGTCGAGCGCATCTCACTTAGGTAGGGTTCCAGCCGGCCTAGGCCATCACGCGTGGGCCAGCTAAATTTCGGGCCGAGCATATCGGGCCTAACTGTTTCGAGCTTGGTTTGTTTAAAAGGGAAAATAATCAATCAAGGCCGGGCCAGCGTGGTGGGCCCATCTGGTGGGAGATCCAGGTCAGGCCCAATCCGAGAATTCGACCCGAGCCACTAATTTTAAAAAATTGGGTCGGACCCAACATGGGGGTCCTACCGAGGTCATTATTAATATATTATTTTATTATAATAATAAAAAAATAAAAAAATAATTTTTTTTCAGAAAATAAAAAAATCCAAAAATATCTAATGTTTTCACAATTTTCCAAAAAAATCAGAAAAAGGCAAACAAATGATTTATACTTTCAAAAAGAGATCAAAAATTAAAAAAATGTTTTTCATGTCCAAAAAATGGAAAAAGACCCAAAAAAAAAAGGTGTTTTTCCCCACAAATGCATGGAAAATCCCTCAAAAATCCAAAAAGCCTTAGGATAGTCTTAGAGTTTAAACAAGATTAGATACCGAAAGAGTATTAGTGATTAACTAGTCTAATCAAATCCATGATCCTAATTTCTCTAGTTGCGCAGGAGCGAATATTTTTCTTAATATTTTGCTTGGGTTTCTAATCAACCCATCCCAAATTGATTAGTGACAATCCTATTAAAATTAACTTACAAGTTAAAAACTTGAACTATTAAGTCGTGAATTGGTAAACTTAGGAGAGTTCAGGCTAAGTCTAATAGACCTAGCAAAACCATTAACCTCTGAAACCGAAAAAGAGATCTCGCGACTTTGCTCGGGACAATTTTGAGGACTTAGGCCATTTTTATCTTATTTAAACACTTTACTAACTTGGGTCTTTTTCTTTTTTCATGCAAGTTAGTAGCTTAGAGATCTATTTGAATTTTGTTAAAATAAAATGTCTTATGATTATAAACTGCTATGCATGATTTACTGTCTTAGCGTTGCACATGGCACACACAACCCGACCGCTGGAGCTGGGCCACCATAGGATATTTAAGATTATGTTAAGAAAGATACGACCTTGAACGTGAGACTGCGATATAGAAGTTGCGATGAGCAGACACCCTTTTAATTTCAACAAGCTTTCTCAGTTAGATATTGAGCCGCACATACCATGTGCATGTTTCTGTGCCTATCATTTTCTTTAAAAACAAAGTAATTTCTTTACCTTTTTATTCAGTCCTACTTTATTGGCCCATGGCAATTTAGGACAGATTTTTCGAGTCCTAGTTTATATACGATGGGAAAAAACGATATCTAGTTTATTCCCACCCCAAAGTAGAGTTCTTTAGATGGTGGGGTCAATTGGACCAATATGCCCAAGAAAGCGTGAAAGCCAAAGTCGGTTATCTTCTATTGTTGATCCAAATCCCTGTTCATCCCAAAGTCATACAGGCCATAACACATTTCGGGTGCTTGAGGACATCCACTTTTATGTTTAGTGGGTTCGAGCTAACCCCAACTTTGGAAGAATGCAGCATCATCATCGGATTGCCTCTCGAGAATATACTTGTTAGGCCACCAACAGGCATTGACCCATTGTGCGGGTTAGTGCGACTTTTAAGAACTAAAATTCATATTATGAGGCAAGTTCTTGAAACCAACCATAATACCTGCCTATTAGCATTTTTGACTGCTTGTTTTGAAAATCAACCTTGACTAAAAAAAGTGAGATTTTTCTCCTGACCTTTTTCAGGTTCATCATTTTCCCCCATCAAAGAAACGTCATAAGTCCCTCAATGGGGCAAAATTACGTTAACATAATTTTAGATGAAACATTCTTATCCCTTAATCGTTTTTAAAAAACACGGAAAAAATCATACGGGCCTCTCCGAAAATTTTACAAGTTTGGTTCTTTTCTCATCTAAGTGAATTTCGATGCCTCATGCAATTGTCTAAAACAAATTGTTTTTTAAAATCTATTACAGAAATTTGTGGTCCTAGGATTATATATTCCCAACTAAAGCCATTTTAATTGGATAAATTTCCTAAGAGACCCGACTTTTGAGGCATTTCTATGGTGTGCTGGTTGATTCCATGAAAAGAGAGGTCGCTTTACTTACAAATGCTGCAATCCAATTCCATTACTTGGTCTCACCGATGCCATTTCCTATTTCTCATATAGGGTGGCATGACAATATGGAGCCCTTTAGGAGATCCCACCGCCTTTCAAGAGGAAGGTCCCTTCACTGCTTTTCACCCATCAAAGCCGTGACTATGCATTTGAGATTTCTATCATTGAGGAAACATGGAACAAGTGCCATTGCAAAAAGATCGTGATACTTGAAGGGCTTGAGGGACAAGAAAAGGCCCATCACGCCTTTGAGTTCTACATCCATAACCATCGCATCCCAACGAAACTGAGGCCATCCATCCCTTAGCCAAGCAGCGAGATCAGCCAACACAAGCGAGCAGAGCATATGAAAAGGGATTTAGGAATAGGCTAGGTACATGTCTTAGAGCCAGTCCAAGGAAGCAGACATATTCGCAAGAACATGGCTCCCCATCACATATAAAATAGAAGTCATTTGCACCCTGGTGTTAATATTGTTTTAGTCCCACTATTTAGGGACTTATGTATTCTATTATGTCATTTTAATTTCAAGTTTAGACATCAGAAGTATATTTTCTGTGGAATCCTCTTTTGATAAATAAAAACAATTGGACCATTGTCATGGGTCAATCCTTATTTTACTCTCGTGCTCATTTATTATTTTTGTGATGTCAGGTAATTATGAATCACCAACCACCAATTGCTCGCGAATGGCCTCAGGCAACAAGTCCCGATCAGAATGACGTACAAAATCGTTTCGCTAACATTAAAGATGGTGTAGGGCAGATGTCTATTGTCATCCGACAACTCTCGAGGCAAATTGAGTCCACTCAAGCCAAATCTAACTCCATAGGTGCTTTAAGCACACTCATGACATCTACAAATTTGCTAAAGGATAACCAATAAGATAAACAGCTTGTAAAGATCATGAAGAAGCTGAACCAGCTACAGGGGCATGATCACATTGATTTGTCTAATTATACAAATATTAAGATCCATAAGAGCTCAAAGTACCTAAATTAGAAAGGTATATTGATACCTCTCGCCCAAAGGCCTACTTGCAGGCCTACCTGGTCTAAAAGATGAGTCAATCATACCAATTGAACCTAACTAACCTCGCCTTGTGATGGTACATTGTAAGGAGGATTAGTCTCCTTAAGACCTAGATGCTTTCAACCAAGAATATGATGTTGACATCAATGCCAACATCACCCTGCCTTACAAAGAGCCGATAGTCGCGAAGCATGAAGAGCCGATGGTCACAAAAACGAGGGGTAATATGTTTTTAAGAACACATGTTATGTCAGGGAGGAGCCTAACCGCCCAATCTGACCTGTGGCCCACAGAAGAAGACATCAATGTAGCCTTGCATGATAAATGGACGATCAAGACAATATCCTACTACTAAGAAGCTTCCTACTAGGAAAGGCAAGGAACCCACACACGAGGTTAATGCCATAAAACCTATTCAAGACCGGGGCATAGTAATGTAGCTTCCCAAGCTTACAACAAGAGCTAGGGTCCAGAGAATGCCAACCCCTATCAACCTAGGGAGCGAAGCTCCACCATCTCCTAGTCCCCTTTGGCAAAACGAAGGGCTTTACTCAAAAGGTGTAGACCGAGGAGTCAATAAAAGAAAGCCTAAACAATTCGAGTCAACACCTGCCACTAAATATGGGCAAAACCTGACAAACCAATGAGTTGTCGCACCAAGACTTCAAGCATCCCCTAGGGTACAATCCTAAAAGCTACCAATCCCTAAGGTACAATCTCAAGGGCTACCAGTATTATATAGATGAAATCAACCATTCATCGTATGACTGCCTCCCATCCACACACAGGATCCAAGGCCTATTAAAAGATGGAACTTTCGTCCGTCATAACTTGTCTCCTAATGAACTGTTAAGCTTGCCACCTGACCATGAGGATGACGTAAATGCCTTATCCTTGTTTGATGATTTCGACTCAGAAGAAAGCCATGAAATGATCTCGGTAGAGTCTAGCTTTCTTGAAGTAGCAGAATTCACAACCGCGATAAATATGCAATGGGAAAACCAGTTGCCTAGCTAAGACACAATGGACCCATCTTGCCTTCATAGGATTATGACCCCTAGAAAAATGAAGGTACCTAATCTCCGCAAGTATAACAGCACAACTTGCCCCGTGGCCCACTTGCAATATTTCCACACTGAAATGAGTCGGCACTACAATCCGACATCATTCACAATTCAAGTCTTCCAATAAAGTCTTACAAGGCCTGCATTGCAATGGTTTGTCATGGCAAATATCTACCTCATGAGGAATTGGAATGAGCAACCTTTGGCATTCCTACATCAGTACCAAAGCTAGATTGAAACTAAACTGCCTTACGAGAACTTGGTGCGTTTCAGAAGAATTCCAATGGAGGATTTCAGAGCAAATGTAGAAAGGTGGGAGACTTTTATGATGCAAACCTGCCCTCAACTAGCCGAGGAAGAAATGATAAAGATATTCATAGGAGCTTTGCCCCGCAAGCATCGATATTGGTTGCATGGATTGCACTTCCGTAACTTCAATGAAGTGGTCCTCTCATGCGAATACTTCGAGTCTACTAGAGGCAAAGAACTCAAAGGCGCTTGATTTCAGAACCAACACTATCAAAGTGCCCATTTTCATAGGAGCTTTCATGAGTTTTGGTTATGTTTATAATTTCATGTTTTTATCATGTGTAGTATGTTACTGTTGCTTTTTCCATTCTAGTAATCTAATGTACAGTTCTAATATTTTGTTTTAAGAGCATGAGACGGTATTGCAAACCAGCCTGATGATGCTATCTAACCATGAAAAGAAAATATCATCCAAGGAGAATACTGAGGGCTGGGCTTCCTCATGCTTTCTCTCCCCGAAAAATACATACTTTTGAAAATAAAAAATATTTCACTACCAAAAGCTTTTGTGAAAAATTCTGTTTATTTTTCTAACTTATTCACTTTATGTCTCAGAATATCATCCACATCCCCTTTGCCTTAGTGTGATAGGGGGTATTTGATGTTGGCGCATCATGTGAACTCGATGAATTCAAAGACATTCTTTCAAGAAAGCAAGGGCAAACAGATGAGATCGTCCCATTTCAAAAAACGGGTAAGTCTTATTCCCTGAACGTAATGTTGGAAATGACGTCCCCTCTCTTCTATTTACAGAAAGCAAAAGATAGGATGTAATAGGCATAGGCATATGGTTAAACTCGAAGCATGCACACCATGGTAGCTCAAGGCAGAATAACCTCCCCCATGCTAATATCGGTCTTCCCATTTTGCGAGCCGTCCCCAAGAGCTCTATGCACTCCACCTTGCCCCTATCCAACTCCTTCTTAAACTGGAGCAATATCTTTTCGCACAACGTGCCCAAGCAACTCGATGTTGCAATTTCATTAATGGAATTTCCAACTTCGACAAGCCAAGAAGTACAGGGAATGAATTTCTTCTCTTCCTTAAAATCGGCTACTGTCAATAGGGAAAAAATCCAGACAGTTGAGGCAATTTCTAGCCCCCTATCCCAGATGATGACTTTAGAACCTATAAACCTCACTTCTTGTTCCAGATGCATACCCTTCTAGATGAAATTAGTGCCATCAGAAAACTAGAGATTTTGATTGTCCATCTTAGGTTCCATGGAAGCTTAAGGCACATGACTTTGACCAATGCTGTTAATGTTCATAGCATCAAAGATAGAAGAAAAATTCCACATAAGGAATGCATTATAGATCATCAATTGTGTACACAGAGCCACAAATGAGGAGGGCCAATCAAAAGAGACGCTAGACAATGTCAAGACAAAAAGCTGTCATCGACATTCGAATATCCCCAGGAGTCGACAAATACAAACTTTGAGGAAGGGTGATTTGGTATCGTTTGCAATACTCCATCTCTCTGAACTCACTTCTAACATATTTTCCCCTATGGGTAGGAAGCATCGGGATTCAAGAACTAAACTCAATGGTTAATTTGGATGAATCAAATATTGACCAAGCAAGTTCATGGGAGTGACCCATATCGAATTCACCTAACTTGGTGAGAAAGGATGTATCATCTAGAAGCCGGTTCGGTTAAATGAAAAAGAGGAGTGCTCTACGGATGCCACTGGCGCCCTAGCCTAGTGGTATGAGGGATGAAGTGGTCCAAATGCGATCGGGATTCGATCCTAAGGAGCGGCAACTAGTTGCCATGTGTAAAAATTAATAAAAAAAATTTTGCTTCTCTTATGCCTACAAATACAAGAGAGTAGGCTGACCTAACGAAAAGAAGGATAAACGACTTCATGTCCTTCTCGTGCTTCAAGTCTATTCAATCGTTTGCAAACTAGTGAGGGTAATGTTGTATCACTCCTAGTTGTTTAACTCCTAAGAGAGTTCATGACTGACATGTTCTTTCCTATCTTTTATAAGATCACCTGATTGTCAAAGACATAGATAACAGATCAATGAAAGGCTTGACAAACTCTCCTAAGCAAAATGGTGTCCCAAGTATTGCCAAAGCAGATGACAAAAATTCTTCAAGCCTCAACTCACATTTGACTTTGGCCCTACTGATTGATCTATTTTGTGGGGGCAAAAGCAGAGATGCCCATCAAATCAATGATCAGATTCCCAATCCCAACTAATCATTCATGTGTCATCTCCCTATTCAATAGGGACAGTTTGTCGACACCTATTTGTGAAAAACCCCTTTGATATTTAACATATTTGTAAATACAATTCTATTAAATAAATACTTCTAATGCCATTAGTAAAATTTTTATCAAATTTAACTATTTGTACAAAATCCATCTTAATTAAAATGTTGCATGTCTTTTCCAAATGGATTTTGCATGATGATTTTTTCTGTTTAAATCACTGATTCCACTGAGGATTATCAAAATAGATAGTTGAATGAAGAATATAAGATTGTTCGAGCATGCTAGATGAGGCATGTTAGAATGATGAAAGGCAAGCCATATCCTACACACAGTCTCATATTTATACACTTGTGAGACGAGTGCAGAAAATTACGTATCTATAGGGTAAGAGTTCTCTTGCAAATGGTACGATAACCAAAATAGGAAGAGGCATTTCATTTCTTAACCCTAAATACTACAGGTTATCCATCGCTTACCCCCTTTGAGCCTCATATACTTGTGAAGCTTATTTCAAACCCATGTCAAGAACCACCCCATGCTAGGGTAGATCGGAGGCGAGACGACATCACAAGGTGAGAATCGGGATATAAATTTTCTTGCTCGCACTTGCATCAATCTTTAGGTGTCTTTATTGCATATGAACACTCGCGATAATTTAAGTGCCATAGAATGATGAAGAGCAATTATTTCTCCATGCACTTGTATTCATTTTATTGCCCAATTGAGTGTATAATTTCACCCTCACATTGAGGCTAAACAAAAGTTACTGACATTGGACCTGAGTAGGTCCATAAACTACTCCATTTATTGGAGTCAACCCTAAACGTAAAATGGGGTAATGATAAACCTCTGGGGGACATTAACCAATTTGGGAAATTCCCTCAGGCCTGATTCCCGTGAAGCCTTCCCCAGGGTCTACCTGGGTGTGGTTCAGGAAAATGAAGGCATCCAATTAGGAAATGAGCAGGTCCTTAAACTGCTCCATTTATCGGAGTCAACCCCAAACGTAAAATGGGATAATAATAAACCTTTGGGGGAAATTAACCAGCCCAAAGCGTTGATTGAAGATGAAGACGCAAGAGTCTTATAGTAGTTTTTGCTTGAACTTGCCCAAATTAGTTTCTCAAGCAACAAAAATAAAAACTAGGGGCATGAAAAAGCAATGTACCTGAAAAAGCAAGCTCAATGCCCATAAATGAAAAATTGGAATCAAAACTAGGGGCATAAAAAAGTAGTATGCCTAGTAAAAGCGAGGCCAATGCCCCCCCCCCCCCCCCAAAGACAAAAAAAAATAGCCAAGAAAAATTTCTATTGTGGTTCAATTAAGAGAGCCTCCATCTAACTGAGAAAAAAGACTAGTGACAATACCAAGGCAATTACCAACTCTCACCCTCCTACACATAAGCCAAGCCTACATTGCATCCCTCTTGTAAAAGTCTCTTCAACTAGGGCACTTCAATTAACATAGGATTTCATATGTCTATAAGCATCGCTTGGAGAAGTACAAGCAAGATTATTCTATCTCTTTTTGCAAGGTTCTTGACTGGTAAACCCGGAGATGATCATGCGGTAGTTTTTTCATAAGCCATTAACCAAGCCTATATTACAGTCTCAACAAAGACCTCTCATATTGGTAAAGTCGTACCGCTTGCGAAAATACTCGGACTCCTGCTGACATGATGACAATGAGATAGTGTGGTCCTCATAAATCCTGCATCAAAGGTCAAGATAAAATAGCATTTTCCATGAGAATGAGCGGAAAGTCCTTTCAGATTGAAAGTCCCTCATCGGCATGTTCAAGACATTTACATTCGGAATAATGGTTGTCTCTCAAAATTTTCCCCATTAGAACTCAGATGACACAAAACTAACAAAAATATCATGCATGAATCCCATTTGAACTCATGAATTTACAGCATATACAATCATGTGTGCATACTGTGCAAATAGTAGATATACTCTCAGAGAGCAGAGATATCACCAAGTAAGTATATCCCTATCCACATTTGTCTTTAGGTACCTACCACTATCTAAGTACTCCCTTATCGACACTGACCCATTCGAGTTGTCTCCTAAGTTTAGGTGCTTGCAACTATCCAAGTATCCATTTGTTTTTTAGTACCCACCACTATCCGAGTACTCCCCCTTATCGACACTCGATTGGTTCGAGTTGTCCTCAGAGTATTGATAATTGTGATTGTCCATGTATCTATTAGTCCTCGAGTACTTAACACTATTTAGATGCTCCCCATTTTCTTGACACTCGACCTATTTGAGTTGTCTTCACAGTAAGGATGCTTGCGATTGTCTAAGTATCCCATCGTCTTTGAGTACCTACCACTGTCTAGGTACTCTCTCTTGACACTCGACATGTTCGAGTTGTCCTAAGAGTATTGATACTTGTGATTGTCTAGGTATCCCTTTGTCTTTAGGTACCTTCCACTGTCTAGGTACCTTCTTATCAACATTCGACCTATTCGAGTCATCTTCATAATTTAGATGCTTGTGACTGACCAATTATCCCATCATCCATGAGTGCCTATCACCATTTGGGTACTCTCTCTTATCGACACTCAACCTGTTCGAGTTGTCCTCAAAATATTGATACCTGGTAACTGCTCAAGTATCCCATTGTTTTCGAGCACCCAACGTCCTCCAGGTACTCCCTTCTCGTGACACTCAACCTATCCGAGTTGTCCTTAAATTATATCAATGAATACTAATAATTGTTCAAGTATTCCACTGTTTTGTGTGCCTACGATTACCTAGGTATGTTCTCTTATCATCATGACGCTTGGACCTGCCTGAGTTGTCGCAAATCGTATCATTAAAAATTTATGTTTATCCAAGTATTCCACTGTTTTGCGTGCCCACAGTTACCCAGTTGTTCCAGCCCTTTTGAGCATTTATGGCCATTTAGGTAAGCCTCGTGCTACATTCAAGTTTATGTTACTAGGAGATGGGAGACCTTTATGAATATGTGAGGCGCGTCCTCGATATTCCAACTACCTAGAGGTGGGAGACCTTCATGAATATGCGAGGCCGGTCCTCAATATTCCAACTGCTAGGAGATGAGAGACCTTCATGAATATGCGAGGCGCATCCTCAATATTCCAACTACCAGGGGGTGGGAGATCTTCATGAATATGCGAGGCGCGTCCTCGATATTCCAATTACTAGGAGGTGGGAGACCTTCACGAATATCACAGGTACGTCATCAATATTCCTAATTACCAAGAGATGAGAGACTTTCACGAATATCACAGGTACGTCCTCGATATTCCAATTACTAGAAGGTGAGAGACTTTCATGAATATGTGAGGCACATCCTCGATATTCCACTTACTAGGAGGTGGGAGACCTTCACGAATATCCCAGGTACGTCCTCGATATTCCCAATTACCAAAAGGTGAGAGACCTTCATAAATATGCGAGGCGTATCCTCCAATATTTCCAACTACCAGGAGATGGGAGACCTTCACGAATATGTGAGGCGCGTCCTCAATATTCCCTTTATCAGGAGATGAGAGACCTTCACAAATATCCCAGCTACGTCTCGATATTCCCAATTACTAGGAAGTGAGAGGCCTTCACGAATATCCCAGGTACGTCTTCGATATTCCAATTACCAGGAGGTGAGAGACCTTCATGAATATGCGAGGCACGTCCTCGATATTTCAACTACCAGGAGATGGGAGACCTTCATGAATATGCAAGGCACATCCTTCATATTCCTTTTACTAGGAGGTGAGAGACCTTCACGAATAGCCAAGGCGCGTCCTCAATATTCCAACTACTAGAAGGTGGAAAACCTTCACGAGTATCTAGGGCTTGCGAGCATTCAAGTACTCCTTTAACGCTTGCGAACATTTAGGCACCCTCCAGAGTTCATACTTGTGATTATCCGAGTACCCATTTAATACCTGCAAATGACCAGGTCCATATATCTTTCGGGTTAGTACTTATGAATATCCTGGTACTCTTTCAATACCTATGAATGTCTAGGTATCTCTTGAAATAGATGCCCTGAGAAAGGTGGCGCATCCATCAAGAAAGGTCGAGTAACCATCCGGTGTCCTTGACAAAGATCAGACACCCAATAAGTAGATGCCCCGAGAAAGGTCGGCGCATCCCTCGAGAAAGGTTGGGTAACCAACTAGTGTCCTTGACAAAGATCGACACCCAACAAGTAGATGCCCTAAGAAATGTTGGAGCATCCCCGAGAAAGGTCGAGTAACCAACTGGTGTCCTTGACAAAGATTAGACAACCAACAAGTAGATGCCCAAAAAAGGTGGCGCATCCTCAGAGAAAGGTCGAGTAACCAATCGGTGTCCTTAGCAAAGATCATATACCCAATAAGTAGATGCCTTGAGAAAGGCCAGTGCATCCCCGAGAAAGGTCGGGTAACCAACCGGTGTCCTTGATAAAGATCAGGCACCCCACAAATAGATGCCCTAAGAAAGGTTGGCGCATCCCCGAGAAAGTTTGAGTAACCATCCAATGTCCTTAACAGATTTCAGACACCCAACAAACGAATGCCTTGAGAAAGGTCGGCACATCCCCTAAGAAAGGTCAGGTAAATAACTCATTACTCTAACAGGTGACCAAAGAATAGTTCGAGTCCTGGAAAAGAAATTTCCCATCAAGGTAACCAAAAAAAGGTTCGGATCCTAGACAAATAACTCATTGCTCTAACAGGTGACCAAAGAATGGTTCGAGTCCTGGAAAAGCAATTTCCCGTCAAGGCGACTAAAGAAAGGTTTGGGTCATAGACAAACAACTTATTGCTCTAATAGGCGACCGAAGAACGGTTTGCGTCCTGGACAAACAACTCATTGCTCTAACAGGCGACCGAAGAATGGTTCGGGTCTTGAAAAAGCAATTTCCCGTCAAGGCGATCGAAGAAAGGTTCGGGTCCTAGAGAAACAACTCATTGCTTTAATAGGTGACTGAAGAATGGTTTGGGTCATGGAAAAGCAATTTCCCATCAAGGTGACCGAAGAAAGGTTCGGGTCCTAGACAAATAATTTATTGCTCTAATAGGCGATCGAAGAATAGTTCGGGTCTTGGAAAAGTAATTTCCCATCAAGGTGATCGAAAAAATGTTTGGGTCTTAGGAAAGCAACCTACTCACATCACCAGGTAAGATGATGCCCTAATACTTGCCAAACTAGAGGTTCGCACCCTATCTCACTCATTCCCGGTAAGTAACTACATGTATTTTCTTATATGTCTTAGTATGTGTAATGTTATATTGCTCTTTTTATGCATAGGACAATATGTCCCAAATAAGATATAATCTATTGCATATGCATGGACAAATTTTAGGTATTAGTTTGTCTTCGACCTCTACAAACTTACCTTCAAAGAGGGGCAGTTGTTGACACCTAAATTTCGACTATATATTTTATTTGCATCTATTAATCTTTATTTTCTTTTTTCACCTTTTTTGGATAATAAATAATGATAATAAATAAATAAATAAAAGAAAAACATAGCAGGTTGTTGGGGTTGGGCCTTTGTGCCCAACCCCTCTTCTTTCCCCCTTCTGCGTAGGCCCCTAGGGCTTGGCCTTTTCTCCCCCCAAACTAGGCCCCATTCTCTTGTTTGTCTTCTTCCTCACATTGTCTTCTTCCCCGTTCGGACAAGTAGCACGTGCCGAAGGTTGGACGCGCGCGACGCCGGAATGGAGGAGATGGCGACGTACAATGCAATAGGCGAAGGGGACATGCCTTTAATACGAGGCGGCCTAGCTAGAGATAGGATGTCAATTCGGCCGGTAGAGGTTGTTTAGTGTGCAATAGACCGGTGGCTGGACATCTATCGACCGGCCTTCCCTTTACTTATAAATAGCACGTCGGGGAAAGGCCAAACCACGGCGAAGAGAGGGATCACCGGCAGCAAACTTCGATAACTTCCCCTAAGAGATTTCAGGGGAGGCCTAAGGGCGAGCCGTCGGAGATCTTAGATCTGGCCGGAGAGGGTCAGATCCGATGAAGAGACACCAAGCAGGAGCAGCCAAAGATGACCCATATAAGTTGGAACTTTAAATGGTTATGTCACCACATGATTATTTTATCCATATTTTTTGTTCATTACAAGAACATAATGCCACGTAGGACTAAAAGAAAAAGAGGGTTTACAATTGCTACGATCTCTTACACTTCTTTGTTCTTCGATGCTGCCTCCTCTTACCCACGTTTGAGCACACGCCAATTCTCATCTTCAATATGGACTTGAATGTCAATTTGGCTATTCAACCTTATTTGAGCGTAAGCCCGGGGCTGAGATTGGCCACCTTTGCTTTTATTACTTCTTGTTACATATTTTAAAGTTAATTTTGCTATAGCGTTACTATACACAAATATGCATAGGATGGGTGAGCGTCCTTAGGCACCCTCCTTGTGTTTAATCCAATTCTATCTTCACTTTGTTTTTGGACCATGGTAACTGTTAGGGAGAATTACTAAAAAAGTCATAAACCTATTGCAATTATACCAATTCAATCCTAAATTTTTTTTTGTCAATTTAGTCCTAAACCTTTTACAATCGTGCCAATTCAGTTCATCCGGCCAAAATTGGCCGACCAGCACTGATTTGGACGCCGGCCATTTGGCGAACACTAAAGTAGTTTTTTTTTTTTTTCAAATTTTTAAATATTTTTTTTGAATTTTTGAATTCTTTTTTTTTTCTTTTTTTTCCCCACATTCTCCATACTAGCCTTATCAGCCAATGGCAAGGCTCGCCCCCGCCAGCCACTGGCGAGGCGAGGCCTCGCCCAGCCTTGGTGAGGGCCAAGCTTGCTGGCACTAGCGAGGTCGATCCTCGCCATGGCTAGGCGAGGCCAAGTCTCGCTAAATCCGGCAGGGCCTCGCCCAACCAAGGTGAGGGTTGACCTCGCTAGTGGCCGGCAAGGCCGAGCCTCGCCAAATCTAGCAGGGCCTTGCCCTCACCAATGGCTAGTGAGGCTCCTTGCCTAGGGATAGTGAGGCTCGACCTTGCCATGGCTAAGCAAGGTGGAGCCTCGCTAGATGTGGTGACGGCAACCTCGCCAGATGTGGTGACGGCAACCTCGCCAGATGTGGTGACGGCAACCTCGCTAGATATGGTGACGGCAGCCTCGCCGTCGCCGGGCGAGGGAAGGTGGCCGACCGGGGGTGAGCCTCACCGGCCAGAGGAAGGAGAAGGTGGGGAAAAAAAAGAATTCAAAATTTCAAAAAAAATATTTAAAAATTGCCACATCAGCATTTCAGGCTAGCTGTCCCCAGCCGACGTCCACGTCAACGTCGGCCAGCCAATTTTAGCCGGATGGACTGAATTGACATATTTATAAAAGGTTTAGGACTACATTAACCAAAAAAAAAATATGATTAAATTTGCACAATTATAATTGATTTATGACTTTTTTGGTAATTCTCCCTAACTGTTAATTTGACCAATTGTTTCAACAACATATCGCATTAAAGGGTACCAAAAGAAAAAGCTAAACAAAATTCTTTGACTAGGATATTCTAGTAGGATTGGCTTAATGATTAAGGAGTAAACGTGTCGTGGGTGAAAAAGAAAAACCTTCCTTTGAATCACTCGTCGGCATTTTTGTTGGCTTTCCCAAACATGGACTCATTAACATTTTATGGTGCAGCTTTGAACTTGTGTTGTTCGTTTGATCTACACATAAATCCATGGGTCACTCGTCGGCATTTTCGTTGGTTTTCCCAAACTTTGACTTATTAACATTTTACAGTACAGCTTTGAACTTGTGTTGTTTGTTTAATCTACACATATAAATCCGTGGATCACTCGTCGGCAATTTCGTTGGTTTTCGCAAACATTGACCGATTAACATTTTATAGTGCGACTTTGAACTTGTGTTGTTCATTTGATCTTCACATATAAATCCGTTCCTTATTCGTTGAACCAATTCCACGTGTTTATCTGAGACACGGTCTCATCCTTGCTTCCACCAATTGAATAAATTAGGCTAACCGAAATTAGTTGTATCCCTCTTCTAGCTAACCCAAAATGATGGGGGTCATTCAGACAAAAATCACATAACGATCTATATTCCAACGGTGTAAATGAAGGAGGAAAATGACGGAGATGGTGACATCTTCGAGAATTGACCAACGAGGTTCCAATGTTAGCTTCTGCTCGGTCATTTTGTCCACGAAAGCTAATTTGACCGAATAAGCACATGAGACCGATTTAACTAGTTTCATGTTCTTTCTTCACATTTGGCCTCAATGCCACTTTTAATCCTCTACTTTTTTGAAATATCACTTTGTATCCTCTAACAAAATCCCATGAACAAACTGACCAAAGTGTCCACCAGTGAAAACCACTTCAACTCACCCAACACAAACCTTCACCAGGGTGAATGACTTAATGGTAATGGGGTCACTTAGCTTCTATAAGGTCATGAGTCTGATTCATGTTGTGAGTGAACTTTCGAACAACTTGGCTGCATTGTTTAGTTATAGCATATTTTGTGTGAAAATATTTCTTAACCATTGTCATTTTATTGGTGAGGTTGCGATGATGAGTTTGCCATCCCCAGACTTTCGAGTCATAGGTGGTAAAATGTAGATATTGCTGAAACGAAACATTATGGTAATGGGTGTTGACTTAAGGTAATGCCCATAGAATGTTGCTAGCACTAGTCTTTCACCCCGACCTTTCATTTATTAAAAAAAAGACCCAAGACAAACCCTAACCTCCAATAGGAAAATTATCCGAAAAGTCTTAAACCTATTACACTTTTGGCAATTCAGTCCTGAATTTTTAATTTTATCAATTGAGTCATAAATTTTTTACACTAATATTTATTTTTCTTTTCATTTTTTCTTTGCCTTTTTTTTCTACACCGACAAGCCTCGCCGGCCGTGAAGGCCTCCCCAAACTAGGTGAGGGCCTTTTGTGCCCTCACGTGTGGCTAGTGAGGCTATGAAGGCCTTGCCCAGGGCCATTGCGGCCTTGCCGATTGTGGGCAAGGGCACGAAGCCCTCGTTAGATCTAGGCAAGGGCTGCCTTGTCTTTGGTCAATGGGGTAGAGAAAGCCCTCCTCTAGATTTAGCAAGGACCTTTGTAGATGAGGCGGCCTCACCCAGATTTGGCGAGGGCCTTTGTGCCCTCGCTCGTGGTCTTGCTGGTCATGGGTGAGGGCGCAAAGGCCTAACTTGGATCTAGGTGAGGGTTGTGT
The DNA here is from genome assembly GCF_016545825.1 of Eucalyptus grandis. NCBI lineage: Eukaryota > Viridiplantae > Streptophyta > Magnoliopsida > Myrtales > Myrtaceae > Eucalyptus > Eucalyptus grandis. The sequence goes on from NC_052612.1 coordinate 24,815,222, forward strand.
CATTTATAGGTAGAGGGGCCATGAAAGCCCTCACCAGCTTCGCAACTACACGAGGGTTGCCGATGGCCCTTGCTTACACTAAAAGATAAGCGAAGAGAAAAAGGAAAGAAAATTTTATAAAAAAATTTTTAAAAAAATCAATTTAAAAACTTATTACGAAATTATCCACGTTGGCGCTAATTGTGCTTATAGGACGACCAGCATCCACATCATGGATTTTCAATCAAAATTAGTCGGATGAACTCAATTAACAAATTGTGAATATTGGAGACAATTGAGAAAATTGGCAATTGAAAGGTTCAGAAATTGAATTTGTTCAAATGAAATAGGTTTAAGATTTTTGAATAATTTTCCCAAACTCCAACTTGATACATAAATGTTTATTGTGAGGTGGTAAGTGGTATCTAAACAAAAGCGAGAATGCGACCACCATTTCATTAGAGACACGGTCTACATCACGTGAGAGTTGCCTGAGTTATCAAATGTCAATTCTCCCATATCCGTAAAGAATAACATGACAAAAAAATTTGGCTTCAAATTGACATTGGAAGTTGCTTTAATGTCAAACTGTCCGATAGGAATTTAACTTAAAAATTAGGTTCCACTTGGGTTAAACTTGTTCCTGGGGTCCAAATTCAGCAACGATCAAGTCTTTCTTTCATCCATCTTCATGGATGTGGACTACCACTTTGTTATAATTTGAAGTACCTTGAGATTATGGCAATCAATTTAAGAGAATTAATTGGGTATGCTTAGCTGGCCCTCTATATAAAATTTAACTTGTGCATATATGGGCGCTGCCGCTTTCTTAGACCACAACTGTCGGTGTCGTGGTTTCATCTCCAACACGATGTCCCAACCAACCGCACCTTTTTTCTTTTCCTTTTCTTTTTTTTTTTCCTTTTTCACATTCTATTATTTTATTAAAAAAAAATTCAAACTTTTATCTTGAATTTTCTTGATATTAGGCCAAGTGAGCACCACAACGTCTTCACGTGACTTATGAAGATACTAAAAATTACCACGTCAGTATTTTTTATTGCTCAAGTTGGACAAAAATAATAGATGTACTCAATTATATCAACTGGAGAATTTTTTGGACTTGATTATAATATTCAAATTTTATGATTTTAAAGCACTTTCGTGATAAATGTTTTAAGACCTTGATGCACTTATCCCTAAAAATCAATATAATTTTCCATGATTGTAGCATTAGTGGGCCTTTTCCACATTACCTAGCGCATAAAAGGTGTGAAAGGATGGCCCAGCTCAGACTAATGAAACCATCCGCTTTAGAAGTTCGGATTGGAAGCAAAAGGAGTGAATAAGGGAAATTCTCTCGTTTGTCTTTATCTTAAAGCCATCTCTCTCTCTCTCTCTCTCTCTCCATTGCAATAAGTCAAACTTAAGATCATTGTTATGTGGATGAATTGGAAGTTAGACTTGCATATTAAAGCCACTGGAATATAAGTTTCAGGTACTTTTCTACATTAAACTATGTTATAGTCATTCTTTCCTTGTTTACTGCTAACGATGAGGAAAAGATAATCTTGCATTGGCATGAGCAACAATCCTAAAAAATATATGCATTAAATTATGTTATGTGTGACTTGTTATGCCATTTGGATTATCAAATGCTCCGAAAACCTTAATGAGACTTATAAACAAGGTTCTTCATTCCTTTATTGATCGATTTGTCATTGTTTATTTCGATGATACTCTTATTTACAGCAGGAATGAGGAGCGTATCTCTCATTTGAAATGGGTCTTTAAAGTCCTTATAGAACAAAAAATGCTAAAATGGAGAAATGTCAATTCTTCTCTCCAGCGTCGTATTCCTTGACTACACGGTTTTAAAAGATGAGATACAATCCAAGGTGGAAGCTATGAAGACTTGACCGGTTATAAAATCCATTTTTAATGAAAGGAGTTTTTATGGACCTATTTCTTTCTATTAGTGGTTCGCGAAAGATTTTAGTACCATCATGGATCTGATCACCGAATGCATGAAAAAAGGTTCTTTTAAATAGGAAAAGCCTGCTCAAAATGCCTTTGAAGTAATCAAGCAAAAGCTTTGTGAGTCCCCTTTTTTGCCCTTCCTGATTTAGATAAACTATTTGAAGTTGAATGTGATGCAAATGGAGTTGGCATCGTTGTTGTTCTTGTACAAGCCCAAAAACTTTTGGCGTATTTCAGTGAGAAGTTGACGAATTCAAAGAAGAACTATTCAACTTATGATAAGGACTTCTACACCATTGTTAGAGCTCTTGATCATTGAAGTCATTATTTGAGGCCAAAATAATTTGTCCTTCATTCTAATCATAAGGTTCTCAAATTTATTAGCGGCAAAGGCAAACTCAATTCCACACATGCGAAATGGGTAGAATTACTTCAATCCTTTTTTTTGCCTCAAAATATGAACCTAGTCACACTAATATTGTAGCAGATGCTTTATCAAGAAGATACTCTGTCACGCCCCGATCCTCGAGCGCACGCCCATCCCTTACTTGGTCGATTTATTTGCGACGTCCCAGGAAGGTCGCCGACCCATTCGTTTATATACGCATGCGGAAGCTTAATAAAATCCCCAGACAATCAAACAATGGGATAGAAGAGTAGGATCATATTTTTCAAACCAAGACGAGTCTTTATAAGCAAATCAAAAAGGGGACTGTCTTAACATCCACTAGTCAGACCCATTTGCCGATTCTTCGGCCTCCACCTTCCAAACTTCAGGACTTCCGGTCCTCCACGATCGTCATTTAGGAACCTGAAATATTTTTCCCCAAACTCGGATGAGACTATGTCTCAAAATCGAGTTCTACCCCACTAAGACCCATTAGGGAAGCCAATACGCCATAAGGGCTGCCTAAGCACAACACAGGTCAATGGCTTACCTTGGCATCAGTTCCTTTCCTGCACTTTAGTTCAACTAATAATATCGATAACTACAGCAAACAATTACATTCCACCAATCAGATCGACTCAGCAATCAATCGACTTAATCGATTACATGTCATCACGACCTTTCCCTGGTCGGTACATTTAATACTATCTGTAAAGTCCGACCATAGTCTAGAACTGCTCACCCAAAGCTGATAATAGATAGCATAGCTCGCCCAAAGCTGATAGATATAGTATACTATGTATATGCCCGCCCAAAGCTGATAGATCAGGGCCCCCAGGCCAATTTAGTATACTATATATGCTCGCCCAAAGCTGATAATAAAGTATACTGCTCACCCGAAGCTGACATATCGCCCGCGGGTCAATATAATATACCGGTATACTGCTCACCCAAAGCTGACATATCGCCCGAAGGCCGATATAGTATACCACTCCAACCATATAGTCAATTCATCATTTTTATCATTCACGATAAATAGCCGTGTGTGGGTACACGGTTGGCCTTAGTCATAATATAATAATTTTACTTAAAAATATCACACCAATTTCATCAGCCCATTACATATTTTTGGCACTGTAAACCGACGCCCGGTTATTTCTCAATCAATAAACCAAAATCAGATAATTTAGGAATAAATCCTAAATTCACAATTAATTCGATTCAGCACAAATTAACGCTCAAATAAATAAACGGACTGCACTACGATAATCAGCACGGAATTTCGGTCGTCGGCCTTCTAAATCCTAATTTCCAAATTTTAATTAATTATTAATTAATTTCGACAATTAATAATTAATTACAATAAATTCAATTTAGCTCAAATCGGAGCTCAATTCAATAAACGGACTTCACCACGATCATCAGCATAAAATTCCGGTCACCGGCTATCCCGATCAAAATTTCCGGAAAATAATAAATAATTAAATTTATTCCGAAAATTAAATATAATAATATTATATTATATTATTATATTGGTGCAATTTCGAATTAATTATATAATTTAAAAATAATTAATTAAGGCTTAAACAAGATTACTTTAATCCAAACATTTTCTTAACTTTAATTGGTTGTCCACTAAACTAATCACATCCCTTAATCCACTTAACATTTAAATAAACTAATCTAACCACCTAAACCTACTTAGTTTAATCTAAACACCCCTTAAACATGATTAACCTACTAAGCGAGGATTAGTGACTTAAACTCACCCGATTAGCGATCCGAGCGGCTCAAATCGACGGGGACGCCGAGGGGATCGATTCACTCCAAGGCGGGCCTAGCTTTCGGGGTCGGGAAGCCGGCCAAAATGGGCCACGAAGCCGCTGCCATACCCACTTTTCCAAGTGCTGTCCGCTGTTGGTTGACGCCGAGAAAGGGGCTGATCCAAGCTCGGTTGGGGCATGCAACGGCTGAGAGGGCTAGGCGGAGCTCCGGCGGGCTGAGGCGGAGGTGTACGGTGGCTGGAGGGGCTAAACTGTGGCCTGCGCTGGCCTGCGAAGCTGCTGGAGGCGAGGACGAGCAGGGACGACACAGCTAGAGGCGGACGACGGGCGAGGCAGCTCGCGCGAGGAGAAGCGGAAAACAGTGGTCCGGCGCGACGGCAAGGGAGTGCGACGGTGTGAGGGGCTGGTTAGGTTTCTCCTCTGCAGTTTTCTGGGTTTGCAAAGACACAAACAGGAGGAAGAAAGGAGCTGGTCGACCGGCAGTAGGAGGGAAGAGAGGGAGGCGGAGGCGCGGCTGGACGTGCGACGGCCTCCGGTGGACTTACGGCGGCGTTCCGACGGCTGCTGGTTGCTGCTTTGCGGCTTCTTGGGCTGGTTGGGTTTTCAAAGAAGAAGAAGATGAAGAAGATAGAGAGGGGCCGAAGGAATCGCACGGTAGGGAGAGGGAGGCGAGAGAATAAGGGGGGGCATTCATTTTCTTTTTCTCTTTATTTAATCCCCCAAAAATTAGCCCACCATGACATCACTATGATGTCATGTTCCACTATCTCCAATTTCTCACAATCTTAGTCCAATGGGTCCAATTTCCTTTTCCGCCGTTGCATAAAATCTCATACACTTAATTCAATCAATTCTCAATCAATTCCATCCAATTGAAGCTCAATTAAATTAACCCATGTGTCCTCAACCTTCTTATGACTTTTCCCCATCAAATGGTCCAACTTGCTTCCCAAAGATTTGATCAAAAACGGCCCTTTGACAATCTCGAACAAAAACAGCCTTACTTTATTTTTCCGCCAAAAATCTCAGTTGTAGAAAAATCTTCCGGAGATGAGTCGACATTCCTAAAATGAATTGTGACTTGACAGAACTCCCAATTTCTGAATTCGGGTTCGATTTCACGGTTAATTTCAATTCGACGCGAATTTAGTGCGTCCTAATTTACCGGGTAGCTTTTAGGAAATTTTCTTGCATTTGACCCGTGGTTGATTATTCTCAAGCCACAATGTACATCTTCGATACATTGGCGACTCTCAATTGTCGTAGAAATCTCAAGGTTTCAAATACGAACACGGGGTATCGAAACGACAGAATAATCGGTCTAGTGCCGATCGACAAGAATTGTGCAATTAGGTGGAATCACCCACACTTAATCACATACCTTTGTCAAGTCAACCTATCTCCGATTTCTAATCGATCTCACTATGTCGTAATGATCTCTTGTAGATTTGCACGGTCGAGCAGTCGTTTTCTGATCGAATTCTCAAGTCTAATGCATTAAAATTCCTTAACAGCTTCACCTGATAGACTAGTTATCCCATGAGTGATCAGTTCAAGGAAAAGAACTATAAATGCGTCGATGAAATGCCCAACTATTTCGATCGAAATCTGAACCTAGATTTCAGGATGTCACAATTCATCCCCTCTTATAAAAATTTCGTCCTCGAAATTTAAACCTTACGGTACTTAAGCAAAAAGGTGGGGGTACAATTCTTTCATCGACTCTTCAGTCTCCCATGTCGCTCCTTTAATACCGTGGTGTTGCCAGACCACTTTGACCAACGGGATGGTCTTTGAACGTAGGACTTGCTCTTTTCTATCCACAATCTGAACCGGGCTTTCAACGTATGACACATGATCATCCACGTCAAATTCTTCAAAATTGAGCACGTGGGTCGGGTCAAGCTCATACTTCCTCAACATCGACACGTGAAAGACATCATGCACTTGCACCAATTTCGGCGGTAATGCGAGACGATACGCTAGGTTCCCAATTCTTTCAAGAATCTCAAATGGACCTACGTACCTCGGACTCAGTTTGCCCTTCTTGCCAAAGCGCGAAATTCTCCTCATTGGTGACACCTTCAGAAAAACGTGATCACCAACTTGGAATTCTAACAATCTCCCGCGCTTGTCTGCATAACTTTTATGACGACTCTGAGCGATCTTTAATCTGCCTCTAATCACTGCCACGGCATCTACTGACTGCTGAACCAACTCTGGGCCTGTGATTTTCCTTTCCCTGACTTCGTCCCAACACACTGATGTTCTGCGTGCTCTACCATACAACGCTTCGAATGGAGCCATCTGGAGGCTCTGTTGATAACTATTGTTGTAGGCAAACTCCACCAGGTGAAGCCGATCTTCCCAATTTCCTTTGAAGTCTATTACACAAGCTCTCAGCATATCCTCGAGGGTCTAAATTGTCCTTTCAGACTGGCCATCCGTCTGAGGATGATAGGCCGTACTGTACTGAAGCTTTGTACCTAGAGCACTCTACAAGCTCTTCCAACAAGCAGCAATAAATCTCAGGTCTCTATCTGATGTTATCGTAACCGACACTCCATGCAGACGAACTATATGTCGTACATATAGATCTATGTGTCTATCCAAACTGAGGTCATTTCGAACTGCAATGAAGTGAGCTGACTTTGTCAATCTGTCGACTACCACCCAAATCGAATCATTACCTCTCTGACTCCTCGGTAGTCCGATCACGAAATCCATTGTGATATGCTCCCATTTCCATTCTGGAATCTCTAGAGGTTGCAGAAGTCCTCCCGACTTGCAATGTTGAGCTTTTACTTGCTGACACGTCAAACACTTAGTGACATGCTTGGCGATGTCCGCCTTCATACCCGACCACCAATAGTGTTGACGCAAATTCCGATACATCTTCGTATCGCCAGGATGAATGCTGAAAGTCAGCATTCCTCTTTTTGTATTCTCATGCAGAATCTTCTGAATCTTGGGATCTGTCCACTGAAGTGTCTTGATTCTGGTCTGCATTTTCAGCTCAATTCTGAGGGTAGCCATAAGGTTCAAAAGGTGGCCTACTTCAAATTTGAAAACCGAATCTCGAGCATTCTCAAGTAAGCCCCATTCCTTGAGCACCATTTGAGCGACTGAAGACTTCTGACTCAGTGCATCAGCGACCTTATTTGCTTTTCCAGGGTGATACAAAATATCACAGTCATAGTCTTTTAGTAATTCCATCCATCGGCATTACCTCATGTTCAACTCCTTTTGAGAGAATAGATACTTGAGACTCTGATGGTCAGTGAAGATCTGGAATCTTTCTCCACACAAATAGTGTCTCCAAATCTTCAGGGCAAAGATGATCGCCGTGAGTTCTAAGTCATGCGTTGGATAGTTCTGCTCATGAGGTCTCAACTGATGGGAGGCGTATGCAACGACTCTACCATGTTGCATCAGCACGCAACCCAATCCTCTGAATGACGCATCACTGTAGATCTCGAATCCTCCAGGGCCAGATGGAATTGTTAGCACAGGTGCGGTAGTCAGCTTTTCTTTAAGCTCCTGAAAACTATTCTCGCACTTGTCTGTCCAGATGAATTTTTCTTCTTTCTTCAAGAGCTTTGTCAGGGGTGACGCTAACGATGAGAAGCCTTCCACAAACCGTCTGTAATAACCTGCCAATCCCAAAAAACTTCTAATCTCTGTCACTGTCGTCAGTCTCGGCCAATTGATCACGGCTTCTATTTTACTCGGGTCCACTGAAATTCCTTCGCCTGAAATAACATGACCTAGAAACACCACACGAGTTAACCAAAACTCACACTTACTAAACTTGACATACAGCTCATGGTCCCTCAGAGTCTGTAGCACTATCATCAACTGTCTTTCGTGTTCCTCTGGACTTTTTGAATACACCAGGATATCGTCGATGAACACGATCACAAACTGATCTAAATACTCTTTGAACACATGGTTCATCAGGTCCATAAAAGTAGCTGGGGTGTTCGTCAAGCCAAACGGCATTACAGTAAACTCATAATGGCTGTATCGGGTACGAAAGGCCGTCTTCGGTATGTCCTCCTTCTTGATTCTTAACTGATGATACCATGTCCTCAAGTCGATCTTAGAAAATATCGACACTCCTTGCAACTAATCAAACAAATCATCTATCCTTGGCAGTGGATACTTGTTCTTAATCGTCACTTGATTGAGTTGACGGTAGTCGATGCACAAGCGCAATGAACCATCCTTCTTCTTCACAAACAGAACCGGTGCTCCCCAAGGCGATGCACTCGGGCGTATGAATCCTTTATCCAGTAACTCTTGCATCTGCACCTTCAGTTCTTTCAACTCAGATAATGCCATCCGGTAGGGAGCCTTAGAGATCGGCTCCATCCCGGGTACTAACTCAGTCACAAACTCAATCTCTCTCTCTCAGGCGGCAAACCTGGCAACTCCTTAGGAAACACATCTGGAAACTCTTGAACCACTGAGATGTCCTCGATCTTTAGCTCCTCAACTGTTGTGTCCACGACAGTCGCCAAGTAACTTTGACAACCCCCGTCTAACAAATGGGTTGCCTCAAGCGATGAGATCAAAGCAATCGAGGATCCTCCTCGACTCCTAGTAAACTCGAAACTTTCACCCCCTAACGGGTTAAACTGAATCGATTTACGATAGCAATCCATCTTAGCTCGTTGCTTGGAGAGCCAGTCCATGCCAATTATCACATCGAAATCATACATGGCTAGGACTATTAGATCTATTTTCCCATCTCGCTCCCCAATCACTAACTTGCAACCAGAACAACCTAATGCAACTAACACCTTATCCTTTAATGGTGTAGTTATACTAACCACTGACTCCAACAATTCAGGACTTAATCCTATCAACTTAACAAATTGCTCAGCTATAAAGGAATGAGTGGCGCCAGGGTCAAACAAAGCATAAGCAGCATGGTCGTTCAACAAAACCGTACCTGCAATCACATTAGGCGTATCCTCAGCCTGTCCTCTCGTGATGGCATACGTCCTTCCCTGAGCTGGAGGCCTGTTCAGTCCACCCTGCGGTGCCATCTGTGGCGCGAACCCCCTATTCTGACCCAATGGTGGCGGCAATTGCGGTTGTCCTCTTGGTCGGTTAGGACAATCTCTGATTATGTGGCCCTGTTGGCCACATCCAAAACAAACACCCGGCCTTCGAGGACACGGCGATGTACCATGCCGTCTTCCACAAAGGCGACACTGGCCAATCTGACTCGGCCCTGATTTTTCGATTCCACCCTTCCTGTTGGGCGGGATCTGAAATTTACCTCCAGTCATGGGTCTCTTTCCCTGACGGATTGCATCTCTGCTTGGAACAAACCTCGATCCAGACGAGGCGGACCTTTCGTTCTGATCCTTCTCAATCTTCTGAGCTCTCCGGTATATGTCGTTGTAAGTCTTCAAATTTAGGGAGACCAGTATACTCCTCAAGTCTGGCCTGAACCCATCCCTAAATCTTCTCGCTCGGTTTACTGGATTCTCAATCAGCTCCGGGGCGTATCGCGAAAGTTCAGCAAACTTCGCCTCATACTCATCGACAGTTTGGGAACCCTAACGAAGACGTTGGAATTCGGCCATCTTCACCTCTCTAGCAGTCTCAGAGAAGTACTTGTCATTGAAGGCTTCAAGGAAAGTATTCCAATCCTGGACAACGCCTTGTGGGAAGATAGTTTCACGAGTAGTCATCCACCAAGTGTTCGCAACCCCCTCCAGCTAGTAAGTTGCTAAGATTACCTTCTTAGTCTCGTTGCACATCAGCAGTGCAAACGCTTTCTCGAGCTTTTGAACCCATGCAGATGCGACTTCGGGATCTCCTGTCCCAGTGAACAACGGTGGGTTTAATTTCAAGAATTGCTCCACCAGCTTATGGATTGGTCTTGCAGCGACCACAATCTCCGGTGAACCTTCAACATTTACAGCGGCGGGAACAACGGCAGGTGCGGCAGCAGAGGCAGCTCCAGTGGCAGCGGCAACAGCGGCGATTACGGCGGCCTGAGCGGCGGCTTCAACAGTAGCGGCTTGCTGATCTAACCTCAAATTCCTTGCTTCCAGTACACGCATGATCCCATCGAACCTAGGATCACCAGGGGTTTCTACCCCAGCACCAACAAGAGGTGGTGCTTCACCACTAGCGCTAGCCACAGCTAGCGCTTTACCATGACCACCTCGGGCTCTACCTCTTGCCGGCGTTCTAGCCCGAGTCACTGAGGATAAGGTCCTCTGCCTAGGAACTCTCGGCTCCAGATCGCTCATGGTGTAGCTTTACTCAAATAGCACCTGTTTCCAATTCAACACCGAATTAGAAACAGAGCGATCCAAACAACAAGCAATTCTAGCATCCAGCTAACACAGACATGCACCAGCATGAATTTAAAGGCCTCTCCTATCAACTATCCCATGACTCATCGCACCTTATCACTCCATACACAGACCATGCTCTGATACCACTTAAACTCGAAATGTCACGCCCCGATCCTCGGGTGTGCGCCCATCCCTTACTTGGTCGATTTATTTGCGACGTCCCAGGAAGGTCGCCGACCCATTCATTTATATACGCATGCGGAAGCTTAATAAAATTCCCAGACAATCAAACAATGGGATAGAAGAGTAGGATCATATTTTTCAAACCAAGACGAGTCTTTATAAGCAAACTAGTTAATTACAAACTTAGGCTGTTTACAAAATTAACGGCTTATCAAAAAGGGGACTGTCTTAACATCCACTAGTCAGACCCATTTGCCGATTCTTCGGCCTCCACCTTCCGAACTTCAGGACTTCCGGTCCTCCACGATCGTCATCTAGGAACCTGAAATATTTTTCCCCAAACTGGGATGAGACTATGTCTCAGCGAGTTCTACCCCACTAAGACCCAATTAGGAAGCCAATACGCCATAAGGGCTGCCTAAGCACAACACAGGTCAAGGGCTTACCTTGGCATCAGTTCCTTTCCTGCACTTTAGTTCAACTAATAATATCGATAACTACAGCAAACAATTACATTCCACCAATCAGATCGACTCAGCAATCAATCGACTTAATCGATTACATGTCATCACGACCTTTCCCTGGTCGGTACATGTAATACTATCTCGTAAAGTCCGACCATAGTCTAGAACCTGCTCACCCAAAGCTGATAATAGATAGCATAGCTCGCCCAAAGCCGATAGATATAGTATACTATGTATATGCCCGCCCAAAGCTGATAGATCAGGGCCCCCAAGCCAATTTAGTATACTATATATGCTCACCCAAAGCTGATAATAAAGTATACTGCTCACCCGAAGCTGACATATCGCCCGTAGGTCAATATAATATACCGGTATATCTTGCTCACCCAAAGCGACATATCGCCTGAAGGCCGATATAGTATACCACTCCAACCATATAGTCAATTCATCATTTTTATCATTCACGATAAATAGCCGTGTGTGGGTACACGGTTAGCCTTAGCCATAATATAATAATTTTACTTAAAAATATCCCACCAATTTCATCAGCCCATTACATATTTTTGGTGCTGTAAACCGATGCCCGATTATTTCTCCATCAATAAACCAAAATCATATAATTTAGGAATAAATCCTAAATTCACAATTAATTCGATTCAGCACAAATTAACGCTCAAATAAATAAACGGACTGCACTACGATAATCAGCACGGAATTTTGGTTGTCACCTTCTAAATCCTAATTTCGAATTTTAATTAATTATTAATTAATTTCGAAAATTAATAATTAATTACAATAAATTCAATTTAGCTCAAATGGGAGCTCAATTAAATAAACGGACTTCACCACGATCATCGCATAAAATTCCGGCCACCGGCTATCCCGATCAAAATTTCCGAAAAATAATAAATAATTATATTTATTCCGAAAATTAAATATAATAATATTATATTATATTATTATTATATTGGTACAATTTCGAATTAATTATTTAATTTAAAAATAATTAATTAAGGCTTAAACAAGATTACTTTAATCCAAACATTTTCTTAACTTTAATTGATTGTCCACTAAACTAATTACATCCCTTAATCCACTTAACATTTAAATAAACTAATCTAACCACCTAAACCTACTTAGTTTAATCTAAACACCCCTTAAACGTGATTAACCTACTAAGCGGGGATTCGTGAGTTAAACTCACCCAATTAGCGATCCGAGCGGCTCAAATCGACGGGGACGCCGAGGGGATCGATTCACTCCAAGGCAGGCCTAGCTTCCGTGGTCGGGAAGCCGGCCAAAACGGGCCACGAAGCCGCTGCCATACCCATTTTTCCAGGTGCTGTCCGATGTTGGTTGACGCCGAGAAAGGGGCTGATCCAAGCTCAATTGGGGCATGCAAGGGCCGAGAGGGCTAAGCGGAGCTCCGGCGGGTTGAGGCGGAGGTGTACGGTGGCCGGAGGGCTCGAACCGTGGCTGCGCCGGCTGCGAAGCTGCTGGAGGCGAGGACGAGCAGGGACGACACAGCTGGAGGCGGACGACGGCGGGGCAGCTCGGGCGAGGAGAAGCGGAAAACGGTGGTCCGGCGCGACGGCGAGGGAGTGCGACGGTGTGAGGGGCTGGTTAGGTTTCTCCTCTCGCAGTTTTCGGGTTTGCAAAGACACAAACGGGAGGAAGAAAGGAGCTGGTCGACCGGCGGTAGGAGGGAAGAATGGGAGGCGGAGGCGCGGCTGGACGTGCGACGGCCTCCGGTGCGCTTACGGCAGCGTTTCGACGGCTGGTTGTTGCTTTGCGGCTTCTTCGGCTGGCTGGGTTTTCAAAGAAGAAGAAGAAGATGAAGAAGATGGAGAGGGCCGAAGGAATCGCACGGTAGGGAGAGGGAGGAGAGAGAATAAGGGGGCATTCATTTTCTTTTCTCTTTATTTAATCCCCCAAAAATTAGCCCGCCGTGACATCACTATGATGTCATGTTCCACTATCTCCAATTTCTCACAATCTTAGTCCAATGGGTCCAATTTCTTTTTCCGCCATTGCATAAAATCTCGTACACTTAATTCAATCAATTCTCAATCAATTCCATCCAATTGAAGCTCAATTAAATTAACCCGTGTGTCCTCAACCTTCTTATGACTTTTCCCCATCAAATGATCCAACTTGTTTCCCAAAGATTTGATCAAAAACGGCCCTTTGACAATCTCGAACAAAAACAGCCTTACTTTATTTTTCCGCCAAAAATCTCGGTTGTAGAAAAATCTTCCGGAGATGATTCGACGTTCCTAAAATGAATTGTGACTTGACAGAACTCCCAATTTCTGAATTCGGGTTCGATTTCATGGTTAATTTCAATTCGACGCGAATTTAGTGCGTCCTAATCTACCGGGTAGTTTTTAGGAAATTTTCTTGCATTTGACCCGTGGTTGATTATTCTCAAGCCACAATGTACATCTTCGATACATTGGCGACTCTCAATTGTCGTAGAAATCTCAAGGTTTCAAATACGGACACGGGGTATCGAAACGACAGAATAATCGGTCTAGTGCCGATCAACAAGAATTGTGCAATTAGGTGGAATCACCCACACTTAATCACATACCTTTGTCGAGTCAACCTATCTCCGATTTCTAATCGATCTCACTGTGTCGTAATGATCTCTTGTAGATTTGCACGGTCGAGCAGTCATTTCCTGATCGAATTCTCAAGTCTAATGCGTTAAAATTCCTTAACGGCTTCACCTGATAAACTAGTTATCCCATGAGTGATCAGTTCAAGGAAAATAACTATAAATGCGTCGATGAAATGCCCAACTATTTCGATCGAAATCAGAACCTGGATTTCAGGATGTCACATACTCTATGCTTGCTGTCTTGGACTTTAGGATTCTTGGTTTTCAGTAGATGAAAGAATTATATTTTGAAGACCTAGATTTCTCAACGATCAGTAACAACTTTAAGCAAGGAGTTCAAGGTACTTATTATTTATAGGATTGCTTTCTTTTTAAAGGAAATCAAGTATGTGTGCCAAAGAGTTCTTTTTGAAGGTTATTAATTCGAGAGGCACATTTGGAAGATTGACCGATCATTTTGGTGTTAACAAAACTCTTGAGGTCAATCAAGAGCACTTTTATTGACCAAAGATGAATGGAGATGTGCATACAATCATCTCAAGGTGTGCAACTTGTCAAAGAACCAAGAGCCATCTCCGTCAATTATTGTATACTCAACTTCTGGTTCCATTACAACTTGGTGAAGGTGTGAGTATGTATTGTGGCTCTGCTAGAACTCAAAAGGAAAAAGATGCCATCATGGTAGTCGTGACACCCAAATTTTGTCAACCATTTAATTGTCCATTTTGCAAACATATAAACATACGAAAAAAAAAAAAGATGGCAAAAGTTTAATTAAAAAAACTGAAATGAGAAAAAACGAAGTTGAATGGGCTGGCATGTCCGGCCCACTCTTTTTAATAAATTTTCGCCCCCGTAAGATTCCTCTCTCTAGGCCCATCTTGCTTTTATTACTTTTTGGCCCATTTTTCGTTATTTCTTTGAGCCCACATCAAAACCAAACAGGAGAAGGCCCAGCCCATCTTTGCACCCACGCTCGCACACACTCTCACACATGACGTGAGCAAATCCGGGAGAATGCGTTGTCGTACAAGGAGAGGTGGGCGAAACTAGAGCTGAGTTGGCATGGAGGACTTGCTACCTATGGTTCGACTTTCCCAAGTAGCTTTCAGGAAATGCAAAGCAATTTAACCTAAAGAGTTTTGAGAAAATACATTGACTGTTTAGTAGACTATGCTTTGAAAAGTAATTTGAGACAAATGTTATTTGATAAAATATATTTGGAAAGCCCATTTGGATGATTAAATTAAAATTTAAGATTTTTATTTGTTAAAAGTGAAAAAAAAAATGTCCACAACCTTTTTAATTTAAATTTTGACAACAATGTTGAAGATATCATGTAAACAACTTTTTAGAAAAATAAAATTTCCTTTTTTTGGCTAACAAAATTCCAAATGGAAAAATTTACATCAAAATGGTCTATTTCTCAATTAAGAAAAGAATACTTTCATTGCAATAAACGTAATAACATATGCCCCAAGAAAAGAAATTTATTATCCTTAAAAATTACAAATATCCTCAAATATTTCCTAAACTTATAGCTATTTGGTCATATTAACGTGCCATGTCAGAAGCTTCATCATTTTTTGAAGTACTACCCTCCTCATTTTATCATCAACAATTGTGTCCCTTGCTTTGGCAAGTGAGTTCAATTCGTATGAATTTTGAGGGAATAAAAGAAATTAGGGGGATTTTGTATTAGATCTGTCAATTTTCATTGAGTAGGCATGGAACCAAACTTCCCCAATTTTCTGTTTGTCCAAGTTCATGGCACTACTTTGCCACAAGAAATGATCTATTTAGTTGAAGCAAAATTAAAATGAATCTGCAAATGTCTCTCAAGTCATCATCTCAAACTATCGTTACCCAACCGAAATAATGGACATGAACAAAAATAAGCTTTCATTCTGCATTATTACAAGAAGAGCAAAATATACACTTATTTTCAGTGACTTCTCAACATATTACAATCATTAATTATGGACAACAACAAATGATAAATTTATCTTCGTAGCTACACTAAAAGAAAGGCAAATCTTTGCTTGCTGCTTCTTGTTAGCCTCTTATCATGGACAAACAAAAAGCCATTCATGATGATGAAAGTGGAGTAGCGTGTGCATCAAATTCAAGAATGTTTGTATCGTGCGCTGCAAGATGATCAACTTGAATCTCAAGCCCATGAACATATCGTGCAGAACATGTTCAAATGATGATAGTTTATTATTGCCAGCAATCAACTAGAGACTTCAGTGGAGTTCCTCTTGCTCAAGCCTTGTAAATCATCATAGTTAGGTTGCTCATAAAGGCACACCAGAGGATTTGCACAAAAGTAATCCTCCTCCTTAGCTTATCGACAATAACTTTACAATGACTTGGCTGTGACATCTTCTTCTCATGTGCTAGATGTATAGCAACTTCAAAATTATTCTATGAAAGTGTCCAATTCTGATGCAAATCCAGTAAAGCCACAAGCCTTCTACCATCTAAGAGAACAATTCTCTTAAATCCAAGATACCTATATATTTGTTAGAGTTTGCACGCAACTTTTTGAAGGAAAATGGGATAGACCTTGTTGACATCTAAATTTTTTCATTTTATTTAAGACTTAGTCGCATACAAATTAGGAATTAGTCGCTAAAAAAAAAAGAAAAATAGGAAAAATGAGACCGGACCGGGAGCAGGTCAACCCGGCCTCTTTCTTTCCCTTTTCTTTCTCTTCGCCTGGGCTGGCCCATTTTTCTTTTATTTTGCCCAAGATGAGCCCAGCCTTCTTTTCCTCTCCTCCTTTGTCCTTCACGCGTTCTGCAGAAAAGAGGAGGAGGTATGCGAGCAGGAGGAGGGACAGAGGTCAGAGAGAGGACAGGGCGAGCGTCGCGTGAGACGTTCGATCGGGGGGCAGGCGGGCAGCGGCAGCTGGCACGGCAGGAGGCCATGCGCGCCGGTGCTTAAAAGTGTGAGAGTGGTTTCGTTTTGGGGGCTGGAGAGGGAGACCAAGAGAGAACCGAGCCGAGATTGGGAGAGATCGAGAGCGAAATCGGAGAGCGGCTCCGCCTCGCCCCCATCGACCCAACCCCACGTCTCCGTCGCATTCGTACGACCTTCAACTGGCGTCCCCAAGACCACCACTCCCCGGCATCCGTATTTCCGGTTCTTTGCGTGCTCTCTTTTGTCACGTGATGCTGAAAAAGAACAGGAAAGATGGAGGGGGGGAGCGAGCTGGAGAGAAAAAAATCGGAGAGGGAGTTGGTGAGAGCTTGAGGGGGAGTGGAAGCAGTTCTCCAGCGGATCGATCACGCCAGAACCCTCTCCGACAACCTCTAGCTGACGCCCGTGAGCACACGATCTTTTGCTCCCCATTCTCCGCATCGCTGGTGAGTTTCTTTACTTGGTTCAAACCTATATTGCCCAGGGATCTCGGCTCAAAGATACCAAGGCGGCAAACCATAGCCCGATTTGTCATGAGCTGGCCCGCTTGCCGCCGTCTCCGAGTCGGGTAGGGAACTCCGCGATTCGAATATCGCTTTCGTGAATCCCTATTATTCCTCGCTGTTTTGATCGAAGCAAAGCCGAGACTTGGTTTCCTTAAGCCCATACGCATGCTGGGTTTGAGTTGGGTGTTGTTGATTTCGGTTGTCTTGTGATGATTTCTTTTGAGTCCAAACTTGAGTTCGGGTTCTAAAAGCGGTCAATGTTTTTCTCTCAATCTACGCTCGCCAGCTGTTTGTTGAAATGTGTAAACCGATGTCATGAGCATCTCTCTCTTGTTCTAGCTAATGTAACGGTAAGCCCAAGCATGGCATGTTCCGTTCTATATAGTGTTCGTTGACGAACTGATATGTTGAAATTTTAGTACGATTCGTGGCTACCCTAAACGTTTTTGCCTACCCTCTTCTTTGTCCTGAATGAGTCCATACCAGTTTGTCTGTTGGGTTCCTTAAAATGCCATTGCTTGGCTCAATCATGTTGTGACCATATTTTGTAAAATCTCGGATGGGTGCTAGACGGTGATCATGCCTGGATACGGTAGCTGATGATGGAAGTTGGGCGAAGAATATTTTTATACCCACTGTGAAGTGCTTTGTTCGTGACATAGCTTCCTAGTCCATTGGTTGGCCTTAACGTGAGAAAGGGGAACGGTGGAGAGGAGCGTGTTGGACAGAATGAATGAGGAAGGGGAATAGAGATTTTGGGTTGAACGCTAGCGACGGGATTAGTGAGTGTTGGACTCAAATTGAAACTTGGCAAATATGGGCTGGTTTTGGTATTTAGCTGAGCTTGGGCTTGGTATAGTTATTTCAGAAGGTGGGCTTAGATCATTTTGAAACGGAGCTTGTTGAAAGCCTTATTCGTATGGATTGCCCAAACCCACGAAGTGCCAGATAGCAGTCCATCTTCTAACCGGGCCTTAGGGCCTAGCTCGAGTCCCTATTCTTGGAATAAAAAACTATTTTTACTAAAACAACAACAAAAAAAAATCAAAAACTATTTTTTTTTTTTAAATTCCGAAAATGCATAAAATATATATAAAAAAATCGATTTTTTTAAAAAGTCTAGAAAATCGAAAAATTCATAAAAATTGAGGATATTTGTAAAAATTCTTTAAAAAATTAAAATTCCTAGAAAAGCTTAAAAAAAAAATAGTTCTTAGATTATCTATTCTTAAAAGGTGGGAGCCTTTTGGTCCGAGATTGTGCTCAAAATTTAAAAAGCCCTTAGGCTTCACCTTAAGATTTCAATTGTCCTTAGAGACAAATGCCATTGATCGTACAATATTGATGGATTGATTTTGGCTTCCCTTTAGACTAGCTAGGATTAGCATTTATATTTTCTATAGTATTAATTGTTTGCTACCCCATGAAATGTATTTAATGATTTCATTGATTGTTAATTGTTATTTTAATGATTGCGTACTCGGATGATCACCTTACATATTAGGTAATAAGTTAGTGGTGACTCCTTATTGCGAAATTCTTAAAAACACCCCAATGTTGCGAGAGGTATAAGCTTGAGAGAGCTCATGCTTGATCATGGGCCGTAGGCTCGCCTTTTAGGCAATACCCCTAAACCTATTCCCTTTCCCGAGGGGTAAGTCCCGACAGGCCTAACTAATTTGACTTGTTCTTCCAAGGGAAATAATGGAAGAGCATCAATCAAGTTAACATACAAATAAGAAATCTCAAAGGTCCTAAGATAGGATTGCAATCGACAATTAACCAATCAGTTAACCTCCCCTTCTCACATTCAATTGGGACAGATCTACTATAATCGACATTTGACCCTATGGGATCTCTCAACATATAATCAAAACAGGACAAACAAAAATCAATTCTTTGTTGCAACTCGTAAAAAGACATACATGAATAATGTTGGTAACAAGAAAAAAAAGTCGTCATTAGTAGCACTAGTGGCGCTTCAAAAGATTTCCATTTCGTGCATGTGATTTTTTCAGGCTTCAATGAGATTGATATTCAGGTAGGTTTGACACCACTATTTCAGCATTTACCGCATTGATATAATAGTGTTCTAATGAACTCGTAGGTTGTCAAGACGAAGCCATACTTGAAATTCACCCACAATTTCAAATTCGATTGCCACACTAGCTTAATAATCAAACATGTAGACGGCACAAGTCACAAACTACACAAACAAAACCCCAATTAAAAAGCAATCAAACATTAAATACAAAGAGCACGAGACACGAGCCAGCGATCAATAGCCAAGCACTTGGAATTAACGAAACAAATGACAACTGTGAATTACCCACGGCAACAAGCGTTGGAGGAGCAACAATGGCGAGTCCATCGGCAAAAAGTTCCTAGCCAGCCATTGCTCCGTCAACTTGAACTAATCGAACTCTCTTTGGTTGCCTCCATCAATCGCTCCAGCAATGATCACCACCTCAATCACCGCGACGAGAACCATCAGGCAAAGGAGAGACGAAGAAGAAGCCATCGATGGATAGAGAGACTGATATAGAGAGTGAATTGGGCGCGACAGATTTGCATAACGCACGAGGTAAATCTAAGGCCGGCAAATTGAAAAGGGTGAGCAAAGCAGAGCAAACAAAGTGTAAGGTCGAGCGGAGAGCAAGCGAAGAGAACAAAGCAATGTATGTAGATCTAGGGTTTTAATTCTTTAAAGAGGGGGCAAAATTGGATTTTTAGGAAGTTAAGATGCTTTGCCATTTTCACCACTCGCGGGTACTGTTCATCGAGCTCTGCCTTTCCAGGCAAATTTAGTATTGTTCACGTTCTGGTGTTTAGCTTGTTCCTAAAGCTAGAGGCATCTGTTTGGGCTGATTTTTGGAGGATAGGTCGTTCTTATCCTCCTCTACATCCCCACTGAAGGATTTCCTTAAACTCCATTTTGAGATTTGAGCTGCCCTAGGCATGCTGCTGAGCCTGTTCCTGCAATTCTAGTTTGAGCTTCATGCGGTGGGCATTGCTGATGTCTGGGCCTCTTCGGTGGTAGGGTAGGTCGCCTTACCTCCCTCTACCATCCTACTCAGCCGGTCCTCTCCCTTTGGTCCACAAGCCCTGGCCTTGTCAATTTTGGAAGGGCAGAACTGTTCTTGCGTTTTCAATTATCTGCAATGACTAAGCTATGTTATGGGCCGTTCTTATTCAAGCCTATGCTCTTCTAGGTCTTGTTTGGTCTCCTTGAAGTATTTCCGGGTATGTTCCTTTACTTCTAATGGGCTTTTTGTAGTCTTGAAGTCTTTGGCCTGCACGTCAGGTGTTCGACGTATGGCCTCTTCCACCCCTGTTGTAGGTGATCAACCCCGTTTAACACAGCAAGATGCTGGGACTTCCAAGGGATGTAGCCCATCATCTCACTCCCATGGTAACCCCCCTTTGGCGGCCCCAGCTCAGGTTGATCATGTTGAATTGCTCCCGCAAGCTCCAGCTGGCCGTCGAGATAGGAGCAGAGCTAGGTTTGCTTCAAAAGGACCTTAGCAAAGAGGCTAGCAAAAAAGGCATTCGAAGCCCCCTCAAGCCCACTCCTGGGCCACTGTCACTAAACTTGCCACTAAAGGCTTCGGTCTAGAAGTTATTCCTCCTCCTGTCATCGTCAATGAGCCGGTTGTGGAATTGACTGATATAATTAAGGATGTTGTTGATCCTAAGTTCTTTGAATGCCTTGTCAGCTATTTCGTTGGAAGGAAACTTCCTTTCAAGCTGGTGGAGTCTTCTATTAAGAATGCTTGGGGCCCTAATGTGTTGGAAGTGATGGCTAACGGGCAAGGCTTCTTTTTCTTCCGAGTCCCTGATGATGATTTCCCGAAGGAAGGTATTAGAGGGAGGCCCTCTCACAGTTGCAAGAGTGCCTCTGGTCTTTCGGCAATGGAAGTCTTCGTTGGATATGAGGAAAGATGACCATTCAATTGTTCTGTTTGGATTCAACTGAAGAATTTGCTCACTGTTTTCTGGTCTTAGTAGAGGATTAGTGCAGTGGCTAGTACGGTGGGAAAACCATTATATGTTGACTTGAGAACTGAGGAAAAGAGTATGCCAGTATTTGCATGTGTCTGTGTTGAGATATCAGCGAAACAACCCTGCTGTGAAGCTGTTAAGGTGGTTCACTACTGAGAGGTAAGCTCTGTTGAGGTGGAATACGAATGTAAGCCTTGTGTTTGTCCTTCACGTGTCATATTTGGCCATACTTGCCTTGCGCCCTCCATTCCAGCTGCGACTGGAAGTGCAGATGTTCGTGCTGCCCCTACTTCTGTTCCCCACGACTGTTCCATGATTCCCGATAGTCAGAGGGAAGCTTCCTATGTTGCTGGTGCCAGCCCGGATCAAGACAAGAGTGGGAGGATGGATCTTTCTCGGCAAGTTACTAGACCTATCGCTGGCAGCTTAACTGAGAAACGGAGGCAAGCGTTGCCTGTGCTTGGGCCGGTTGACCCTGTGGTTGTTCCGCATCCTAATCCGATTTGTTAAGCCCTTACAGGTGCTGGTTCAGAGTGGAAACAAGTAAAAGGGAAGAAGGAAAAGGGCGAGGTGCCCAAGGAGGCCTCTTTACATGTAGCCCCTGCTGGTGTTGGTGGCCAGTCCAAGCTTAAGGAACCCATCCAGGTGAGGACTGGCCCTTCTGCTTTGCTAGCTAAGTCTCAAAATCCTATTCCTGTGAAATTGGTCCAATCTTCTTCGTTTGTTAAGCCACAGCGTGCTGGGGTCGCTCTGGTACAAGGCGATGGCCGCACTTATCCTGTTACGGGCAAGGCAGCCCCTCCTAGTGCTTCGTCTACTCGTCTGGCTTCAAGTGCGGGGTTGGTAGCTCGGTGAGGGAGGAGTATAGCTCCTCGGATGAAGATGTTCCACCTCCTTGCCCCGATGTCGCCCCTCCTGACCTAAGGAAGCCTCTATTGATCCAGGACAAGCTTTTAGCAAGCTTTTGGAGTTGTACCCGAATCCTCCCCCTCTGACGTGCCTACTTCGATTTCTAATCGACCTGGGCCTAGCAAGAAGAGGTAACTTTATCTCCTTGTTCTTTTTGGATGTTATTAGGATTTTGGAATATTTGGGGACTTATGAATCCCTTAAGGCGAGCTAAGATAAGAAGTTTGGTTGCTTCCAATAATCTATGTTTTTTTCGTATCTTGGAGACTAAGGTGCCGGAACCCCTTTTTCAGTCCATCTCTGCGAACCTTTTGCCGGGGTGGAGTTGGGTTGCAAATTATGATTTCGCTCCCCGTGGTAGGATATGGGCTGGCTGGAATCCTGCCTTTGTTAGCTTCGATGTCTGATCCTTGAATGATCAAGGTATTCATGGTAGTCTAACCTCTATTTTTTCTAGGGTGGTTTGTTGCATTTTTGTGATATATGGTGAGCACACTTTTTTGCATCGTTGGCCCCTTTGGGCAAATCTTGTCCAGAAGGATAACTTATTGCAGGAGTCAGCCTGGCTGGCAGTGGGTGACTTCAATGCCATCAGAAACCCGTCGGACCATCTGGGTAGCTCGAACACCTGGATTCCCTATTTTGATGAGTTCAATGATTGCTTGGCTCAGATGGAACTCGAGGATCTCAAGTATGTTGGACTCAGGTTTACTTGGTCCACCTCTATAGGGGAGAATTGGAAGCAAAGAAAAATTGACTAAGTTTTGGTGAATTCAAAGTGGAGACGTGACTTATCTTTCTTAGAAGCTTCTTTTTTGAGTCTGGGCATTTCTGATCACACTCCCATGGTGGTTAGAGTTTTGCACCCGGTTCATACAAGGAATCCTTTCAAGTTCTTCGACTTTTGGATGAAACATCTGAATTACAAATCTATTGTTAAGCAAGTCTGGGTTTCCCCTGGGGTCGATTTTCCTATGTTCATGCTTGGCAGCAAGCTAAAGGCTCTCAAAGGTCGTGTAAAGCAATTAAATAAAGAGTCATTCTTTGATATATCCGTGAGAACGGCTGAAGCAAGGAATGCCTTGAAGCTTACCCAGTAGGCCCTCCAACTAGACCCGACCAATATTGCTCTTGCTGAGTTGGAGAAAGTAGGGGTGTGCAATGAGAACCGCCCGAACTAAGAACCGGCCGGTTTTGGGCGAATCCTACGGTCATTGGTCCGGTTCCCGGTTCCTAATCTTGGAACCGACAGTCGGTTGGTCACGGTTCCCGGTTCCAAGATGGGAACCGAACCAACCGGACCAAACCAATTTTTTTTATATACGATTTATATACATATAATATATATTATATATGACTATAACTTATTGCAATCAGAATTGCAATTAAGGTAACAACCTCTTGTGTGACCAAGAGACCATCAATACTCTTATTATTATTCTTTATCCATAGAGAAAACTTACTTGTTAGTTTCATCTTCTACTCGATGTGGAACAAGACAAGAGTCCCACATCGACTAAACATTCAAAGCATAAAAGAGAGATTGTCTATAAAACCTAAGCCAAGCACAACCTTTAGGCAAATTGTTCATAGCTTTTATGCTTAAGAATAAGCGTAAATCACACATCGTGTGATTAATATTCACGCAAGTAAAATTTGAATATTTTGCATGTGGAAATATGTGTGATTAGTTTTATTAGATCGCCGGGGAATCAAATTGGATTGATCGGTTTGGGGTTCGGAGCACGTTCATTACTTAGTGAAAAAAAAATGCTGATTTCATTGGACCGATTCCGGTCTGGTTCCCGGTCCTAAGACCAAACAGTCCAGTCCACGGTTCCCAATTTTGGGAATCAGCTCTCCCGGTCTGGTTCCCGATTCCATCTTGGAACCGGACTGAACCAGAACCGATCACCCCTAAGAGAAAGAGCAGCGTCGGTGCTTCATTGATTTGCAAAGTCAGGAGGAGTCTTTTTATAGACAAAAGTCCAAGATTTGTTAGCTTCAGGAAGGTGATAGAAATACTAATTTTTTTCATCACTCGGTTAACCGAAGATAGCTTCAAAACAGAATCTTCTCTCTCAAGGATTCAACCGGCTTGTTTGTCACCGATCCGGATAGGGTGCAGCAAGTTTTTGTCTCCTACTTCACTGATCTTCTTACACCGCAGGTTGTCCTTGTGAAGCTGTCGCTGCAAGAGCTACAGGCACTCGTTAGGTGTCCGCTCTCAGAAGAACAGGTTAGTATTCTTTCCCAGCCTATGCTGAATTATGAGATCCATGATACTTTATTTTCCCTCGCTAGAGGCAAGTCCCCGGCCCAGATGGTTTTACTGTGGAGTTCTTTAAGAGTTCTTGGGCAATTGTAGGCCCGTTGGTCCTAGAAGCGGTTAAAGATTTCTTTTCTTCGGGCAAGCTTTTACATGAGGTGAACAACACTATCCTTGCTTTGGTGCCCAAGGTCCCTAATGCTTGTGCTGTCTCAGACTTTAGGCTCATTCCTTGTTCTAATGCTTTATATAAAGTCATCACCAAGATTCTTGCCAACCAACTAGCCACCGTGCTTTAGGATTTGATTAGCCATTCCCAAAATGCTTTTGTCAAGGGCAGGAAGATTAATGATAATATCCTCTTGGCTCAAGAGCTTTTTGCAAGATTCCACGTGGACCCTTATTTGCCTAAGTGTGCAATCAAGGTAGATTTCCAAAAAGCATATGATACGGTTGATTGGGATTTTCTTGAATTAACCTTGTTAGCTTTTGGCTTTCCATCTTGGATGACCCAGCTCATTACGGTTTGTGTACGGACGCCTAAGTACTCCATCTCCATCAATGGGGAGTTACATGGTTTCTTTTCATGTGGCCGGGGCCTTTGATAGGGGGATCCTATATCTCCTTATCTTTTTACATTGGTGATGGAGGTTTTCTCTAGGATCCTCAGCTCTCGCACTTCACACCCGTACTTTAAGTATTATTGGAGGTGCAAAGCCTTAAAGCTCTCCCGCCTATTTTTCGCAGATGATGTATTCTTATTCTATTAGGCTGACTAGGCATCAGTTTCCTTACTCAAAAGAGGTCTCGACATTTTCTCTTCCTTGAGTGGTTTGCTACCAAACATAAGTAAAAGCAAAGTCTTCCTTGCAGATGGGTCCCCTACTCTTCGGAATTATATCCTTTTGGCCCTTGGTTTCTAGGAAGGTAAACTACCGGTGAGGTATCTAGGGGTTCCGATCATCACTTCTAGGCTTGCCAAGTCGAACTGTATTTTGCTTGTTGATTGCATCATGGCCAGGGTCCATTCTTGGGCTTAGCGGTTTCTCTCTTTTGCTGGCAGACTTCAATTGATAAGGTCAATCCTTCACTCCATCCAGAGTTATTGGGCTAATGTTTTTATTCTTCCCTGTTCGGTGCTTGATTGTATAGAACAAATTTTTAGGCAATTTCTTTGGAAATGTCCTAATCTTGCCCTGGTGAGGCAAAAGTTGCTTGGGAGGAAGTTTGTCTCCTTAAGATTGAAGAAGGATTGGGTATTTGCAAGTTGCGTGATTGTAACAAAGCTGCAATGCTCAAGTATATATGGATTCTTTTTACAGACAATGAGTCATTATAGTGTAAGTGGATCCACACGATCTTTTTAAAGGAGAATTTTTGGGTTTCACGTACTCCGACTGTGTGTTCCTAGGCATGGAAGAAGATCCTGCAACTAAAGCAGGAGTTTCGATTATCATTCCTTTGGAAAGTTGGCGATGGGCGTTCTGTGTCTTTATGGTTTAACCATTGGCACCCGAAAGGCCCTTTAAACCTATTTTTATCGAACTCCTCATGGATAGTTCAGGCTACTCCAGACAAGCGATGCTTGCTGATCTATTTCTCCCCTATGGTGGTGCGTTCAGGACTATCTTGGAATATGGGGATTTCTCACTTCCGGCCCTCTCTCGAGTACCAGATAGGTTTACCTGGTGTGGAAGCTTTGTGGGTGTCTTCACGATCGCCTCAGCTTGGAATATTATTAAGAGGAAGAAGGATTGTGTTCCTTGGGCTCCACTCATCTGGAATGATTCAATTGCTCCGAGATTCCAATTCATTATTTGGCTTATTATTCGCAATCGCTTACCCACTTAGGTTCTTCTTCTTTCATATGGTAGAATTAGTAGTGGAGTTTGTGCTTTTTGCAACCTTAGATAAGATTCTATTGATCACTTGTTCTTTAATTGCCACGTCTCGGCTAGTCTCGTTTTTTTTTTTGGGCCACGAGATGTAATCTTCCATGGAGAAACAGGTCATGGTCGGAGAATCTTCTTTGGGCACTAAAATTCCTTCCCGGCAAGGACTTTCTTCATTGTATTGCCTGTTTTTCTTTTGGTGCCAATCACTTGATTTGGAAGAAGCACAACAGCATCATCTTTCAGGGGGAGTCCTTGGAGCTACCGGCTTTGAAGCACCATCTCTCAACATGGTGCCTTCAAGCTTTCTTATTTGTCTCTTGACTTGGCTCTTTTTGGATAGTTTGTTTGCGGGATAAGTACACTATTGGTGCCATGAGTTGTGTATGGCGCTCACTTTGATGCCAAAAGTTTCAGTCAGATCACTTAAGTTCCTAAAATTTTGAAAAACGCTCACTTTGGTGCCAACTCCGATCTGATTGGTCGGAAATCCGACGTGACATTTTTTATTAATATTTGAAGCCGATGTGGATCGCTGGAGAATACAATCAACATGCAAACAACAAAACGATGCCATTTAGCGTCTTTTTCCCAAATAAGAAACCCTAAATCCCCAATTCTACCAATTCGAGTGCATACTTCGATTTTCTCTCAAAGTTTATCAGCTCGCTCTTGCAAGTGAAGGGCAAAAGCTTCAGCGGCGGCTCACATTCCTATAAAAAAAAAAAAAGAATTAGATGGTGAGTGTTAC
Source organism: Eucalyptus grandis (assembly GCF_016545825.1). Taxonomy (NCBI): domain Eukaryota; kingdom Viridiplantae; phylum Streptophyta; class Magnoliopsida; order Myrtales; family Myrtaceae; genus Eucalyptus; species Eucalyptus grandis. Next base: position 24,842,200 of record NC_052612.1, read on the forward strand.
TGTTATTGTGGATTACTGAGTCCGAGAAGAACATCTTGGACTCGGTTAAATCCCGAGAGAAGATTCCATGGGTGCGGCAAATATAGAGAAGGCTCGAAATGCAAATATTTCAAATGGGTTTATGGGAAATTCTCTGATCGAGCGACAGTGGTGATCCTGAAGTTACTTGAAGGCCGAAATCAACCTCCACCTGCATTAATGGACGAGTTGGAGGATATCGACTCAATGCAAGCTCAAATGAAGGATTTAACATCTCTGGTTGACCATTTGAAGAGGGAGGTTTCAAGGCAAGAAATTGAAAGAAATTTTTATCGAGTGTTTATTGTGTTCTTATTCTCTTTGGTAGTTAATTCAAATGTGAAGTGAGTAATGAGAAGAAGTTTGTATGTCTACCATTTTTGTATGAAGCAGAAGGTTTTGTTGTAATCCATGGTAGAAATGCAAGGTTGGAGTTGGATGCATAAATTGTGAGCACTTCGAAAATGCAATGTTTGCTTACTGCATTTTTTATTTGTCCTCCCGATTTGCTGAGTTGTTGGTTTGCTGCAACTGCAAACCATGGCGAAATGGAAGGTTAGAGTTGGAATGCATTAGTTTTGAGCACTTGTTATTGTTTAGTTGTGTATTGGTAATGTTTGTTTTGATTAGTTTTTGCTTCAAATAGAATGGTTGCTGCATTTTTATCGTTGTAATGGTTTGCTGGTTTGCTGGTTTGCTGCAACTGCAAACCATGGCAAAATTAAGGGATGTTGGCAAATTAACGATTGACCATTTCAGTGTCAAAAGTTGTAAATAGTGATCGCTTGATTGCTAAGTTTTTATAAAAGTGATCATTTAAGTGCCAGTCGCGATTACAAAGTAAATACTTCTGTTGCACAAGTTGTAAATAGTGATCGCTTGAGTGCCAATTTCAAACTTGCACTAGTCATGGTGCATCTTGCATCTTGTTCTTGCACTAGTTGGGTTGTTGGTGCATCTTCTTGCAACACAACAGATCTACAACGAGATGCACCAGCACCTAAAATTACATCTTGTTCTAGTACATACAACCAGAACCCCACAAATAGCATCAATGCATTAACAACTTCAATCGGCAACACTATATGCGCACATCCAAATCTAAAAATAATAGCAACCTTATAAGAACATCGCACCAACAGCAAAAAAATATACGGCATAACTGATAACTATCTTGCTAGCTATTAGCCGAAACCAAGCCACTAGAAAATAACAGAAATAACTATTGTCATTGACATTGATTGATTGTTTACAAAAGAAAAGAAAAACATGAACTTCACTCCCCAATCACTGAAGGTTCAGCACCCTCTTAAAAAAAAAAAAACCAATGGCAATATGGAGGCAGCAACTACCATTAGTGATATAATATCCAGCACCCTCCTAAAAAAAGAAAACATAAAAAGAGAGACCATGTCCAACACCAAATAAAAAGAGACCATGTCCAGCACCCTCCCATTAGCAGCACCACATAAAAAGAGACCATGTCCAGCACCCTCCCATCAGTCAATATGGACAACACCCTAATCTCCTTTTCATCTTGGAGCTTTGAATTGATTCATAATCCGAACACTCTTTCGAACTAGATGTGCATGTTCTTTAACTAGGTGCTCTTTCACCTCATTTTCCTTGTTTTTTACGGTGGCTATTCTTGTTCTAGCACGTGTCATGTGTTGGTCCATATCATCACTATCGCGCCCAATCATTGGTTAAGATGGAATTGGTGATGGGTTTTGTTTGGATGGTTGTTTTACAGCTATACCCATTGTCTTCTTCTTTGGAGCACTCTTCTTTGGCTACACCATTGATTCTTGAGTTGGCCCACCTAAGAGAGAAGTACCTCCGAAGTTCTCCCAAGCTATAAGAACATAGCAATATTGTCAACCAAATGAATTAAAGTACAACAAATTAAATACATGATGCCTACAAATCTTACATTCAAAATAGTCATTCCAGTTTGTTCATCTGTGTAAATTTAATAACCATATTGCCTTAATATTTTTCTAATAGCCCCTCTTGTTCACTATGGTGCATCATTTTCAGCAGCAACAGATGGGGGAGCAAGCCTCTACAACTTATGTAGTTGTTCATCTTCTCACCTGAGAAACACATAACAAATTTAAAATCTAGTCCATAAAAGACAAATACAGCGATGTAAAACTTACAGGAACTTTTTTTCTTCTCATTTGCTCAACAGTGGACTCACTTGTTGTTGTTGCTGTCTTGCCTGTTCCAATCCCTGTCCCTGCACTTGAGCCTATAACATGGCATTTTCTGGCCCTTTAGAAGGCCTTACAACAATATATTATATTAGGATCATGACCAATTACAATGAATAATTAGACATCTACTCATTTTCATGGTGGAAACAAATGAGAAAACTTATCAAATTACAATGCATGATAGAGAAAAGCACAAAGAAGACATGGTCAACCATTACACATGGCTTTCAATTTCAAACTCTATCGAATGGGAAATGTAAAGTTACTGAGGTAAAGAGGATACTTACCTTACAGCAGGTTTTCTGTTTGCCCTTCAGTAGGCATTACTGTAAGGCCTTCTATCCTACCTTCACTAGGCCCAACAAGAAGCTCTTCAGTAGGGCCTCCTGTCCTACCTTCAACCATTACATCTTGCTGTTGATGCTGTCTTTTCAACTCACAACCTTACTTATTGTGTCATTCCTTGCGGCAATATGAGCATTTCATCTTTGAGCCAATCCTACTCATCCTCTGACTCCATGCCTCTTCCTGCTATGTTCTTCTTCTTTTTTTTGGCCTTCCAATTTGCTTCTTCAGTGGCAAAGGTCGAGGGCTTTCATGATTTGCTAGCTCCCAAATTTTGCTGCTTTTGATAGGCTGCATCGTGAATTGGTATGAAGCAATGTATGAGCTTTTTTTGTATCAATCATATAGGTAATCATATGGGTTTTCTTGCTTCATCCGAATAGCAAAATTGCACAGGCACAGGGAATTCCATTAAGTTGCCAAGCTTGGCATAAACACTTTCTTCTATCCAAGTTGACAATATACTTATCCTGATTTTGAATAATCTCATATCCATTATCTCCATTCCAAACTGGATGGCAGAACCTACTAGTAGCAATGTTTGCATCAAATCTCTTCATAATCCTATGGCCATAGTCTCTAGTCCATTTCGTAGCCTCATCTCTTTGCCTATGCAGTCTAGTCATCACTATCACTTGAATATCATCAAGCATGCTGATGATTGGTTTGCACCTGGCCTTTAAAATTCTGCCATTGAAAGCTTCATTGAGGTTGTTATCAATGATATCGCATTTGAACTTTTCGCTGAAGAAGGCTTGACACCAGTGCTTAGCTGTCTAGAAGAATGCATCAAAACCTTCATTTGTCAGCTGCAACAATCCTTATTTGGCTAATCTGAAATCAGCCATGTTGGTACTATTTGATATCTACTAGAACTACCTCTATGACCTATCTCCTTTGAAGTTCCTAAACCAGTTTGCATATATGTGCCTCGCGCACATTTTATGCTTAGCATGTGGCATCAACTCAACTAATGCAGGAATAAGTCCTTACAAAAATTCAAACCAATAAATACAAGTCAGGAAAAATATGCAAATGATTAATATTAAAAGGGAGTGAATTAATTGACAATGAAATTACATTTTGTTGGTCGCTCATAAATGCACATTCTCCCCCATTGGTTATCTCAAGGTCAGCCATTAAATTTTTTAGAAGCCAAGACCAAATATCCTTGTTCTCTATCTTCACCACCGCCCAAGCTATCGGAAACATTTAATTATTAACATCTCTCCCCACAGCAGCCAACAACTTCCCCTTGCACAAACCCTTTAGAAAGCATCTTTCCAATCATATAACTCTTCTACAACCAGCCAAGAAGCCCCGTTTGCATGCATCAAAACAAACATAAAAGTTATCAAATTTAGGCCCAAGATCAGGGAGTGGCCTTTCCACAACCTCTACATACACCCTACTAGATGGGTTTTGAAACATGCATTCGCCAGCATAGTCCTATACCTACGCATATTCTTCCTTATACTCACCATCAGTATTTTCATCACATCATCTTAGCTCTATTGCATTGATTCCTTGACACATTAACCCTTACTTGCTCCTTCACTAACTGTTGAAGTTGAGTACTCTTGATCTCAGGCATTGCTTTGATAATGTTGAAAAAAATGCTTCGATAATCACACACTTGTTACCATTTTATTGTTAAAAATAATTGGACAAGTATGCTCCTCCTACAAGGACCTAATCTGGAATGACCCATTCTTACTCGGTGCGTCATAGAGCTTCCATGGACAATTGGGTTGTGAGTGCTTAGCTCTCACAAATTCTTTCGTGTTTCTAATGAATTGAACACTCATCTATTCACCAATGAAGTTCTTCACAACAGCTTCCTTAAACTATTTGACATTGTCAAATCTCATGCCCACAGACAAAATAGGTTTATCAACAGTCGGATCATAGTAAGGGTACTTACTTTTGTTCGACGAGTAGGTTCTTCATAATCATTGTCAAGCTCATTCTCCGAACCAACAACTTCATCGCCGCAGCTTTCTTCATCTTCACTTTTATTACTTTCAGCTAGAACTCTATCCTCATTTACTGGTTCGAACCTCTTTACTGAAGGTGCAAGTTTTTTTCTCAGAAATTCCCTTTGCTTTAGACTTGATTGTGCGAGTTCATCATCATCTTCGTCACTTGGGAACTTTACTGAAGCAAAATATTCATCTTCCTATTCACTAGATAAAACAATTTCCCATTCTAATCCAATGAAATTTTCATTGCCCACATTTTCACCCAAATCTTCACCCAAGCTTTTAGGACATCTCACTGTTTGTCCATCTCTATCAATGTGAGTTCTCTCCCTTTCATCTCTTTCATCCTTGACCTGATTTGGGGGTGCATGACAACCATTCTGTTTCTGGAACAGAAATAGATTTTTCTATTTCTATTTCTAGAAGAGTTTCTAAGCAAAAATAACCGTTTGATAACGAGACAAAATTTTTACTTTAAAAATAGAAATTCGTTTGATAACGACACAAAATTTCTTCCTTTTCGGGTCGTCGGCCGGCGGTCGGTGGCCGGCGGCCGGCGCGATAGGTGGTGGCGGCGGCCGGCGGGGGCTGGCGGCGGCGGCAGGGGCCGGCGACCGGCGGCCGATGGCGGGTGGCAGCGGGCGGCAACCGGCGGAGGAGGAGGAGGAGGCAAGACGTCGTAGAGGAGATGAGAGTTACCGAAATTAGGGTTTGTGGGAGAAATTATTTCTAATTTCTGTTTCAGAAATAGAGAAGTAGATTTTTCTATTTCTAATTTCTCTTCCAAATCTATTTCTGAAATAGAAATTTATTCCAGAAATAGAAAAATGGAATAGGTTTATCAAACGGATTTCTCTTCCAAAAATAGATCTGGAACAGAAAAATTATTTCTGGAACAGAAATTTTGGTTATCATGCGCCCCCTTACTCACTTGAATATGATCCCTCACTTCTTCTCTTACAGTGGTGGTCTGCTCATCCTCGTCCTCATCCCCATCCTCACCATCACTATAATACTTAACATATACCTTAGCTTCTTCGCCGTGAAGATAATGGTAAATGATATCATTAATACCATTATCGTCATTAAAAAATCTCAAGCCATCCTTTCAATTCCTTTCCAGGAACACAATAATGTAGTTTTTGCACTTTGCATCGTAAAAAATACACCAAATCCCTCAGAAAATCAATATATGATGGCTTCCGAATATTCACATACATAGTACCTTCATTTCTACCAGTATATTCCCAATCATCGATGCCAATAAGAAACTCTCCACCATAGCAAACAATGATGCCTACTTGATTTGCGTCCATGTTGATGCTGCACCCAATGAAAAAAATAAATGCCATTACTTGTTGAGACCACATGACAGAATCAGCAACTTCACATGGAGGTTCTTGTCGTTTTGTTGTCAAAAAACAAAGGCAACTAATCTTCCCAATTCGGTGCTTTTATAAAAACAAAAACAAAAAACCAAATTGAATAAACAAAGTGAGGTCCCACCACCCATTTTCCAATTCAATCACATTCAGTCCCCCTGTTTCCCCCACAAAAGCAGTCCAATTAATTAAATAAATTCGGTCCCACCACTATTTCCCCCGAGTCAAGCCCCATTTTCCCCTCCATGCCCTATTTTTTTATTTGGTCCCCACAAAAGAAAGTGAACAAACGACGAAATCCTAAAATTTTCTATTTTGTCCCCACCACTTTCCTCACCACTTTCCCCCTGAGTCGAGCCCTCAATTTGCCCTCCACGCCCTAACTTGCCCGTTGGAACCCTAAATTTTTCACTAAATTGACCCACGTAGAGAATATGACAAACCTGAGTGAGCGAGAGTTGAGGACATAGCCAATGAATGAACGTGAATGACGGTGCGTAACTACAGCAGTGGCCGAGCGACGTGGGCGAGTGACAGCAAGTGAGTGAATGATGGTGAGTCAGCAAGCTACGGCCGGCGGCATCGAGCGAGAATCCTATATGAACACCGTTTTTGGCCCACGTCATTTTTTACCGTAGTAAATCCACTATACAATGATCGTTTTGTAGGTAATCCACATAGAATGGTAAAACAACGTCGTTTCTTACGAAGAAAAGGAAACTGCGTCGTTTTATGCCATCCACCATGGACAATATTAAGAGTTGTCAAATTTTCTTTTAAATGTAAATGTCATGTAATCATTTTGGTCGGAATTTCTCACCGGTGGCACCAAAGTGATCGTTTTTTCTTTGATTTGGCACTTAAGTTATCCAGCGGAAACTTTTAGCACCAAAGTGAGCGCCGTACACAACTTATGGCACCAATAGCATAGTTATCCCGTTTGTTTGCTCTCCTTTCCATTGGACTTCTTTCTTTTACATCGGCTGCCTTCCACTCATTATGACTTGTTATCACCATGAGTGGTTGTTTTTGGCACCGTTCTTTTGTATTGTGGTTAAAGCTATTTATTCATTCTTACCTATACCAAAAAAAAAAAGGATATAAAGCCGATGCCACTTTTATTTATATTTTCATGATGGATTTCTCGGATCGGTACAACCAAAAAGAAAAGCCAAGACTTTTAACTAAACTTGGCCACAGCTCAAAAGAGAGATCTCGACTCCCTATATCGATCACGTGTCATTATCCATCTACAAGTGTTGGCTATCCTCAAAAAGTGTCAGCTCCCCACTCCTCACGCACGCCATCACACCCACCCTAGTGTGTCGGGCGGTAGCAGCAGCAACATCCCCCGTATCACTCTGTCACGGCGGATGTGAACCGACAAGAACTCTCGGATGACTGGACCCCCAGCCAGGCCCACATCATACATCACCAACACACGAACCCATATAAACGTCAGACCAGAGATGGTGACACAATCAATCTCCGAACACTCGACCTCCACGTCAGATGGAAGGCTGTAAAAGGTACCCTGCGTGACCGGAGGGAGAGGCATCTTTCTACTCTGAAATGTTAGTCCCCAAAGGGGTAAATACAACCACTCAACAGGTAAAATATCCATTAAACTACTCAAGGCATCAAATAGAACAATCAATGTATCATAAACAAAGTACATATCATTCATGCATCCAAGCATAACTTACCTTACAGTCATGCATATGTCGTCATACCATATGTGCATACATCATCATGCACTCATCATCAAGCATTCATGCATATACCATCATGCCATAGGTGCATATACAACCATGCACTCATCATCAAGCATTCATGCATACCCATGCCTTATGTGCACATATCACCATGCACTCATACATATCATATCATACAGCCATGCATACATGCCACTATACCATGCATGATTCAATTTCAACTTTTTATCTTTCAATTTGGGTCACCACATTTTTCTTTCCCGGGATCAGTGATTGCATCCCCCCATTTTATCGCTCGCACCCCACCTGGCATCGCGAGGAACCTCCGGCACACACCACCATGCATCAGGCACCCCCACATTCCGGGCATCTTGCATCCCAACTGACATCACGAGGTATCCCCTCAGCACACACCTCCGAGGCTTTGGCACCCCCACATCCCGGGCATCTCGAAACTCCCGAGGACATCCAGCACCCCCACATCCCGGGCATCCGGTACTCCCCTTTCTAGGCATCTCGACACTCCCGGGGCATCATCGGCTCACCCCTCCGATGGTATCCTCATTTATCATAACTCATATTCACAATTTATATCTCAATATCAACATGGCACATGATGTTATGGCAACAAGGTCAATTTCAGCTTTTGATTTTATATGTAATGCCAAATATCATCACATGTGCAGCAAGATTTAATCACTTAAAACAATACAATTTATAGGGCTCATACAAAACAGAATAGTCCATGCATTACAACTTTTGAAATTGCACAATCCAGCTTGTACAGTTTTAGAAAACATTTTAATTAAATACCCAAATGACTTTAAAAAATTATGAAATTAAAACATGTAATAGTCAAGGCATAAAGGCAGATATTTCATGAAGAACACTACACCAAAATACCCTCATACAATTCGTTATAGACCATGCATCACAGCACTACTATTCTAACAATTCAACTTGCACAGTTTTTGAAACATTTTTGGTTAAATAGGAAAATGAACTTCAAAAATTACGAAATTTGAATATGTTGTAGGTAAAATATAAAGAGAGATATTTCATGAAGAACATATTGCCAAAAGAACCTCATAAAAAATTATATGGTCCACGCATTGCAACTGACCAAGTCCAAACACATCAGATTGCACGGTTTTAGAAACATTTCCGATTAAATACCCGAATGACCTCCAAAAATTATGAAATTCGACTATGTAATAGCCAAGACCCTAAGGTAGATTTTTTATGAAGGTATCAAAGTCATATTCATCCTAGGTAATTAAATATAGGCGGTTAAAACTTCTGTTCCTAGTACCAAAATTTCCAGATCTAACTACCTCCGAAAAACCACGATTTCACCTACCTATTCTTGTTGGTTTTCTCTAAAGTTTTGATATGTTAAACCTCAGGATGTCCTTTACATCTTTTGTTAAGAAATCAAAGTGTAATTTCAACAAAAAGATAGCCGTACAGTCTGTGCATTCATCAAAGGTAGTTACCCAAATCTCCAGATCCAGTCTCTCCAAAGAATAAATATTTCACCCACTTATACTTGTTTTTTTTGTCCCAAATTTGAATATGTTACACTCCAAGAAGTCCTTAACAACTTTCATTTATAATTCAAAGCCAAAATCCAACTCGAACATCACATGCAAGCCACTAGAACATCCAAGGTCGAGCTGTTTTCTCAAGAACAGTTTACTAGTCTAGAACACCACTCTTAAAACTCCAATTTTCACATCCTAAACATCCGAAATTTGTCACCATATAATCACATACACTAGGCACAACATGTAAGAGTAGATCAAGGATCCCACTTGCCTCTAAACCGAGCAAGCAACGAGCACAATGGTGACAGGACACGGCAGTGATGGACGACAGACGCACGGCGGATGGTCGAACGGTCCTCCTCCTTCCTCTCTTCCTTTCTCCCTTTCTTCCTTTCTTCCTTTCTTTCTCTCTCTCTCTCTTTCTCGGATGAACTCTCTCTCTCTCTCTCTCTCTCTCTCTCTCTCGCTTAAACCAGCATCATCTTCCCCTATTTTCTTCCCCTCCATCATTAGCCATCATTATCATTTGCATGGAGGACACTTGGCAATCTTCTTTGGACAAATGGGGGAGGCATGCAACCGGATCCCCCCCTCCTTTGCACGTCGATAGCCCCTCATGGGCTTGGGCCAGCCATGGGTCGACGGCAACTCTCCTCCTTGGGCTTCGTGGGCCAGCCGAGAATGGGGTGAGGCAATGGGCTGGTATGGGCCTTTAAATGTCCAGCCCATCCTCATCCTAATAATCCACCTAATCCTTAATTATATAAACCCCTAATTGAAATTTATAATTCACAAAACTTTGTGACATAATTTAATAAATTCCAATCCATAATCCACATGGCAAAAAATAGAATTTTCCTATCAAATAATTACCCACCAAAAGCTTGGCCAAAATCTCAATGCAAAAACATGAATTAGAGCACCTCTAAGGATTGACAAGAAATTCTAGGATGCCACAGGTTTTGAGAGCAAAAAATAGGCAACTACGCCAAAACCTTGGTCGGATTGAGAGAACCCCTTTGGTGACCACTACGCCGAAACCTGATCGGCGGCACATCTCCCTTTCTTGAAGGGCCTTCCAGGTTGGTTCCACTTTTGCTCTCTTTATTCTCAAAATCATTCCACCCAATAATCCTGGCTCGAACACATTGCAAGGCGACCATACTAAGTCCGATCTTTCTAAAGCTCACCCTCTGTTTGCCATCCCCGAGTTGGGTAGGGTCACTTTTGACGAGCAAGCTTGTTTTCTCCACCGCCTTTTGCTGCCTGTGTCATCCTTACATCTTATCCTTGTATCTTGGTTTGGTTGGTTTTCATGTGTCTCAATGCGAGTCTTCCATTAGCCTGTTCATTCTTCAGTCAGTGTGTTCCGAATGCTCGATGTATGCCTCAATCATTGTTGTAATAAAAAAGAGACTGAGTTTTTTTTTTTTTTTTTTTTGCGAAAGGACATCAACGACCTTTAATATTTTTTCACCCATTTGTAATGTTTTTGGTCAATGCTGGATGAATGCGCCACCAAAGTCGTGAGTTTACCAACATGTCATATCACTTTTAGTTTGACGCCCGAAACCTGTTCGATGAAATGTCTCTAAGAAATATGGTCGCTATTTCTATTGGAATCTAAAAATATTTGTTGTTAAACTTGGTTTTCATGAATCATGAGATCCCTACATAGCATTTTGCTTGATATACGTTGTGTCTCCTTCATTGAACGGAATGAGTGGCCAGCGTGATGGAGGACGTTGGAAAGCGAACTTACTTATTCCAGTGGGGTTCATGGGTGTTCGGCGGTGGCGGTCCGATCTCGCTTTGTGAGGTTGGCCGCTAATGTCGTTTAGAGAGACTCCACGGTGTTTTTGTGCTGTAGGTGTTGGATTGGTCTATAGGGAAAGTTCAGTGAAGAGGATGCAGAAAGAGGCATCGGGCGTAAGAACCCCCGAAGGACGAAGACCACATGCTAATTAAAAAAAAAAGAATTAAAAAGGGAGAAAGAAATAGAAGAATAAAAAAGGCAATAAAAAGGAAAGAAAATGACAAACTTTTAAGGGGAGACCGTCATGCGAATGAAAGGCTGAAGGAGAAAGGGAAGGCATCGTTTGGTAACCATCTAAACAGTGGCTGATTCTTATTTTTGTTCTCGGGATTAATTTGGGACAGAATCATGTTTGGTAAAATTTTATTCCCGAGAACAGATTTGGAGTAGAATCAAGAATAAAAAAAAAAAATTTGATTTTTGTTCCAGGAACAAAAAAAAAAAAGAATCAAAACCAACTCTTTTTATTCTCTTTTCTTCTTCTTCATCAACCGTCATCCCACGGTTGCTATCCACCACCGTTCGTCGCCGTCACCCACTATTCACCGTTGCCGCCGTTCGCCGCCGTCCCCTACCGTTCGCCGTTGCCGTCACCGCCGTCATCCGCCGTCATCGGTCGCCAGCATCGCAAGCTCGCTAGGCCAAGGCGAGGTTTAGCAAGCTCACCGGAGGCAAGCCCAGCCACCAACAAGGCTTGTCCAACCTCGCCAGTGGCCAAGCAGGCCTCGCCCAGCCCCAGTGAAGCCTGCTTGGCCACCTCAACGAGGCTCACCCAACCCTCGCAAGGCCGGCCTAGCCACCGACGAGGCCGAGCCTTGGCGGGGTTGGGCAAGCCTCGCCCAGCTGTTGGCGAGGCTCGGACGACAAGGGGCGGCCTCGCCAAGGGCCGACAACACTCCGATGAGGTCGTCGACCCTTGTCTAGCCAACCGCCGGTTCGGCAACCGGCCACAAGAAGAAGAATAAGAAGAAGAAGAAGAAGAAGAAGAATAGGAGAAAAGGGAAAAAAAAAAAGCTAAAAAAAAGCTAAAAAAATATTTAAAAAAAAAAATTGATTTGGAACAAAATCAATAAGTACGGTACCAAACACAATTCTATTTCAAAATAGAAAATTGAACAATTACCAAACGGCTTAAAATTTTAGAAATTGTTCTCGGGAACATAATAAAAATGGTTAATACCCTGAAAAACCCCAAACTAGTACACTTATGAAAAATTTACCCTAAATTATTTTTTTTACCATGAAAACCCCAAAACGATACACACGTGACAAATTTACCCCAATTGATCATAAAAAACCCTAAACTGGTACATTTATGATAAATTTATCCCAAACTAATTTCTTCGACCACAAAAAATCACAAACTAGTAAATTTGTGACAAATATACCCTCTGCTAAATTGAATTAATACCACAAAAAAATTACAAAAATTGTAAACTGTGACAAACAGAGCGTAAAATCCTAAATTGGTATACTAGTCAAATGTCACGTGTTATTTAATCTAATAATTTGACAGTAAAATTTAACGAAAACTAACATAGAGTAAATTTGTCACAAGTGTATCAGTTTGGAGTAAATTTGTCAAAGGTATACCAGTTTGAGGTTTTTTGTGGTAAAAAAAAATAGTTTTTGGTAAATTTGTCACAAGTGTACTAGTTTAGGGATTTTCAGGGTAAATTTGTCAAAAGAATAATTTCTAATCAAAATCTGTTCCCGGGGACAAAATCGTTACCAAACGCGCCCTAAGTGGGTTGAGTTGGATTAATTAGGTTGGGCTTGATTTGGTCTAGTGGGCTTGAATTTGAGTGGACTGCTTTAATCTTCATGGGCTAATTGGGGATCAATCATACCGGGCCTTGGCGTAGTTTTTAGCCCAATCCAATCCAATAGGGCTCGGGTCGGTTTAGTTGGCTTGGTTCTATTGACCCAGCCTGAATTTCTCTTATATTAATATTCAAAATTATATATTAATAATAAATAATTCAATAAATAATAAAAATTAAAAAATCAGAAAATAAAAAATTTTAAAAATTGAAAAAAGATAAAAAGGGTTTAAAAATTTTAGGAAATAATAAAGACTTTTAGAAAATTTGAATATCGATAAAAAAAATAGAATTTTAGAAAATCTTTAAAAAAGTTAATAAAAAAACCAAAAAAAAAAATGGAAAACCCTTTTAAAATATTAGAATTTAAAATTGGATAAGCCTTTAGGGCTTTACAATAGGATTTCTTGTTTTGCATTGTTTTTTTTTTATTCGTAGGGATGATATTAAGATGCTTGTGCCCTTTCTTTTATGATAATTGATTGTGCATTTTAATATTTGGATGTTACTTTCTTATTTTAGAATGGTTAGGATGAACCTCAAATTTTTCTAATAGGGTGTTATGGTGTTAGTTAGCACATGATTATGTTAGGTACTCAAAGGGCACTAGCCTTAGGGTTAACATAATCAAATTCTTGAGTCTAAAATCTTTAGTTGTGTAAATAGTATAATATCTTCTCATATCTTATTGGATTTCTAGTCAACCCCAAAAGAAGGCTAGTGGTGACTCCTTTGTTGAAATTTGCATAGGCTTAACTGATTAAAATTTTGAACACCCAATGTCACGTAAGATATGGGCTTGAGAGAGTTCAAGTTAATGGAAGGCCGTCAACCCAAAGTTGACGATACCCTTAAACCTAATAGTCTCCCCTGCCAAGTGGTTAGGTCACAACAGTCATAAGACAAATTATGCGTCACATGTGGTTGTGTTATATTTTAAAGAGATTATTCGCCTTCTTGGAGAGCTGAAGACTATTGTGTTGAATTATGATTCTAAGTTTTTAAGCTATTTCTAGAAGACACTATTAAAATGCTTGGAAGTAGACTCCTATTCATCACCACTTGTCATCCCCAAATTGATAGTCAAATGGAGGTAACCAATTGTATCCTTACCACACTTCTTCAAAGTATGGTGAGTAAATCTTTAAAATATTGAGATTTGAATTTGGCGCAGGGTGAATTTGCTTATAATATATCACCGAGTTATACCACTGATTGATCATCTTTTGAAGCTGTGTATGGAATTAACCCCCTCACCCCAATCGATTTCATTCCTACTACATCCAACTCCCAACTAAGCTTCGATGGCAAAAAATGAGCTGAATCGATTAAGAAGCTTCATGATTAGATTCGATCCAAGATCAAAAAGGCTAATGAGTCTTATAAGAAGAAAACTTATTAGCATTATAAGAAGGCTTACTTTCAATCATGTGATCTTGTATGAATTTTATTTAAGGAATGAAAGATTTCCATCTCGTCGGAAGAACAAGCTCATGCTTAGAGTTGATGGCCCATTTAGAGTTATCGAGCACATCGATGACAATACATATAAGAATGATCTTCTTGAAGAGTTTGGAGTTTTGTCAACTTTTAATGTGCAAGACCTTTCTCCTTACTTTGAGGATCAAGATTTTTCAGATTTGAGGACAAATCTCAAACAACCTAAGGGAGGATGATGCGGGAGCATCCAACTTAGCTCCATCAACAAACTCAACATCATCAATAATGATTCAAGCCAAGGTAGAATTTGGGCATAACGTCATTCAATGGGTCTAGAAATAAAATTATCAATGGAAAAAACTATCAATCGTAAAACTAATTAAGAAGTTGTCGATTCACCATATTAAATGTCGGATTGAAGATTGAACAACATATCAATGAGAGGCTTTTTAGGACAATTTCCAAAAATATTTGATGAACTCTTAAGTTGGTTGTTTGTTGGTCAAGGTTGGTGCATGAATTTTGGAAGGCTGAAGAATCAAGAGCGCAAGTTTCTATATCTTTTATTGCATCTCTAAGTTCCTATGAGTCTTAATTGCTATGTAAAGTTTCAATAATAAAAGTTCTAAGTCCTTAGATCTTTAATATGCTTTTTAGTTCCCATGTCTATTAATGATCAAGTAAATCTAATGTCTATTTAATTGTTGTCTATTTCTTATGTCATAGTCCTCCTATAAATAGAGGAGAGTTCTCCATTGCAAGTAGACGATTTTAATGAATGAGAATATATGATATTTTTCTTTGTGTGAGCGAATATCTTTGGAGAATGGATAACTCCTAGTTTGGTCTCTTTATCTTTGGAGAGTGAGATTACTTATTGATGGTTAGCCAATAAGTACTTTATCATCGGCTAATGGTAATATATATATATATATATCATTTATCCTTGGTGGGTGGCTTGTCCTTTAAGCCTTAGTGGTGGACTTCATTAATCCCATTTTTATCCTTAGTTGGTGGTGTGTTCCTTATACATCAATGGTGATCGTATTCTATCTAATAATTTAATATTCAACCATTGATAACCATCTCCATAAACACCATTCCCATACACTTATCTAGAAAATTCTCCGTTTTCAGGATCACTTGCCCACGTACTCAACATCATTAAGTCAAGTCGGCGGTTCTTGTACGAAAGGTGACTCCTTAGACTTTGTCTCATCTCACGACCACTACTCAATTGAATAAAAGCTTTTAAAAGTCAGAAACTATGAAAGTCAATATATCAATCAAATCTCTCGGAAGATGATATGCGCGAGGTTGTCGTGCAAAAATAAGTTAATAGTCAAACCTTGCTGACATTTTATATCACTTGAGCCTCCATGGATTGCTATCCACCGCAAACTTATAGAACTCATTTTTGTTTGTCTTTTACCATTTATTTAAGTTTGGGACTGGATTTTGTCAATTCAAATTGGTTTCAAAGAATTACGCAGGTTTATCAGTAAGTTTGTGACGCTAGGATATACAAGTGAATGGACAAGCACCATGGGATATCCGAGATTGATATATAGAAAATTGACTGACAATACGATCTATTAATATGAGTGGGTATTTAGATAAATAGATCATATCCGTGTAGACGTGGATCATTCATTAGATCACATAAATCAGTCAATTTTCCTTTTGATGAATTGATAATCTTTCTTGCTTATGTCATGACACGTATGATGGGACTAATTCGTAGTTATCAGTATACAAAATGCCCCAATATATATATATATATATATATATGTGTGTGTGTGTGTGTGTGTGTGTGTGAGAGAGAACATTGCTAACTTCTGTACGTTTTCAAGTGTAGGTCGTATACGACCGACACAAAAAAAAAAAAAAAAAAAGTGTAAGTCGTACGGAAAACGTCAACATAACGATCTATATTCGATGGACACGCAACGTAACAGAAGTTGACGGTGGGATTGTTATCAGGAAACGAAACATTGACCGAACGGTGATTAGACTTATATTTTAGAGAGAGTTACCAAATTTTCGATAGAATAGAATAAAATATTGGGATTGAGAGGGTCCGTTTGAATTTCAGTGTACGGAGAACGTTTTGATATTCAAGGATCAGTTAATGGGAACGTAGATAAGTATACCCTTGAAGGAAAAGATAAGCCAAGTGGGCTTGCGATTATTCAAATGGATCAGTTAGGCATGAAAGTAAAAGATGATTAAACCTTTAGCACAATGCTTCGCCGAAATTGTATTCTTTGACTTTTTAAAGATTGAGACTGGTCTACGACAATTCCAGACAATATAGATAAATTAAGGACTCATGAAAAAGTCTATCGCCTATTCTAAGTTAAATGTTCTACCAAAGCTAACATCTAGATATTACTATTGCCTATATCTTTGAGCGGGTAACCATGTAAATTCTGGACACCTTAACTTATCTGTGGTCTTCTGACCAAAAGAAAAAGAAAAAAACTTATCTATAGTCTACACAAATTGTTGATAAACTTTTCAAAATTTATGTGCTGGATTGAGAGATTAAGAAATTCGTTTTTGGGTAAGTGTATTAATAGGGCTTTTGGAAATGGTTGTGGAAGGCATTTATATGGGCATGTATGAATGACAAAATGAAGTTGGGATAGTTGAAACTCGGCGCCAACGCCTAAATGATCACACCACATACTAAAGATAAAGAAGTTCACCATCTGGGGATAAAGAAATGCATTACCAGTCAATGATGAAGAGCTTAAGGTCCCTATTAAATGAATTGGATAAAAATAGAAATTCGCCCACTTGAAGAAAAGCTTATATATATATCAAATTCTAGTCTGACCAATAAATGTGAGAAAACTGCTTTATTTATAGAGATTTGCTTAGAAACTAAAAAAAGCTAAATGATTCGTGGACGTTGACCCTATGTTTTGGCTATTCTATTCAATCATTTATCACATGAAAAATTAAGAATTGATCTCAAATTCTAAACAAAAATATCATTTGCTGGTCCCCATTTGCATTGATAAGATCGAATTCGAATTCTTTAGGGGGACAAGAAACCCAATTGTGAGATTGAAAATTCTGATTGCAAACCTGAGTGGGAGGCTGAGTGGATTTAAAGATAAAGAAGTGTGATTGAAAAAAAAAAAAAAAAAGAGACAAATCCACCGAGTAAGAGAATTATCCTTCAACAAAATGAGTTTTTCGATTTAAATGACTCAGTCAAAGAAAATAGATTGAAGGAGAGAATCTGATCATAATAGGCAAGGTAGAGTTTGTTTCTTCTTGAACACTTCGAACTGTGATCTTGTAAAAGGAATCAGTTGAGAGTAAGGATAGAGCAAGAAACAAAGTGATAGAAAAGAAATAGACGAAGTTTAAGTGGAGTAGAGTTGGATTTTGAAGATTAGTTTTAGCCGTAAGAGACATGGTGCCAAATTCGATCAACTCGCACGGATATTCACGGTCAAATAGAGAAAAGTAGAAATTTTTTTGATTGATATCCCATGTAGATAGCATCGATCAGTTAGTGAGTCTTATGCATTATTCTTATTGCATAAAATTTCCTCTTGAAAGAAAATGCAACAAGAAAAAAAAAAAAGAATTAGTAGTCATATAATAATTTAATGGCAAGTTTGTTAGATCACAGTAGAGTCTTAGGTTTGTTGTTTTCATAAAAAAAATTAAAAAAAACAAAATAGCATTTCGTATAGTTTGCATTATAGGATTAATCTATAGTTAATTCTCATATCATAGCAATCATATCATATTGTTTGCTTTGGGAATTAATTTCATTACATTTCATATAATGAATTCATTATAATATAACTTGCATGACATCATGACCTTAGGTTGCCAATGCATATTAGATTAGGTGCACATAATCATAGCATTAATTAAGTCATGTCCATATTTTATAAACAAGAAAACCCAAAAAGAACTAATTGTCATTGCATCTTAGGTATTGAATCGGTCATAGTCATCATCACTTTCATGAATAAATGTTGCATTCATCATTGTGTATTTGTTTCCTAAGTCTAAGCTTGCAAAACCCTAATCTTGATAGGTGACAAATAGGGGTTCGTTTTTGTTTGCTCATGCATTTTAGGTTCCATGATCTATTCAGCAATTTCACTTTTGATTATTGAATGTCTCATTATTGATTGCATACCCACATGATTATCCTTCACGTGTTAGGGGCTTTTGGCAAAGACTGCATGCAAAACAATTTGAGATAAAGAAAAAAGTACCAAAATTGTATTAGATTAATTTAGCGCAATCAAGTCCCTGTATCCATTAAATCTCTAGTTTGCAGAAATAAAATGTACTATCACATATTACTTGGGGTGTTTAATCAACCCTTAATCCCGTAGTGGGAGTAACAAAATAAGTTCAATTGCATGTTTAAATTGAGAAATTAAGTTGCGATTGGTAGGGATTGGGAGAGTCCATACTAAAGCAGCATCCTTACTAATTCATTAACTTTCACTTGGTGGTTCACCTCTAGAAAGGTAGTGAAATTTAGCAAACAATATGTTAGACCAGTTACAGACTTAAAGCTCATAAAAACTAGAACTTGAAAATGACAGCGGAACGCAAACTATACACAGATTCACTTGGGACAGGGAGGAAACCAAATACATATAAAAGGCTTCACATTTCCCTTTCCGTATTTGACTTCATCTATCTTCTAGCAATGCAAAAGAGAAATTTCTCGGCAATGTAATCACTGTCCCTTTTCTGAAATTCCACCACCTCTGCGTCGGCTGTTTATCCGGTACCTTCACGACGCCCCACGAGATGTTCTAGTGCGATGTCACCGTTATTGACTTGAGCACGATTGTCTTCCCCAGGAGAAGATCCACTAGTGACGATAACAACCTATCTTCTCCGTCAATTGTAAACCCTACAAACTTAACGAGCTTCAAGTATTTCAGCTGCAAAACGTTGGACTTCACAGTGGGAAAATCCATCCAAAGATGAGGTTCATGCCAATGTTGATGAAAGTAGGGACAGGTCACGCTGCTCCTGCTGGGATCAATCTGCATATTCATATAATGCACATATCTTCAGTTTTACCATTTAAAAAAATGTGGTTATATTTGAAAAAAAAAAAGCTTAGAATATTTCATTTTTGTTTATATTTATGGTAGTTGGTTGATGGTGACAACTTACTGTGATAAACAACTTTTCCAAGATTGGGCAGCTATTCAAGAAACAAGCCAATGAATCGCGCTTTGCATTGTCCATTAGAGAATCAACCCACCTCAATTGCTTTAACTTGTAAAACTGGAATTCTAGCCTTCCAAAGATAACTCCTGCTGAGCATAGCCACTGTAAACACATGTGGAGTACCCTGGTGAGAAGATGTAGCCGATAGTTCTGTAATAAGACAATTGGAACAAGAAAGAGGTTTACCTCAAGAAGCCACCCACTTGTAGCGAGAGTCTCAACTTCTTTCAAGGAAGAGAGCAGAGAGAGAACTTCTTCACAGTCAAAGTCAACGTTACCAAAAGCACCCTCCAAATCAAGCACCGCATCAACCAAATTCGAAGCATTCTTCATGTGGATTTGGGTCAATAGGCCCTTATACACAAAAGATCTTAAGCCGGTAGCTGAAACAAACACATTCTCTATGTACACGCAATCCAAAATCATCAAATTTCTGAGGCTTTCATTCTTCTCGATCCTAATTCTCTTTAGTCCTTCGCACTTCTCAATCTTCAAGCTCTGTAGAAGCTGGCAATTCGTGAGCAAGGAGGAGGCAACGTCCTCAGAGACACTGGAGACCGATCGTAGATGAAGAGTTCTTAGGGTGGATACATTGGTGATGCTGATAGGAGTAATATTACCTAATTCCATTTTCATATGGTAATAACGTTTGTCCTCCTTTTGGCTGTGAGAGAAATTGAGATGAAGCTCTTTGTCGACTCCCTTTGTGGCAACGATGGTCACGTCACCCTCGGGGAACCGGAAACACAGTTTGCGCATCTCCGGGCTCTCGTAAGATCCCAGAAATACGTTGACAGCTTCTAACGAATCTTCAACTGCGTTAACTGCAGCAGTCGTGCCACCACCTGCGGCAAAGTGATTCACCGTCGTGGGTAACCAGAGAGACCTCCATTGTGTGGAGAGAAGGCTTGTTCTCACTGCCTCTTTGAGTGGCAGGAAGGAGTTGATTCTTTGGAGGATGTCTTGCGGCAAATAGCTGATCAGATCTACATATTCTTGAGCCATGATGAAATTCTCTGATCTAGAGCTTGAAAATTGCAATCCCCAAATGAATTGTAATCACAAGAGGTGTGATTCAATTTCTTCTTTTATGTGAGGAGAAGATAAAGCTAGTTTGGAACTACTGGACGTGCAAGAGACATGGGTTTTGGAGCAGCTGGCGAGCATTTATATAGGGACACTTCTCCTGCCAATCTGTCCCTTTGATTTAAAACAAATAATGTTGCTATCATATATCGGAAAGCTTTAGGGTTGGAATCAAAAGTTGAGTGAACCCAATAAAAAAATTGATTTAAAAAGGGAGGAGGGACAGCTAGGGAAATCAAACTCATCCATGTGAAGTACGTGATAATAAATAAATAAATAAATCAAAAGTAATAAATAAATAAATAAAAAGTACTTGCGTGCGGTTGGAATTGAAGGGTATTTTACTTTTAACGGATATTATAGTTGGTTCCATCCTCCATCCACAGGATGTGGATTCCAATCGAGCCTATTGGTGTTATTTAAGGTAAAATGGTTAAGCCAGAAAACATTACTTTCTGGCCGGTGACATTTGCAAGAAAACAAGTACATGTCTATGAGATTAATGAGATCATCCTAACGTCATAGTTGAAGTCAAGATGCACACCAGTACATATATTTAATGTCAGACAAAAACATATGAAAGGAACTTTTCTCTACATAGATGACCATCAGTAAGTGGCCACAACCAAAGAGAAGCAACAACCCATTCTACGTATGGTAACCCGACATGGTTTATTAACATGATATATCCCTGGACTAATCATGTAACTTCAAACTACTAGCAAAACCTCCATTTTTAACTATCTAATTTACTACAAAAACCTTGCTTTGGCTGGTGAGGTGCACATCCAAGGCCGGCGAGGGTCAACTACCTACCCTAGCCGACCCTAGCCGACCCTAGCTCAAAAAAAAAAAAAAGAAGAAGAAAAAAAGTAAAAAGAAGAAAAATCATAAAATTCAAAATATTATTAAAATTTTACCACATCAACGTTAGCAGTCTAGGTTAGCAATTTCCAGCTAAAAATTAGCTAGATTGACTCAATTAATAAGAAGTGAAAATATTTAGGACCGAATTGATAAGATTAAAAATTTAAAACTGAATTGATAAAAGTGTAATAAGTTTAAAAGTTTTTAGATAATTTTTCTTATTAAAGTACGAACACTTGCGCTTGTAGCCCTCTAACCTATCAAATTGGTGATTTCTTTTATCCAGGAAAAAAACGGGGGATGGATTTGACGTCTCGTATTTAAAAAACACTCGTGTTTCTTTTGCTCTAATTAACTTCTGTTCACATACGTGCAACTGCCGTCCTTTCTGTCTTTTTGCCATAACAACTTGCATCTTTAAAATTATCCTATTTCGGGAATTGTCAGAGAGAGCACAACAAGGGTAGACTAGCAAAACCCAAAGCCAAAAGGGTAGTATGTCCTCACTCCCTTAAAAGATTATGTCCAATAGTACCCAAAATCAGGCCGACACACCGGACTAAGTTTCGTATGCACCCAAAATGTATGCGTGGGTTCGTTAACTGTTAAATAGAGTAAGTCTCACAAAGGGTTCATATAATTTAATAATATTATAATATAAGATTTTTTTCGTGCGAGAGAGTATATGTTAAGAATACAGATGAAAAAGGAATACATAAGATCACCAGGATGTGAGGAGCCTTTCCACAGAATGGGTCTTCATGTACTATTAAAAGGGTGGGGAAACCATTTGAAACAAGTGTACGGATGACTATTGTACTACTTTAAATCATGGAGGAATGGTAATTAACAGAGCAATTTGAATGAACATAACATTAGCACAAAAAGGTACTTATTGACTTTTCATAAGTCAAAACAAAATAATTTAAACTTTCTCTAAACTACTCATTTCTTTATAATTTCGAAATTTGACGTACTCTGTACATATATGAAAGTCCAACGTTTTCAAAAATAAACTAAAAGTAAAAAAAAAAAATCCCTCCAAGTACCCTTTATAGACATAACGAGGAGGTCAGCAGAAATTATTTTGATTGAATGGAAACAAGATTTAGATTACCCTTGCTCGGTCTGCCTGGTTTATACTTTTCTGGGATGGCGTGCATCTTTCTCTGGACCTTGTGGCACCATGGCCCCATAGGACCACCAGATTGAAGAACTCATGGTCCGAGCAAACGTGCTTCATGCGTTATCACAGTTTTGAAGTGTCCGACGTCACATCAAATCTCTAAAAAAGTAAGGTTTGACTAGAAGGTTAAAGGTTGAAGTCATAAATATACACTTCTGGGCCCGTCGAAGACTTTTGCTGATGCCAAACCCCACATCGTACGGTG
Organism: Eucalyptus grandis; assembly: GCF_016545825.1. Lineage (NCBI taxonomy): Eukaryota > Viridiplantae > Streptophyta > Magnoliopsida > Myrtales > Myrtaceae > Eucalyptus > Eucalyptus grandis. The sequence goes on from NC_052612.1 coordinate 24,865,066, forward strand.
CCAAACTCGAAGTACAGCTTTGACGAGTAATTTCCAAGTACATCATAGTCCAAGAAGGGAATAAGAACTTCGTTTGTGGGTTTGATACGAGGAGCAACTAAAGCCAGGTTGATAGCACGAAGTGTCAAGCATAAGATCAAAGTATGGAAGCGGGAAAACAGTAAATAAATTGCAGAAAAAGAATTTAGTGTTGTATATGGATGCTTCGCGTGTGTCCTTCCTTCCTAAGAAGTCATCTAGAATCTCTTGTCCATGTTCTAATATTTGCTTCCCATGTTCTAGACGTGTCTTTTGCATTCTGGACGAGTCCCCTGTGCATTCTGCACATAGAATGAGACTTTCATTACAACTGTTAGCTGAGAATGACTTGGCTATGAAATAACTTTTTATGCACTTTTCTCTGGCTTTTACGGATTTGGCATCAAGCCAACCACAATTTCTCATATGCCACCCATTGTTACCATATGTCTACCAATTGTATATTATTGGGTAGTTTTGGGTCTCTCTTATCTTAAAAAGTGAGACTTTCACTTATTGCATATAACTGTTGGATTTAAATTAGTAGTAAGTTGGGTTTTTATGGTAGTGTCGGGTGATTTTTGACCTTTCTCATCTAAAAATTTAGTTGAAAGGATAAGACTTTTTCTCATATTTATAAAATGACCATTTGCCTCTTCCATAATCAACATGGGATAATGGGATAATCTCAACACATATATAACATATTTGACCATGATCCCCACATCATGAGATTGTATGAACGTGGTTTAACTACCTCTACTTCTATTTCTTATGTTAGCACCGTCCCAAATTTGTCAATGCCAATTTTGCAAAAGTCAAACTTTATGTGGCCATGTCAATGCTAGTCACATCCTTGTCAGCATAATCTCCACAAGATCTAGTGAATAAATTGCTAAATATGAAATGGAAATTGCAAGAAAGTGAACCTTGCTTGGTCCGCGTGCAATTTGTCTTCTCTCTGACCTTTGAATCATTAATAGCAAGGGTTGGCACCGGCCGCCGTAGGACCACCAACTAGTGGAAGAATCTGTGGACCCAAGGGATCGGACAATAATACGAACCCTTGAAAGGAGCCTTCAATAGGTAAAGAATCAACTGGCCGACTTTTATCATATGCGGCGGAGTTCTCACATCTTTAGGCTATGTACGCTGTGTGACAAGATTCAAACTTACTTAGCGCGTGCTGTCCATAGCTGCGTGGTTCACTAATGCCTTCTCTATGTGTTCCGAGTCTTTCCTGAGAGCTACGAGCTTGAACTATGACCGTCTGTGCCCTAAAGTTGGGACTCCGTTCTCTGAGACAACATTTAACTTGCATTTTGCTATAACCAGGGAAAAAGAGATCATGATTAATTAATTCATGGGTGATAAGAAAGAAGAACACTGTAGCTCATCCTGGAAAAAAGTTGCAATGCCGACCTAATTCATGATGCATGGACCATCTGCCGTCACCAAAGGCGGTGGCCATAGTTGGCACAGTGGCCTCTCTCAACATGCAATGACCTTGATCATGCAAGGTAATCTGACCTTAAAAATTAGATTAAGAGTGTGAATTTTATTTAGAGATTTGTACACAAAGTTCCATCTGTTAATAGTCACTGTTGACTTAGTAATACTGGTTAGATTTTAACGGAAGTTTGACCCAACAATTTAAATCATCTTCAAAGTTCTTTTTTCAAAGATGCACACCTACTTGTCCATGTCATTGCCTTGTACTTCCAAATCTTCCATAAGGAGAAAGAAATGAGGATCATTAAGATAAGAGACGCAGACCAACTGCATAAGAAATGCAATACATCTAAATTTGCTCTAGAGTAAGAATATTTTTTATTTTTTGTCAGAAAGTGAATACTTCATTAAACTAGTCTGTTGACACCTAAACTTTGATTAATCATTTAATAATTAACTGCAAAAAAATTAGTGATTAATCTTAACCCCTAAACAAAAATATTAGATTTCAATTGCATAATGTATAATTTTAGGAGATTTCTTATATAGTTCACATTAATTACATTAGCATTAGATCAGTAGAAAATGTTTTTGAGCTGAAATATTCAATAAATGGAACCTACAAAAGAAGGCAAAATCACGTGAGAAAAGAGAGGGAGAGATTCTCGGCTAGCCTTGGCCGAGACCTCGTCATGCCGTCTTGGCCACCACGAAGCCATGGCAGCCCCTTCGCATGGAGACCTATGGCCCGTTAAGGCCCTGTTTGGTAACCATCCAAACGGGGCCAAATTCCCGATTCTTTGTTCCGGAATCGGTTTCAGCCTAGAATCGCGTTTGGTAAAATTTTTGTTCCCGGGAACAGATTGGGAATAGAATCAAGAACAAAAAAAAAAAAAAAAAAGTTGATTCTTGCTCCGGGAACGAATTTGAGAATCAAAATCAAGAAATTTTCTTCTTCCCTTTGGCCATCTCGCGACCGCCGTCCACCACCGCCCGCCACCGTCCGCCGCCGGCCGCCGTCCGCCGTCGCCGGCAAGAGCACCGGCGTCCGGAGGCTTGCCCCCACCGGCGAGGCCAAGGCGAGGTCCGGCGGGAGCTCGCCGGAGGCAAGCCCAGCCACCGGCGAGGCTTGGCCGCCGAGGACCGGCCTCGCCCAGGCCGACGAGGCCGCTCCGGTGAGGTCGCGAGCCTCGCCCAGCCGGCGAGGCTCGGCGACGAGGACCGGCCAAAAGAAGAAGAAGAAGATGAGAAAAAAAAAAAAAAAAAAAAAAAAGAAAAAAAAAAAAAAAAGGAAAAAGGAAAAAAAAGGAAAATGAAAAAAAAAAAAAAGTAAAAAGAAAAAAAAAATATTTAAAATTTAAAAGAAATAGATTTGGAACAGAATTAATGAACACGATACCAAACGCAATTTATTTTAGAATAAAAAAAAAATTTGGACGGTTACCAAACGGCCTAAAATGCTTAAAATCGGTTCTCGGGAACGAGAATAAAAAAGAATCGGTTCGATCGAATCTACTCTCGGGAACAGAATCGTTACCACACGCGCCCTAAGCATTGCCCCGGAATAGCCGTGAGCACTGCCGTACTGAGCTTACTGTCCTCCACCTTGACGACACTCTTGTTCTGGTTTTAATCGTGACCCTGACTACGACTACTGTTCCCTCGTCGCCCTCTCGTCACCATGATGTTGCTAACCCTGCTGTCGCCGCCTTGCGGATCACTCACGCTTCGCTTTTGTTGATGCCGATCCCGCGACGAGCCGCTGCTTCGCTACACCTGCTGTCTCGATGATGCCAAGCCCTCTTTGACGGAGCCTCAACGCTGCAACTATCCTTTGTGCCAACACCACATCACGCCACACCACCTTGCTGCCCCCAACATCGGCCTGCTGCTATACTCGCTACCTATGCCAACCGAGAGTCGAGCCTAGCCCGATGTGAGCCTCACCATCAACGTGCTAATTCGCGAGCCTGCTGCCCATCGTCGTCGCTATCCACCACCAGACAACCATTTGATATGTTGTTGCCCCAAGGCATTTTAGTTCTGTTTTGCAAGTCCGTTTAGTCGAGTTCTTGGTTGTGAGCTGCCATTGATAGTTGCCGTGAAGCCTTAAATTGTGATTATAATCTAATCGAATCGTGTCCAAATTTGGAAAGAAAATCTTCAAATTAGCTAATATTTCTATCTTTAACTTATTAGATATATTTTATTGCCTATTTTGAGTGATTCTACTATATATTTAGCTAAATAATGTATATCCACATTGCCCTAAAACATCACCCTAAGTTAGGAAAGTTTTCTAACTAAATAACGTGCTTGGACGACATCTTATCTTTAATTACAAGATACGATGCTTGGCAACACGGAAAATCTTCCTATCCTGTTTATAATCATTTGGATGAGATCGTCGATTTACCCATTACCAAATTTAATGAATAACCTTTCATCAATATCCATAATCATTTGGATATGATGGCTGGTTTATTCTGTTTCCAAATTTAAATAAGATAATCTTTGTGGATTGCTTTATTAAATTAAATAATTGTCCTTTTGTGTGATTATTTTCCTAAAAGAATATCCAAAAAAATGAATTTAATTTAATTGGAATCTTGTTGATAACATTGCATATTTTAAATTAGATTGTATGTTTAAATTAGGTAATTAATTTATTCCGAATTTTTAAATAAAAAAAATGAAAACATTGCTCTAGAATAAATTAGATTTCCTTTTCTTAATTTAGATTGAATGTTTAATATTGGGCATTTTAATTACGAATTTTCATTAAAAAGAAAACACAAAATACCATGCGCTTGTCACGTAAATTTAGTTCATCTATTGCACATCATTTAGTAATTGCATGTTTAGTAATTGCATCTTTAGTCTCGAAATCGTTTGACCCAATAATCCTGGCTCGGACACATTGCAAGGCGATCAGACTAAGTTCGATCTTTCTAAAGCTTGCCCTATGTTCGCTGTCCCCAAGTTGGGTAGGGCCACTTCCGGCGAGCAAGCTTGTTTTCTCTGCCGCCTTTTGCTGCCCTGTGTCGTCCTTGCATCTTATCCTTGTATCTTGGAATGGTTGGTTTTCATGCGTCTTGGCGCGAGTCTTCTGTTGGCCTGTTCATTCTTCGGTCAGTGTGTTCCAAATGCTTGATGTATGCCTCGATCATTGTTGCGATAAAAATGATACCGAGTTTTGATTTGTCTTTGCGAAAGGACGTCAATGACCTTTAATATTTTTTCACCCATTTGTAATGTCTTTTGGTTGATGCCGGATGAATCGCCACCAAAGGCGTGAGTTTACCCATATGTCATATCACTTTTAGTTTGACGCCTGAAACTGTTCGACAAAATGTCTCTAAGAAATATGGTTGCTGTTTCTATCGGAATCTAAAGGTGTTTGTTGTTAAACTTGATTTTCATGAATAATGAGATCACTTATGTAGGTGTTGGATTGGTCTATAGGAAAAGTTCGATGAAGAGGATGCAGAAAGAGGCATCGGGCGCAAGAACCCCCGGAGGACGAAGACCACATGCTAATTTAAAAAAAAAAAAGAATTAAAAAGGGAGGAAAGAAATAGAAGAATAAAAAAGGCAATAAAAAGGGAAGAAAAAGATAAACTTTTAAGGGGAGAGCGTCATGCGAATGAAGGGCTGAAGGAGAAAGGTAAGTGGGCTGAGTTGGATTAATTGGGTTGGGCTTGATTTGGTCTAGTGGGCTGGAATTTGAGTGGACTGCTTTAATTTTCATGGGCTAATTGGGGATCAATTCATAGTGGGCTTTGGCGCAGTTTTTTAGCCCAATCCGATCCAATAGGGCTCGGGTCGGTTTAGTTGGCTCGGTTCTATTGACCCGGCCCGAATTTCTCTTATATTAATATTTAAAATCATATATTAATAATAAATAATTAAATAAATTTTAAAATTTTTAAAAATTGGAAAATAGAAAATTTAAAAATTCGGAAAAGGATAAAAAGGGTTTCAAAATTTTAGGAAATAATAAAGACTTTTAGAAAATTTGAAAATCAATAAAAAGTTTAGAGTTTTAGAAAATCATTAAAAAAAAGTTAATAAAAAATCCAAAAAAATTGGAAAGCCCTTTTAAAATATTAGAATTTAAAATTGGATAAGCTTTTAAGGCTTTACAATAGGATTTCTTGTTTTGCATTGTTTGTTTTTATTCGTAGGGATGATATTAAGATGCTTGTGCCATTTCTTTTATGATAACTGATTGTGCATTAATATTTGGATGTTACTTTCTTATTTTAGAATGGTTAGGATGAACCTCAAATTTTTCTAATAGGATGTTATGGTGTTAGTTAGCACATGATTACGTTAGGTACTCAAAGGGCGCTAGCCTTAAGGTTAACATAATCAAATTCTTGAGTCTAAAATCTTTAGTTGCGTAAATAGTAAAATATCTTATCGTATCTTATTGGATTTCTAGTCAACCCCAAAAGAAGGCTAGTGGTGACTCCTTTGTTGAAATTTGCATAGGCTTAATTGATTAAACTTTTGAACGCCTCGATGTCACGTAAGATATGAGCTTGAGAGAGCCCAAGTTAATGGAAGGCCGTTGACCCAAAGTTGACGATACCCTTAAACCTAATAGTCTCCCTTGCCAAGTGGTTAGTTCACGATAGTCATAAGACAAATTATGCATCACATGTGGTTGTGTTATATTTAAAGAGATTATTTGCCTTCATGGAGTGCTGAGAACTATTGTGTTGGATCGTGACTCTAAGTTTTTAAGCTATTTTTGGGAGACACTATGTAAAATGCTTGGAAGTAGACTCCTATTCATCACCACTCGTCATCCCCAAATTGATAGTCAATTGGAGGTAACTAATTGTATCCTTACCACTCTTCTTCAAAGTATGGTGAGTAAATCTTTAAAAGATTGAGATTTGAATTTGGCGCATGGTGAATTTGCTTATAATCAATCACCGAGTTATACCACTGATTGATCATCTTTTGAAGTTGTGTATGGAATTAACCACCTCACCCCAATCGATTTCATTCCTACTACATCCAACTCCCAACTAAGCTTTGATGACAAAAAACGAGCTGAATTCGATAAAGAAGCTTCATGATTAGATTCGATCCAAGATCAAAAAGGCTAATGAGTCTTATAAGAAGAAAGCTTATTAGCATCATAAGAAGGCTTACTTTCAATCATGTGATCTTGTATGGATTTTATTTGAGGAAGGAGAGATTTCCATCTAGTCAGAAGAACAAGCTCATGCTTAAAGTTGATGACCCATTTAGAGTTAGTGAGCACATCAATGACAATACATATAAGATTGATCTTCTTGAAGAGTTTGGAGTTTTGACAACTTTTAATGTGGGAGACCTTTCTCCTTATTGGGAGGATCAAGATTTTTCAAATTTGAGGACAAATCTCAAACAACCTAAGGGAGGATGATGCGGGAGCATCCAACTTAGCTCCATCAACAAACTCAGCATCATTGATAATGATTCAAGCCAAGGTAGAATTTGGGCATAACGTCGTTCAATGGGTCTAGAAATAAAATTATCAATGGAAAAAACTATCGATCATAAAACTAATTAAGAAGTTGTGGATTCGCCATATTAAATGCTGGATTGAAGATTGAACAACATATCAATGAAAGGTTTTTTAGGGCAATTTCCAAGAATATTTAATGAACCCTTAAGTTGGTTGTTTGTTGACGGTGCATGAATTTTGGAAGGCTGAAGAATCAAGAGCAAAAGTTTCTATATCTTTTATTGCATCTCTATGTTCCTAGGAGTCTTAATTGCTATGTAAAGTTTCAATAATAAAAGTTCTAAGTCCTTAGATCTTTATTATGTTTTTTTGTTCTCGTGACTATTGATGATCAAGTAGTTCTAATGTCTATTTAATTGTTGTCTATTTCTTATGTCGTAGTCCTCCTATAAATAGAGGAGAGTTCTCAATTGCAAGTAGACGATTTTAATGGATGAGAATATATGATATTTTTCTTTGTGTGAGCAAATATCTTTGGAGAATGGATAACTCCTATTTTGATCTATTTATCCTTGGAGAGTGGATACTCATTGGTGTTTAGCCAATTAGTACTTTATCATCGGCGGATGGTTTTTCCTTTAACCCTTGGTGATGAGCTTTTCATATCCTACTATCCTTTATCCTTGGTGGGTGGCTTGTCCTTTAAGCCTTAGTGGTGGACTTCATTGATCCCATTTTTATCCTTAGTTGGTGGTGCGTTCCTTATACATCAATGGTGATTGTATTCTATCCAATAATTTAATATTCAACCATTGATAACCATCTAGTTTTTCCCCTTACGTGGGAATGAAGTTTCCTCTCGCCTATGTTAGAGTTTCCTCTCGCGATATGCTTGAGCTCTTCCTCCTCTATATTTTCTTCTTTCCTTTCGTGCTCAATCTGCACTTCCCGTTCGGCTTGATTCCTTCCTTCTAATCTCCATCGCTCTTCAGCTGATACCTCATTTTCCTTTCAGTAATCCTTCCTATCCCTCGGATTGGCTTGCATGTGAAGTTTTCTGGGTCAACTAAATCATCGAGGCCTTCTTTCTCCCTGTCCTGAGTTTTTCCCATCTCCTTATGGCTTTAGTTCATCTTGTCTGGGTTGAATTCGCCTATATAGCGCTGTCGGTCTTCAATTCTGGACATGCAACACCTGGGTTTTAATTCTGCACAGGGTTTCGAGCATCTGTAAGTTTTATGGCAACATAAGAGAACGATAGCTCCTCGCGCATTGCAACGCTGTGTCAAAGACTAGGACGACTATGCTTAGAACAAGAATTGGAAGTTTGGGATGATGTACCTTCCACGGACAAGCTGAAAGAGTGTCGCCTCATCCTGGTGGGTAATATTTTTACCAATCTTGCTGTCAATCTTCCTGCTTTCCAAATTGCAATGAAGAAAGCGCGGCGTTTAGACCAAGTTGATATTTCCCTTTGTGATGGTGGCCTATATATAGTCAAATTTCGGTTAGAAATCGAAAAACAGAGAGTACTTGCTGGGAGTCTATGGCTGTTCTTAGGACATTTGTTTCATTTCCAATCATGGCAACCTAATATGCCATTACACTGCTATGAGTTCTCCCACTGTGCCTTTTGGATGCATGTCATAGGATTACCTCTGGAGTGGAACACATAACACATGCTGCATAAGGCAGTTAAGTAGATAGGTCGTGTAATTAAAGTCAAACCAGATACTTCTGGGAGGGTCTAGATAGAACTTGATTTGAAAGAACCTTTAAGGACAGGGAAGCTAATTTGTATCGAATGGAAGACATTATGGTTAGATTTTCGCTATGAGCGACTCTCACATTTTTGCTATTCGTGCAGGAAGCTAGGACACTATGCGACAGCTTGTAAAGAATATCCTTATGAGGAAGATAAACATGATGGTTTATCGAAACTGGCCTATGGTCACTGGTTGAGCGTAGAGGTTTGACAACATAGCCCGTATTGGGACACGTTCTATAATCCATAGGAACCTATGGAGTAGATGGATGAAGCTGTACCTGAAAATCCCCCTGCCATGCAATTGCCAACCCTAGCTCTGCCTCCCATTGTGCCAGATTCAACAGCTCCAGCAACGACCCCCGTCATCCCCTTAAGATCCTCCTCTATGATGGAAATAGTCAATCCAGCTCCAAGGACTACTGACCTGGTACCTGCAATGGCAAAATTGAAGAGTGTTCAAACTCCTTCCCTGGAGATTCTTAAGCAAAAAAAACCAAAAATTATGAAAACGAACAATGCTATGGGATCAGGCAAGAAACAAAAGAGATATTCCCCGTATGAGACTAGAGCTGGCTACTCATCAGATTTGGATGAGCTCATCAGATTTGGATGAGCTCATCAGATTTGGATGAGACTCAACTTATGGACACCCATGTTTATGCTACAAATGAGATAGCACATTAGGCATTGGTGGTTGGCCCCAAACAGCCACCACATCTCAAATGAAACTCCTCAGTTGGAACTGTTAGGGGTTGGGCAATCCCCTGACAGTTCAAGCCCTAAAGGCCGTTTTGGCCAAAGAAAAGCCATAAATAGTTTTCTTAATGGAAACTAAGAATGCAACATCAGTTTTAAGTAGATTACATCATCGGTTTCATTTTCCACACTCCTTGATATGGGATCTAGTGGGCCTGGCTGGTGGTCTAGCTGTTTTTTGGACTGAGCTTTATGATTTAACTATTTTGAAGTCAGCGGAGAATTATTTTGATCTACTTTGCTATGATATATCTGCAGCTACTTCTATGCACATCACCTGTCTGCATGCTCCTTCTACTTATCAGGCTAGACAAGAGCTTTGGGATAGCATTAGGGATATCAGTGTTGTAAATACCTTTCCTTTGGTGTGCATGGGGAACTTTAATGAGATCCTCTACCGCTGGGAAAAAGTGGGCAAGAGACCAGCTATATACTCTCGCCTAGCATCCTTTCGAGCAGTGATTAGTGCTTGCTCTTTACTAGAGTTGGAAAGCAAAGGGTGCGAATTTACCTGGTCTAATAACAGAACAAGGGCTGACCTAGTAAAGGAGAGATTGGATCGAGTCTTTTGCTCTTTGGAATGACGATAGTTGTATCCTATTGCAGAAGTGCTAGCCCTTCATGCTTTAGGTTTATATCACTGCCCTCTTTTGCTAAACACATCTTCAAGGCCTGTCAAGCAAAGAAGACTTTTACTTATGAAGCTTTCTGGAATCAAGATTAACGGTGCAAATAAGTAATTCAAAATTCGTGGAATATATCCAGTGCAGACAAAGCCACTATGGTATCAAAATTGCAGGCAGTTTCTCACGAATTAGCAAGCTGAAGTAAATCAAAGTTCAGTAACGGTCATCTTCGTATACTTCATTTACAACACCAGCTACAGACTATCATGAACAAAAAATACTATCAGAGTAATGATAAAGAGCTGACCCATTCAATCCAAGAAGAAATTCAAAAAATCTAGCATCAAGAGGAGCAGTTCTGGGCTATGCGTTCTCGCATCAACTGGCTGCGGTGGGGGGGACAAAAATTCAAAAAAATTCCATGCTAGTACTGTACAATGAAGACAAAGAAATAGAATTTGTATGTTAAAAGATGAACTCCAGAACTGGATAAGGGAGCTAGAACAATGAGCTGACGTTGGGTTTCTTTTCCAATTTATATCAATCAATCGGCTATCGTGACTTTGGCCCCTTTTTAAAACAATACCTTGAAGTTGTAACTACAAACATAAATGATCATCTGCTGAGAACAGTAACGGAAGAGGAGGTATACCAGGCTACTTTTTAGTTGGGTGCTTCAAAGGCTTCAGGGCCTGATGGTCTTAATGGCCTCTTCTTTCAGCAGCACTGGGAAATTATCAAAGCAAATGTCATCAAAATAGTTCGAGACTTCTTCACTTCAGGTATAATGCCTCGTTCTTTGAATAGAACGATAATTGTGTTGGTTCCTAAGGTTCATCATCCAGAAAGCATTGATCAGTACATACCAATAAGTCTTTGTAATTTCACTTATAAAATCATTTCCAAAGTTATGGCCAATAGACTTAAACCTTGGCTTCCTAACTTGATATCCAAAGAACATGCAGCATTTGTTAAGGACAGGCAGGTACAAGATAACATAATGGTGGTCCAAGAAGTGCTTCATTAGTTTAAAGTGCGAAAGAGCAAGAAAAAGTTCAATCTTCTTTTAAAAACTGATATGCAAAAAGCGTATGATAGGGTCGAATGGGATTTCCTCCAAGCCTACATGATGCAGCTAGGTTTCAATGACAGATGGGTAAAGTTGGTAATGGCTTGCATTAAATGACCTCCCTAAGTGTTCGTTTTAATGGGGAACAACTTGCTTATTTCCAACCATCTCGAGGACTTAGACAAGGTGACCCCCTATCCCCATATATTTTTATTTTACTAGCAAATTTGCTTTCAATTCTCATTACTCAAGCTGTGGAAATGGGTCATTTACAAGGAATTAAGTTCAATAGAGCCTGCCCCCACTTTATCCCATCTATTCTTTGTTGATGACTCTATTTTCTTCCTAAAAGCAACAATCTCTGAATGCCAAAATCTTGCAAATATTCTAAACCAGTATTGTTTAGCTACGGGTCAGATTATAAATAGGAATAAGTCTGGTTTATATTTCAGCAAAAACTGCCCGTTGTCTCTACAACAAAATTTAGCAAGTGAATTCAGAATGCTTGTGATGAATCGTTATGGGAAGTACCTAAGAATCCCCTTAGACTGGGGGCGATTGAAACGGGAGATGTTTTCTTGGATTTTGGCCAAAGTAAATGCCAAATTAGATGGCTGGAAGGAACGACTGTTATCAAAGAGTGGAAAGGAAATCCTTTTGAAATCAGTTATACAGGCATTACCTCAGTATGCCATGTCGATCTTCGAGCTCCCCTTGTCATTATGCAAATTAATAGAAAGGAAGATATCAGTGTTTTGGTGGAGCAATAATAATGGCAATATAGGAATTCATTGGCGAAATTGGACATCTTTAAAACTCTCAAAAGACTCTGGAGGAATGGGATTCAGAGACCTTGTCAGTTTCAATAAAGCAATGCTTGGCAAGCAAACTTGGCGTCTGTTTCAACAACCTAACGCTCTATGGAGTCAACTTTTCAAGGGATTGTATTTCAGGAATTCATCATTTCAGTGTGCACAAGCAGGAAATCGTCCTTCATGGGGTTGGCAGAGTATTTTAAAAGGAAGAGAAGCCATTCTTCCATGACTTCGATGGTTAGTTGGGGATGGCTCCCAAATTAATATAAGAGAAGACAATTGGCTACCTATAGGTAAATTAGGAGGCACAACGGCTCATGGCGAACCGGTTTTAGTGGCTAATCTCATTGATTACTCTCATAACACGTGGAATTCAACTCTTATCTCCAATCTATCTGACTCTTAGGTCAGTGAAGAGATTTTAAAAATTCCTATTAACCATTTACTTCTTACTAACCAACTGGTATGGACTGCTAACTCCTTTGGTGTTTATTCAGTAAAAAGTAGTTACCATCTTTTGTCTTCACACCTAAATACCCAACTCAATGTGGCTTCAACTTCTTATCAGAACCCCATTAAGTTATGGCGAAAGATTTGGCATATGAAAACCGCTCCTAAAATTCGAGTGTTTATGTGGTTAGCTTGTTAGAATGCCCTTGCTACTAAAGCAAACCTTTTTCACAGACATCTCTCACCCATTCCTATCTGCAGCCTATGCACTCAAAACATGCCAGAGATTGTAGAACATCTATTTTTCTTTTGCACGTGGACTAGAGAGATATGGACTCATCCTCAGATCAGGGTTAAGATCTTACCTACTTCAGTGCAGCGTTTTGATGCTTGGGTCGCAGCCAAAGCCACTGATTCGAAGGCCTTCCATGAATTTGAGGTGCTCGCCAATTTGTTGTGGCAGATCTAGCGATAGCGAAACAATTTCATCTTCAGAAACTAGAGTCCAGACCCCATCCAAGCAGTGGAGGATGCCCTTGCACAGAGCCGGATCTATAAGGTTGTCGACCCAACTCTTCATCGCTCTCCAATCTCAGCCCTCAGCCCAGATCAACAATGGAAACCTCCTAACAAAGGCAGTTTAAAATGCAATATCGATGGTGCTTTTTCAGTCAGAGGGTTTGGAAGGATCAATGGCTTGTATTTGCAAAAATCACAAAGGAATTCTCACTAATGTTTTTACCGAAGCTTTTCAGCTCAATCGGCTTTCCAGGCGGAGCTTTATGCTCTGATTTTGTCGATTCAACATCTGATCCAGCATGGGCTTCACTAGGAACGACTGATAGTGGAATCAAATTGCCTATAGTTGGTGGAGATGGTTGCGGAGAAGAAGCCACCGCCATGGAGGAACGCCACCTTTTTGCTGAAGTTGAAGAACTGCTATCCCGGTGCCCTAATCTCTCTCTCAAGCACTGCCGCAGACAAGCTAATGCAGTTGCAGATTGGGTTGCAAAAGCCCATCGGAATCAAGGCCCGGTCCACAATTAGAACCTTTACCCTCCTTTAATGTTGCAAGATATAGTGTACGGTGATGCTTTAGCATTTGGATGTTTATTTTCTCTCATATAATATTTCAGCAGTTTCAACAAAAAAAAAAAAAAAACCCATTGATAACCATCTCCATAAACACCATTCCCATACACTTATCTAAGAAATTCTCCGTTTTAGGATCACTTGCCCACGTACTCATCATCATTAAGTCAAGTTGGCGATGTCTTGTACGAAAGGTGACTCCTTAGACTTTGTCTCATCTCACAACCACCACTCAATTGAATAAAAGCTTTTAAAAGTCAGAAACTATGAAAGTCAATATATCAATCAAATCTCTCGGAAGATGGTATGCGCGAGGTTGTCGTGCAAAAATAAGTTAATAGTCAAACCTTGCTGACATTTTATACCACTGGAGCCTCCATGGATTGCTATCCACCACCGCAAACTTATAGAACTCATTTTGTTTGTCTTTTACCATTTATCCAATTTTGGGACTGGATTTTGTCAATTCAAATTGGCTTCAGAGAATTACGCAGGCTTATCAGTAAGTTTGTGACGCTAGGATATACAAGTGAATGGAGAAGCACCGCGGGATATCCAAGATTGATATACAGATAATTGACTGACGATACGATCTATTAATCACGAGTGGGAATTTAGATAAATAGATCATATCCATGTAGATGTGGATCATTCGTTAGACCACGTAAATAAGTCAATTTTCCTTTTGATGAATTGATAATATTTCTTGCTTATGTCATGACACGTATGATGGGACTAATTCGTAATTATCGGTATACAAAATGCCCCAAAAAGCAATCTCTCTCTCTCTCTCTCTCTCTCTCTCTCTCTCTCTCTATATATATATATTTATGTGTGTGTGTGTGTGAACATTGTTAACTTCTGTACGTTTTCAAGTGTAGGTCGTATTCGACGGACAAAAAAAAAGTGTAAGTCGTACGGAAAACTTCAACATAACGATCTATATTCGATGGACTCGCAACGTAACAGAAGTTGACGGTGGGATTGTTATCAGGAAACGAAACATTGACCGAGCGGTGATTAGACTTATATTTTAGGGAGAGTTACACAATTTTCGATAGAATAGAATAAAATATTGGGATTGAGAGGGTCCGTTTGAATTTCAGTGTACGGAGAACGTTTTGATATTCAAGGATCAGTTAATGGGAACGTAGATAAGTATACCCTTGAAGGAAAAGATAAGCCAAGTGGGCTTGCGATTATTCAAATGGATCAGTTAGGCATGAAAGTAAAAGATGATTAAACCTTTAGCACAATGCTTCGCCGAAATTGTATTCTTTGACTTTTTAAAGATTGAGATGGGTCTACAACAATTCCAGACAATATAGATAAATTAAGGACTCATGAAAAAGTCTATCGCCCATTCTAAGTTAAATGTTCTATTAAAACTAACATCTAGATACTACTAATGCCTATATCTTTGAGCGGGTAATCATGTAGATTCTGGACACCTTAACTTATCTGTGGTCTTCTGACCAAAAGAAAAAAAAAAAAACTTATCTATAGTCTACACAAATTGTTGATAAACTTTTCAAAATTTATGTGCTGGATTGAGAGATTAAGAAATTCGTTTTTGGGGTAAGTGTATTAATGGGGCTTTTGGAAATGGTTGTGGAAGGCATTTATATGGGCATGTATGAATGACAAAATGAAGTTGGGATAGTTGAAACTCGGCGCCAACGCCTAAATGATCACACTACATACCAAAGATAAAGAAGTTCACCATCTGGGGATAAAGAAATGCATTACCAGTCAATGATGAAGAGCTTAAGGTTCCCTACTAAATGAATTGCATAAAAATAGAAATTCGCCCACTTGAAGAAAAGCTTATATATATCAAATTCTAGTCTGGCCAATACATGTGAGAAAACTGCTTTATTCATAGAGATTTGCTTAGAAACTAAAAAAAGCTAAATGATTCGTGGACGTTGACCCTATGTTTTGGCTATTCTATTCAGTCATTTATCACAAGAAAAAATAAGAATTTATCTCAAATTCTAAACAAAAATATCATTTGCGTGGTCCACATTTGCATTGATTGTGATGGCTTGGACCCGGAATTTTAATTTTTGAAATGGGAACAGTGACCCAGAAAATTCGGATGTAGATAAGATCGAATTCGAATTTAGGGGGACAAGAAACCCAATTGTGAGATTGAAAATTCTGATTGCAAACCTGAGTGGGAGGCTGAGTGGATTTAAAGATAAAGAAGTGGGATTGAAAAAAAAGAAGACAAATCTACCGAGTAAGAGGCCGTGAATTATCCTTCAAGAAAGTGAGTTTTTCGATTTAAATGACTCAGTCAAAGAAAAGATTGGGTGTTTGAATTTAATTAAAAATCTGGAGGCGGGTTTTGTTTGTTTTGAATAAAAACACTTGAAGGAGAGAATCTGATCATAATAGGCAAGGTAGACTTTGTTTCTTCTTGAACACTTCGAACTGTGATCTTGTAAAAAGGAATCAGTTGAGAGTAAGGATAGATTTTGGCGCAAGCTGGAAACAAAGTGATAGAAAAGAAATAGACGAGGTTTAAGTGGAGTAGAGTTGGATTTTTGAAGATTAGTTTTAGCCGTAAGAGACATGGTGCCAAATTCGATCAACTCGCACGGATATTCACGGTCAAATAGAGAAAAGTAGAAATTTTTTTGATTGATATCCCATGTAGATAGCATCGATCAGTTAGTGAGTCTTATGCATTATTCTTATTGCATAAAATTTCCTCTTGAAAGAAAATGCAACAAGAAAAAAAAAGAATTAGTAGTCATATAATAATTTAATGGCAAGTTTGTTAGATCACAGTAGAGTCTTAGGTTTGTTGTTTTCATAAAATTTTTTTAAAAAAACAAAATAGCATTTCGTATAGTTTGCATTATAGGATTAATCTATAGTTAATTCTCATATCATAGCAATCATTTCATATTGTTCGCTTTAGGAATTAATTTCATTACATTTCATATAACGAATTCTTTATAGTATAACTTGCATGAATTCATGACCTTAGGTTGCCAATGCATATTAGATTAGGTGCACATGATCATAGCATTAATTAAGTCATGTCCATATTTTATAAACAAGAAAACCCAAAAAGAACTAATTGTCATTGCATCTTAGGTATTGAATCAAGTTATTTAGTATAGCTCAGGTCATGCATTGGTCATAGTCATCATCACTTCCATGAATAAATGTTGCATTCATCAGTGTATTTGTTTCCTAAGTCTAAGCTTGCAAAACCCTAGTCTTGATAGGTGACAAATAGGGGTCCGTTTTTGTTTGCTCATGCATTTCAAGTTATGTGATCTATTCAGCAATTACACTTTTGATTATTGAATGTCTCATTATCAATTGCACACCCACATGGTTATCCTTCACATGTTAGGGGCTTTTGGCAAAGACTGCATGCAAAACAATTTGAGGTGAAGAGAAAAGTTACCAAAATTGTATTAGATTAATTTAGTGCAATCAAGTCTTTGTTGTATCCATTAAATCTCTAGTTTGCAGAAGTAAAATGTACTACCACATATTACTTGGGGTATTTAATCAACCCTTAATCCCGTAGTGGGAGTAACAAAGTAAGTTCAATTGCATGTTTAACTTGAGAAATTAAGTTGCGATTGGTAAGAGTTGGGAGAGTCTATACAAAAGCAGCATCCTTACTAATTCATTAACTTTCACTTGGTGGCTCACCTCTAGAAAGCTTGTAATAGTGAAATTTAGCAAACAATATGTTAGACCAGTTACACACTTGAAGCTCATAAAAACTAGAACTTGAAAATGACAGCGAAACGCAAACTATACACAGATTCACTTGGGACAGGGAGGAAACCAAATACATATAAGCGGCTTCACATTTCCCTTTCCGTATTTGACTTCATCTATCTTCTAGCAATGCAAAAGAGAAATTTCTAGGCAATGTGATCACTGTCCCTTTTCTGCAATTCCACCACCTCCGCGTTGGCTGTTTGTCCGGTACCTTCACGACGCCCCACGAGATGTTCTGGTGCGATGTCACCGTTATTGACTTGAGCACGATTGTCTTCACCAGGAGAAGATCCACTAGTGACGATAACAACCTATCTTCTTCGTCAATTGTAAACCCTACAAACTTAACGAGCTTCAAGTATTTCAGCTGTAAAACGTTGGACTTCACAGTGGGAAAATCCATCCAAAGATGAGGTTCATGCCAATGTTGATGAAAGTAGGGACAGGTCACGCTGCTCCTGCTGGGATCAATCTGCATATTCATATAACGCACATATCTTCAGTTTTACCATTTAAAAAATATGTGGTTATATTTGAAAAAAAAGCTTAGAATATTTCATTTTTGTTTATATTTATGGTAGTGGGTTGATGGTGACACTTACTGTGATAAACAACTTTTCCAAGATTGGGCAGCTATTCAAGAAACAAGCCAATGAATCGCGCTTTGCATTGTCCATTAGAGAATCAACCCACCTCAATTGCTTTAACTTGTAAAACTGGAATTCTAGCCTTCCAAAGATAACTCCTGCTGAGCATAGCCACTGTAAACACATGTGGAGTACCCTGGTTAGAAGATGTAGCCGATAGTTCTGTAATAAGACAATTGGAACAAGAAAGAGGTTTACCTCAAGAAGCCACCCACTTGTAGCGAGAGTCTCAACTTCTTTCAAGGAAGAGAGCAGAGAGAGAACTTCTTCACAGTCAAAGTCACCGTTACCAAAAGCACCCTCCAAATCAAGCTCCGCATCAACCAAATTCGAAGCATTCTTCATGTGGATTTGGGTCAATAGGCCCTTATACACAAAAGATCTTAAGCCGGTAGCTGAAACAAACACATTCTCTATGTCCACGCAATCCAAAATCAGCAAATTTCTGAGGCTTTCATTCTTCTCTATCCCAATTCTCTTTAGTCCTTCGCACTTCTCAATCTTCAAGCTCTGTAGAAGCTGGCAATTCGTGAGCAAGGAGGAGGCAACGTCCTCAGTGACACTGGAGACCGATCGCAGATGAAGAGTCCTTAGGGTGGATAAATTGGTGATGTTGATAGGAGTAATATTACCTAATTCCATTTTCATATGGTAATAACGTTTGTCCTCCTTTCGGCTGTGAGAGAAATTGAGATGAAGCTCTTTGTCGACTCCCTTTGTGGCAACGATGGTCACGTCACCCTCGGGGAACCGGAAACACAGTCTGCGCATCTCCGGGCTCTCGTAAGATCCCAGAAATACGTTGACAGCTTCTAACGAATCTTCAACTGCGTTAACTGCAGCAGTCGTGCCACCACCTGCGGCAAAGTGAGTCACCGTCGTGGGTGACCAGAGAGACCTCCATTGTGTGGAGAGAAGGCTTGTTCTCACTGCCTCTTTGAGTGGCAGGAAGGAGTTGATTCTTTGGAGGATGTCTTGCGGCAAATTGCTGACCAGATCTACATATTCTTGAGCCATGATAAAATTCTCTGATCTAGAGCTTGAAAATTGCAATCCCCAAAGGAATTGTAACCACAAGAGGTGTGATTCAATTTCTTCTTTTATGTGAGGAGAAGATAAAAGAAGAAATTACCCACCCGCCAGCCAGCTGTGGTTTTGGAGCAGCTGGCGAGCATTTATATAGGGACACTTCTCCTGCCAAGCTGTCCCTTTGATTCTTTCCTACCAAAACTCTACAACAAATAATGTTGCTATCATATATCGGAAAGCTTTAGGGTTGGAATCAAAAGTTGAGTGAACCCAATAAAAAAATTGATTTAAAAAGGGATGAGGGACAGCTAGGGAAATCAAACTCATCCATGTGAAGTACGTGATAATAAATAAATAAATAAATAAAAAGTACTTGCGTGCGGTTGGAATTGAAGGGTATTTTACTTTTAACGGATATTATAGTTGGTTCCATTCTCCATCCACAGGACGTGGATTCCAATCGAGCCTATTGGTGTTATTAAGGTAAAATGGTTAAGCCAGAAAACATTACTTTCTGGCCGGTGATATTTGAAAGAAAACAAGCACATGTCTATGAGATTAATGAAATCATCCTAACGTGATAGTTGAAGTCAAGATGCACACCGGTACATGTATATAATACGAAAGGAACTTTTCTCTACATAGATGACCATCGGTAAGTGGCCACAACCAAAGAGAAGCAGGGACCCATTCTATGTATGGTGACCCGACATGGTTTATTAACATGACATATCCCTGGACTAAACATATAACTTCAAACTACTAGCAAAACCTCCACTTTCAACTATCTAATTTACTATTGAAACCTTGCTTTGGCCGGTGAGGGGCTTGACATCCTCATCCAGGGCCGGCGAGGGTCAATTGGCAACCCTAGCCAACCCTAACTAAAAAAAGAAAAAAAAGAAGCAAAAAAAGAAAATAGAAGAAAAAATCATAAAATTTAAATTATTATTAAAAATTTACCACATCAGCAGTAGCAATCTAGGTTAGCAATTTCTAGCTAAATTTTGGCTGAATTGACTCAATTAATAAGAAGTGAAAATATTTTGGACTGAATTGACAAGATTGAAATATTTAAAACTGAATTGATAAAAGTGTAATAATTTTAAAATTTTTTAGACAATTTTTTTTTTAAATTAAAGTGCGAACACTTGCGCTTGTAGTCCTCTCTGAATCTATCAAATTGGTGATTTCTGTTATCCAGGAAAAAAACGGGGGATGGTTGACATCTCGTATTTAAAAAACACTTGTGTTTCTTTTGCTCTAATTAACTCATGTTCACATACGTGCAACTGCCGTCCTTTCTGTCTTTTTGCCATAACAACTTGCATCTTTAAAATTATCCTATTTCGGGAATTGTCAGAGAGAGCACAACAAGGGTAGACTAGCAAAACGCAAAGCCAAAAAGGGTAGTCTCCCTTAAAAGATTATGTCCAATAGTACCCAAAATCAGGCCGACACCCCGGACTAAGTTTCGTATGCACCCAAAATGTATGCGTGGGTTCCTTAACTGTTAAATAGAGTAAGTCTCACAAAGGGTTCATATGATTTAATAATATTATAATATAAGATTTTTTCGTGCAAGAGACACTATATGTTGAGAATACAGATGAAAAAGGAATACATAAGATCACCAGGATGTGAGGAACCTTTCCACAGAATGGGTCTTCATGTATTTTTAAAAGACTGGGGAAACCATTTGAAACAAGTGTACGGATGACTATTGTACTACTTTAAATCATGGAGGAACGGTAATTAATAGAGCAGTTTGAATGAACATAACATAAGCACAAAAAGGTGCTTATTGACATTTCATAAGTCAAAACAAAATAATTTAAATTTTCTCTAAACTACGGAAAAATTATGCTCAACTTCAAACGACTCATTTCTTTATAATTTCGAAATTTGACGTACTCGGTACATATAAGAAAGTCCAAAGTTTTCAAAAATAAACTAAAGTAAAAAAAAAAAAAAAATCCCTCCAAATACCCTTTATAGACATAACGAGGAGGTCAGCGGAATTTATTTTGATTGAATGGAAACAAGATTTAGATTACCGTTGCTCGGTCTGCCTAGTTTATACTTTTCTGGGACGGCGTGCATCTTTCTCTGGACCTTGTCCACCATGGCCCCGTAGGACCACCAGATCGAAGAAATCATAGTCCGAGTAAACGTGCTTCATCCGTTATCACAATTTTGAAGTGTTCGACGTCACATCAAATCTCTAAAAAAGGTAAGGTTTGAGGTTAAAGGTTGAAGTCATAAAATATACACTTCTGGGCCCGTCGAAGACTTTTGCGGATGCCAAACCCCACATCGTACAGTGCGAAACTCTAAGTACAGCTTTGACGAGTAATTTCCAAGCACATCATAGTCCAAGAAGGGAATAAGAACTTCGTTTGTGGGTTTGATACGAAGAGCAACTAAAGCCAGGTTGATAGCACGAAGTGTCAAGCATAAGATCAAAGTTTGGATGCGGGAAAACAGTAAATAAATTGCAGAAAAAGAATTTAGTGTTGTATATGGATGCTTCGCGTGCGTCCTACCTTCCTAAGAAGTCATCTAGAATCTCTTTTCCATGTTCTAATATTTGCTTCCCATGTTCTAGACTTGTCTTTTGCATTCTGGACGAGTCCCCTGTGCATTCCGCAAATAGACCCCGCGTTCTGGTACGTATTCAATTACGATCTCCGTTACTACTGTTAGTTGGGGATGACATGGCTAGGAAATAACTTTTTATGCATTTTCTCTGGCTTTTACGGATTTGACATCAAGCCAACCACAATTTCTCGTATGCCACCCGTTGTTACCATATGTCTACCAATTACATATTATTGGGTAGTTTTGAGTGTCTTATCTCAAAAAGTGAGACTTTCACTTATCACATATAACTGTTGGGTTTAGACTTAGTAGTAAGCTGGGTTTTAATATGCTAGTGTCGGGTGATTTTTGTCTCATCCAAAAATTTAGTTTAAAGGATAAAACTTTTTCTCATATTTATAAAATGACCACTTGCCTCTTCCATAACTTTGGATAATCTCAACACATGTACCACATGTTTGACCATGATCCCCACATCATGAGATTGTATGGACGTGGTTTAACTACCTCTACTTCTATTTCTTATGCTAGCACCGTCCCAAATTTGTCAATGCCAATCTTGCAAATGCCAAACCTTATGTGGCCAAGTCAATGCTAGTCACATCCCTTGTCTGCATAATCTCCACAAGATCTAGTGAATAAATTGCTAAATATTAAATGGAAATTGCAAGAAGGTGAACCTTGCTTGGTCCGCGTGCAATTTGTCTTCAAGGAGGAAGACGAGTAACAACAGTTTGGGACGGGCGTTTCTTCTCTCTGACCTTTGAATCATTAATAGCAAGGGTTGGCACCGGCCCACGTAGGACCACCAACTAGTGGAAGAATCTGTGGACCCAAGCACAGGGATCGGACAATAATACGAACCCTTGAAAGGAGCCTTCAAAAGGTAAAGAATCAACTAGGTGACATTTATCATATGCGGTGGAGTTCTCAAATCTTTAGGCTATGTACGCTGTGTGACAAGATTCAAACTTACTTAGCGCGTGCTGTCCATAGCTGCGTGGTTCACTAATGCCTTCTCTATGTGTTCGAGTCTTTCCTGAGAGCTACGAGCTTGAACTATGACCGCCTGTGCCCCAAAGTTGGGACTCCGTTCTCTGAGACAACATTTAACTTGCATTTTGCTATAACCAGGGAAAAAGATATTATGATTAATTAATACATGGGTGATATGAAAGAAGAACATTTTAGGTCATCCTGGAAACAAGTTGCAATGCCGACCTAATTCATGATGCATGGACCATCTGCTGTCACCAAAGGCAGCGGCTGTAGTTGGCACAGTGGTTGGCACTCCTCTCTCAACATGCAATGACCTCGATCATGCGAGGTAATCGATGACCTTACAAATTAGATTAAGAGTGTGAATTTTATTTAGAGATTTGTACACAAAGTTCCATGTGTCAATAGTCACTGTTGACTTAGTAATACTGGTTAGATTTTAACGGAAGTTTGATCCAACACTTTAATTCATCTTCAAAGTTCTTTTTTCAAAGATGCACACCTACTTGTCCATGTCATTGCCTTGTACTTCCACATCTTTTATAAGGAGAAAGAAATGAGGATCATTAAGATAGGAGACGCAGACCAACTGCATAAGAAATGCAATACATCTAAATCTGCTCGAGTAAAAATATTTTTATTTTTTGTCAGAAAGTGAATACTTCATTAAACTAGTCTGTTGACACCTAAATTTTGATTAATCATTTAGTAATTAACTACAAAAAAATTAGGGATTAATCTTAACCCCTAAACAAAAATATTAGAATTCAATTGCATAATGTATAGTTTTAGGAGATTTATTATATAGCTTACATTAATTACATTAGCATTGGACCAGTGGTGAAGCATTGGACTAGTGGTGAATGTTTTTGAGCTGAAAAATTCAATAAATGGAACCTACAAAAGAAGGCAAAATAATGTGAGAAAAGAGAGTGAGAGACTCTCCGCTAGCCTTGGTTGAGACCTTGTCATGCCATCTTGGCCACCATGAAGCCATGGCTACCCCTTCGCATGGCGACTATGGCCCGTTAAGCCTTGCCCTAAAATCGCCGTGAGCACTACCGTACTGAGCTCATTGTCCTCCACCTTGACGACACTCTTGTTCTGGTCTTAACCGTGACCCTGACTATGACTATTGTTCCCTTGCTGCCCTCTCGTCGCTATGATGTTGCTGACCTGTGCTGTCTACTACCCTGCCAGATCACTGCTGCTTCGCTTTTGTTGCTACCGATCTCACAACGAGCCACTGCTTCGCCACACCTGCTGCCTTGATGATGCCGAGCCCTCTTTGATGGAGCCTCAATGCTGTAACCATCCTTTGTGCCAACACCGCATCATGCTGCACCACCTTGTTACCTCGACATCGACTTGCTGCTACACTCGCTACCTATGCTGACCAAGAGCTGAGCCTAGCCCCGATTTAAGCCTCACCACCAATGTGCTAATCTGCGAGCCTGCTGCCTGTCATCGCTATCCACCACCAGACAACCGTTATGATCTATTGCTGCCCCTAAGGTGTCACGCCTCGATCCTCTGAGCATGTGTCCATCCCTCCTTGGTTGATTAATAGCAATGTCTTAGGACACATCACCGACCCTTTCTTATTAATACGCATGCAAAAATATATAAAATAATCCCTAGACAATAAAACAATGGGATAGAAAAGTATGACTAAAAACTCGAACTTGAAAACCAACACACTTATATACATATATAACAACTCAGTCATATATATACATATACAAGCCACACTAGAAAGTTGGTTTCTACTCAACAAGTTCAATAGAAACAAGTCATCAAACAGGAGTGGGGGTCTCAACCCTCATTTGGGTCATACTATGGATCCTTCTCTAAATCCTCCTCCGACTCTTCTTTAGGTTCTTCTTCAAGGTCATCCTCAGGTTCCTCCTCTGAGTTCTCCTTTGGGTACTCCTCCTCCTTAACGACCACTCCTTCTTCCATGCTCTAGCTGGAGTCCACTGCTGATTGCTTAGGAGAGTCAGGATCATCCCCAACTTGGGATCCTTCGCATCAATCATCGCTTCGTCCTTGGGATCTGCAGTCCCCTTTTTGAATGCTGCCTCCAAGACATACAAAGGCACCTCCTCTTCCGATACGGGACCTTCTCTTCGCCCATCATGGTAGTGACGATACCACGATTGATATTTGTGGGGCACCAAGCCATCTCTACCCACATCAATCCAAACATTGGACTTTACCAGAACATACTCTAGTCTTTTTGGGTGAAGGTGTATCGAAAAGTGATATCCTATCTTAGTGATCTCTTCGAAAATACCAAAATGCATGAGAGGACAAGGAGGTGGAGGTACTGCCATTTAGGGACCTTAAATGTTGTCTTACAACGGGGTGATACTACGTCTCAGTAAGTTCTACCCTCCTAAGATTCGATTAGGAAGCCAATACACCTTAAGGTTGCTTAAGCACAACACGCGTCAAAAGACTTACCTTAGCCTCAGATTCCCCCCTGCAAGTTAGTATATATCGAATTTACACAAACCACATCAATTCACCTAATCAGATTGAACTATCGATTAATCGACTTAGTCGATTACATGTCACCACGACCTTTCCCTGGTCGGTACATTCAATTCTATCTATAACGTTTTATTAAATCAAGACTGCTCACCCAAAGCTGAAAATAGATAGTATAATAGCTCACCCAAATTCGATAATATAGTATATTGTATATATGCTCGCCTAAAGCTGATAGATTAGGGCCCTCAGGCCATCAAGTGTACTATATATGCTCACCCAAAGTTGATAATATGTGCTCACCCAAAGTTGATAATATGATATATTATATATGCTCGCCCAAAATTGATAATATGTGCTCACCCATAGCTGATATAATAGGCCCCCTGGCCAATATAGTATACCATCCACTATACAATCAATTCATCATTTTTATCATACCTAATAAAATAGCCGTGAATGAGTACACGGTCGGCCTTAGCCAAAATACAACATTTTCACTTTTGAAAATCCCACCATTTATATGGTCCACCAAAATATTTTTGGCACTATTAACTGATGCTCGTTTACTTTTTAATTAATTACCCAAAATTAATTAATATAGGAATAAATCCTAAAATCATAATTAATTTACTTGAGCACAAATTAAAGATCGAATAAATAAACAAATTGCACCACGGTAATCAGCATAAAATTCCGGCCGTCGACTATCCCAACCTAATTTCAGGAAAATAAATAAACAAATAAATAATTACGGAAAATATTAAATAAATGCAATAAAACCAACTTAGGCCCGTAATGCCTAATTGGACACCGAAATAGACCCGGAAAACTCCCGAGACCAGTTCAATAAATAATAACACGAGTCTACTTGCTAATGTCACTAATCATTTGCCTAACATGCATTGATAAGGCACTAATTTAAATACTCTACTCTAATCTATCCACATAATCATACTTAATTGAATTTAATCAACTCTTAAGCATCATTAGCATACTAAGCAAGGATTAGTGAGTTAAACTCATTTGTTTAATGAGCACTTCGGTGCAAAACGACGGGAATGTCGCGGGGCTCGACTTTCCTCAAGGCGGGCCTAGCAACCGAGGCTCAGGACTACCTTAAAATGGGCCTAGAGCTTGTTGGAAACCCACATATTTTGCCCTCTATTTTAAGTTGAAAAGAGAGAAACAAAAGCTGGTTATGGCAAAGCAAGACCGGTGGAGACGGCTAGGGTGCTCGGCGAGTTGAATGGCGGCTCCGGCAAGCTTCCTTAGCCACTCACGGTGGTTGGATAGTCACCAGGATGCATGGATAGAATGTTAGGACGACGTGAGGACGACGAGCTGGGTGAACGTGTGCAAGACAGCTCGCGCGGGCGGAGGGGCGTGAGACGGCTTGCGGCGAAGGACGGCGGTGTGCGAGCGGCTCCAAAGGGAACTAGCGACGGCAATGTAGCTTCGGTGGCTTCTCTCTTGGTCATTGGTGGTCGAACGGCAAGGGTGAGGGGAGAAGCAAAGTTGGTCGGCAGCCTTGGAGGGAGAGAGGGGCAAGAGGGGGGCCACCATGGTCACATTTTTCCAATCCCTTGTCTCCTTTGACCATCTATGGCCAAGTATGGTTCCTTGGCTTTCAATGAGCCACTAATGCTTACCCACAACCTTTGAAATGGTTCATTTTGGCTAGGTAATGGGGAAGCTACGAATTTCACAATTTTTGGCTTCAATTGGACTTGATCTCACTCTTAATTCAATCCCATTTGGCCTCAACAAATCCCTCAACAAATCCCGTTGTTGAGTCCTTGATCAAATTGATATTTTTCCTTACCAATATAACTCACTTGCTTCCCAAGTTTGTAACAAAAAATGATCACTGTCTTTTTTTGAACAAAAACGGTCTTATGCTGACTTTTTCCTAAAAAGTTTCAGGTTGCAGAAAAAATTTCTAAGATTGAGTCGATGTTTCTAGAATTTATTATGACATGACAGAATCTTCAATTTTTGAAATTGGATTTCAATTCTCGATTAATTTCACTCAGACGCATTTTTAGCGTGAACTAGGCTACTGGGTAGTTTTCAGAAATTTTTAATACAAATGACCCATGGTTGATTTTCTTCAAGCCATAATGAACCCACTCAACACATTGGCGACTCTCGGTTATCGTGAAAATCTCAAGAATTCAAATACGGACATAGAGTACCAAAATGACAGATAGATTAGTCTAGTGCTGGCCGATGAGAATTTTCCAATTTAGTGGTGTCACCTACGATTAGCCACACATCTCATTCGAACCGATCTATTTCTGATTTCAAATCGATTTTATACTGTGCCGTAATGGCCTTTAAAAATGAGCACAATCGAGAGGTTAATTTTTGGTCGAATTCTTAAGTCAATTGCCTTAAAATTTCTTAATGGCTTCTCTGAATAGTCTAGTTATCTCGAGAGTGATCAACTCTGAGAACAACCCTATAGGCGCGTCGATGAAATGTCGGATTTATTCAATAGAAAACATGACTGAAAATCTGGGATATCACACAAGGCATTTTAGTTTTGTTTTGCAAGTCCGTTTAGTCGAGTTCTTGGCTGTGAGCTGCCCGTTGCCATTGCCATTGCTACCGTTGATCATTGCCGTGAAGCCTTGAATTGCGATTCTAGTCTAATCGAATCACGTCCAAATTTGGAAAGTAAATCTTCAAATTAGCTAATATGTCTATCTTTAACTTATTAGATATATTTTATTGCCTATTTTGAGTGATTCTACTATATATTTAGTTAAATAATGTATATCCACATTGCCCTTAAACATCCACCCTAAGTTAGGAAAGTTTGCTAACTTAATAACATGCTTGGATGACGTCTGATCTTTAACTACAAGATATGATGCTCAGCAACACGGAAAATCTTCCTATCCTATATATAATCATTTGGATGTGATTGTCGATTTACCCGTTACCAAATTTAGTGAATAACCTTTCATCAATATTTATAACCACTTGGATATGATTACTGGTTTATTTTGTTTCCAAATTTAAATAAAATAATCTTTGCGGATTGCTTTATTAAATTAAATAATTGTCCTTTTGTGTGATTATTTCCATAAAAGAAAACCAAAAAATGAATTGAATTTGATTGGAATCTTGTTGATAACGTTGCATGTTTTAAATTAGATTGTATGTTTCAATTAGGTAGTTACTTTATTCCGAATGTTTAAATTAAAAAAATGAAAAAATTGCTCTAGAATAAATTAGATTTGCTTTTCTTAATTTAGATTGCATGTTTAATATTGGGCATTTTAATTACGAATTTTCATTAAATAGAAAACACAAAATACCATGTGTTTGTCACATAAAATTAGTTCATCCATTGCATGTCATTTAGTAATTGCATTTTTAGGGTCATTAATTTAAAATATGTGGCATGTTACTACCCGTAATTAAAATTAAGTCATTTAATTAATGTTTCATGGCACATAGTTTGCATGTAAGGTTGCATGTCGCATCTCACATGTCAATTTAGTATAGGCATATTTTTGTATGTCATTGCATTGCACACAGTTTAACTTTCATCAAAATAAGAGAAAACCAAAAAAAAATATTGAGTGATTGCATGCTAATTAGAATTCATATCTAAAATTGTTGATGTGATTTTTAAACTAATATTACAGTTTCTTTCGTTGTTTTAAGATAAGTCTTGCCATTTATTTGTTACTTTATTGGGTGTTACATTGGTGGCCTACTAAACATTTTTCCATAAAAAAAAAAAAACAACATAATAACATCTCAAGTGTCACAACTTAGCACAATGAGACACATAAGTGCTAAAACTTCTAAAAGATATACTTATCTCAAAATCAAAGAAGAAATGAACATTTAAGTGCCAATGGTGAGAATCTCTAACTAAATAGCCGACGTGGCTTTTTTGGTGCAAATTTTAAATAATGTCGCATTTAAAAAAAAATTATCCACGTAGATAGGGCGAGTGATGTCGCGTCATTCATGTAGACTATGTTAAATAACATCATTTTGGCACTTAAGTGATTACTTTCTGAACATAAATGTTCACTTTGAACTACGAATGACAGTTAAGTGATTGCTTACGCTATAACTTGACATTTGAGTGATCCTTTTTTAACAACAACTGACACTTAAGTGAACATGAAAGACGACGTCATTTTAGACAAGGATTATTGAGTAGACATTCTAGTAAGCCACGTAGACCAGTTTTGTCAATAAAATAACACCACGTCGGATTTCCGGCAAGTTCATCGAAATTGGTACTTAATTGTCCAATTTTCAGAAAAATGTGTACCTTTTGGAAACTTTGGCACTTATGCGTTGCCCATGTCATCTGTGTCAAGTTATGGCACTAGGGATGTTTTGTACCCTAAAAAAAGGGTACTCAAATGGCATTAGAGAAATATAGTGAAACCAAGTCTTTATATCAAAAATCTCTAGTTCCTAGAAGTATAGTATTCCTCACGATACTCTTGGGGTTTCTAATCAATCCATTATAAATTGATTAGTGCCGACTCTTATTGGAAAACATTTGCATGTAAAGAACTTAAACCCTAAGTCACGAATTAGTTTGGGCTTAGGAGAGGTTGAGTTGAATCTAGACTTAATAATTTATTAGCCAAACCTCTAGACAATGCATCACAAGGATGGGTCGTAACATAGTCCAAGATATTAGGGCTTACCAAAAGGGCTTCTATACATAAAAGATCCCAAAGAGCCTAGGGAGGAGAGGGGACAAGACCCGGTTCAAAGGTGAAGAGTTTCTCTTGTGGGCTTTTGCTATAATTAATGTGCAACTATGTTGGCCTCCCTAAAATAATGGGCCAATCAAATATTACAAAATGAGAATAACATATCTTGCACTCATGCTAAGGGTGTGAGCTTCCCAAGTGAACTAATGAGGGCTCTTTAACGAGTTGACCAAGTCTAAGTTGTCGGTCTCAACCAAGATTACTTTGTGCCTTAAAGAGAGAAAATGAGCTAGGGCTTCAAAGAGGGCTTGAGCTTCTACCATGGACGCTACTATCGACAACAGTTATTGTCTAGCTCCATCCAATAATCTCTCGGCGGAATCATGGCATACAAATGCAATAGATCCTCACACTAGGTTCATAAGATATGTCAATATTTATCTTAAAGGTTCTAGATTTCGGTGGAATCTAAGTTTGTGAAGAGCTTTCGATTTCATCTCCAAAGTTTGGGATTCCATTTTCTAAAACTCTTCAATCCTACTAAGGTTGTGTCCACAAGGCTACTCGCATATAGTTTTTTCCTCCTGAATATGGCTTGGTTGCGTGATTTCCAAATTTGCCAAAGGACTGAGGCGATGGTCTCCAAATCTGGTAAGAAACTGGAGTTCTTCCTTAAATGTCCAACCGAGGTCTCCATTGGAGTCGAGTTAGACCCTGATTAGAAAAGTGAATTTTCAGCAATGGGTTTGCCCAAGCTTCCTTCATCTAAGAACACAACGAGAACATGTGCTTAATAGTTTCAATACTTTGATTGCATAGAGAGCATATTGGGTCAGGTAAAATTTTCCCTCCATACAAGCTATCCTTCGTTGGGAGTGCATTATGGCATAGATCCCTTATAAATATTAGGGCTTCAGGGGAAATATGTATATTCCATATGTTTATCCATAGAGTGCGATGAGATTGGAATAACGTTGATGTCTAGTTTCCACTTTATTTATCTCCTATCTCTTAGATGTAGCTATATCTGCCTCAACAGAGTACTTACATGCTTGTGTGCACGTCAATACAAGTTGGTCATTCTCTATTTGAGGCATAATTTGAATTGCAAGAATTTCACACAATTTGGTCATTGAAATTCTCTTTTAAAGGGACTTCATTCCATTGATTCTCCTCCCTTAAAATAAATGCAAAGGCAATTGTGGTTCATCCCTTTTGGTAGAGCCTTCTAAGACTACTTTCCCTGACCATTTATCCTCTCTGGTTCTTATTCTTGTTCCATTCCCTACCACATGCATAACTAAGGGGGATATAGAATGTCTTTCCATAATCAAGCTTTGCCAACCCCACAAGAGGCGTTGTCCCTTTCCAACTCGCCATAAGTCTCCTTAAGGAAAATAGAGAACTGAACAATTTACTCCAAAGAGAAGATGGGTTGTTACTAATAGTTAGGCTTTAATAATACAACCTAGGGGGTGAATAGGTTTTTTACTTTGACAATCTTTTTGTAGAAACTAGCAAACGCTAAGTAAAAATGTGGCTAAGTTGATGTTTCAAAACTCATGAGTACATTGTGTGCTTATGGAAGTAATGAGAGAGAAAAGTAGTAACACACAATGTCACATAGTGCTTTGGTTTTATACTCAAGCTTACATCCTTCAAACTAATAGACACAAGTTGGGCTGAATTGCACTTGTAATTTGCTCAATGAGTTACAATTGGCAAACACTGGTCTTTTTACATGATAGATCACACTATCAAGACTTGGTTGTTCCTATTACTATGGACACTTAGTCTTTAGCACAATTACTAAGGCAACAAGATTACAATACTTAGGGAAATAGATGAATAAGATCGTTTTGCTCTGAATAAAGTTCTAGCAAATTTTTGGTCTCTTGTTTATGGATGTGTCTAATAGGTGGCTTAAGAGATCTTCTCTTTTATACTCATCTTCAATCTTTTTGTTGGAGATAATTTGGAGAAGCAAGAAACCATCAGAGTTTCCATTGATGCACTTGTCCAAAGATAGAACTGCTTTACGATCCTTTTTCCTAAACATTTGCAAGCTACTTGAAAATAGCTTTTGCTGTTGTACTGTCATTATAGCTTTTGACAAACCTATCAAATAGCCTATAATCTCATTCTCTATTGACTTCTGGATTTTGCTGCTATGCACATCCACTCCACAGTGGTTGTTTTACAGAACCAACAAACATTATCAAACGAATGTTGTTGCACCATTACTAGTGACCTGATATATTAACATCTACATCGGCTAATCTTTGGGTTCGTTTGTGTTGTTTATGGAAAAAAATGTATAAGGACATATTGTGGTATTTTCCAACTAGATTATACCATGGTTATCACATAGCCCTTAATGGTTGTCACAAACATTTACAAATACCATAGTAAATATTATACTAAGGATAGTTTAAAAATCATCAAAATCACTTGGACATGTTTCTCCAATAGTTAAAACCCAGCAAGTCCTTAGATCCCCTTCCTCCCATATCATTTCTCATCTTTAGAATATCCCACCTCTTCTAGTGAATTCCATCATTATTTCCATTAGTTTTCGACAAGAAAGATGCTAGTTTTTGCTTAATCATTTTGCACACCAGCAAGGAGATTTGAATGACATAGCATATCATGGATGGGCTTGCACACCGCTTTAATCATAATTTCTTTCCCTACTTTGGACATCAATTTCTTCTAGCTTGGCACTCACTCGTCCTAAAATCCAAGCAAATATCTGTTTCTTTGATACTCCCCAATCCAAAGGAATCCCAAGATATTTCCCCATTTTATCAACAATACGCATTCTCAGTGTTTTTTTTTTTTTTGGGGTCATAATGGGCATTCTTAGTTCTCTTGCCATATTTTATTTTAACTTTTGAGGGTAGTTGCTACTAAAGTAAATCCATGATTTGTCCAAGTTTATGACTTGTCTAGAAGCTACACAGTGTTGGGTCAAAACTAATGCCACATTCTGACATCGAATATCTTCCCATCTAGAAGAATATGGAGTCATTCGTGAAAAGAAAATAAAAAAGGGTAGGACAGTACTTGTTAAATTTGATTCCTTTAATGTTTCCATTATTAACTGTTGTCTTCACGAGTAAGGACAACACATTAGCCACCGGAATGAATAATTAGGGGGATAACCGATCTCCTTGCCTAATCCCTTGTGCTGCAATACTGAAGAGGCTTTCCATTTAATTTAACTTTGAACAAGACGATTGTGACACATTACATTATCCACTCCACTCATATCACATCAAAGCTCATTTTAATCAAACATGCCTCCAAGAGCTTCCATCGCACTTGATTATATGCCTTCTTCATATCTAGCTTTGTAATTGCTTGAAATTTCTTTATTCTTTTCCTAACTCTGATTTGATTTAGCACCTCTTACTAAATGAAGATATTATCTTGAATTTGCCTTCCTCCAATAAACATGCTCTATTTTGTAGCTATTGGATTTGGCAACAATAGTTTCATTCTATTTGCTAGTACTTTAGAAATAATTTCATACCCAAAAAGTGTACAAGCTAAAAGGATGGTATTGGTCTAATCTCTCGAGATTGGGAACCTTTGGGATAAATGAAATGATGTTCCTATTTAACTCTAGTTGTAGAACTCAGTTTTGAAAAAAATCATTTATTGCCTTTAAGACATCATATTGAATCTCTACCCAATTTTGCTTATAAAAGAGCCCACTAAGGCCATCTGACCAGGTACTTTAAAGGCACCAAGATTTAAAAAAAAAAGTATTTTTACTTCTTCCAAGGTCACATAAGCCAGTAGCAAATGTTTCACTTCTTCTGTCCCCACATGAGGACATTGATTTAGGACAGGACAAAAAGCTCGGGAGCCAACAAATTGTTAAAGTTCTCGAAAGAATTGCATCGTAATTTCTTTTAGTTGGCTTGGTTCTTTAACCCAAATATCTTCAGAGACTTCCAAAATTGAAATTATGTTCCTTGTTGTCGCTGAACCATGATAGTATGAAATTTTTAGTGTTTTTGTTGTCATATTTCAGCCAATTAATTCTTAATCTCAACCCCTAATACATCTCTTCTTGCCTCCATAATGTCTCAATCTCCCCCTATAGGTTCTTGATTTTTTTTCTTTATCAAAAGACCCCCGTGTTGTTGATGCACTATCGAAGTTCTTGCTTTAGTAAGTCAATCTTCTTGTGATCATTCCCAAAGGTCTTCTAACTCCATTCAGATAAAGTAATAGTCGTAGCATGTAATTTTCCAACTAAATCTTCCCTGATTGATTAGGAGAGTCCCAAGTTTCTTTAGTAACTTCTCTACATTCATCACTTTCAAGCCAAAGCACTTCAATCTTGAACTCCTTTCAATTAAATGGGTCAGTCCGAAAAGATATTAGGATGGGGCTATGATCTAACCATACGGCTAGAAGTGCTAATGCTTCTGCTTCAAGGAATATTAACCTCCATTTATTAGTGCAAACCAAGTCAACACTAGTGAACATGCATCCCTTACTCTTTGTATCCATGAATGGACACGCATCTAGAAAATTTTGGAAAACAAACATTCTATAATTCTTAGCCATATGTTTTCCCCCTTTCTTCCAATGGAATAATACTTCATTGAAATCTCCAAAACACACCCAAGGTAGCACATTCATGAAACTTATCATTTGTAATTCCTCCCATAGTTGAAGCCTCTTCTAGAAGACATAAGGAGCATGAACAAAAAGTAACTCTCATTTTCTTAAAACTACGCATTTCTTCACATCTTAAATTCACATAATCCTCAGATTGTGTATCAATCTTAAGAACAATTCTATCATCCCATAAAACAGGCAAACCCCTGCAGATCCAACAAGATTCACTACCAAATAATTCTGAAACTCATATTTTCTTTATTCTTTGAATAACCATTTCCTAATATTTAGTCTCCATCAAGAATACCACAATGGGCCTATAGCAAGCCACTAAGGCTGTTAGTTCTTGGACTATCAAGGGTGTGTCCAACCCTTGACAATTCCGACATTGAAACTTCATTCTTCACTTGGTAATTTATTAGCACTAGCCACCAAAGCTCATATATCATTGTCTTCAATCGTGCAAACTAATGTTTCAAGTAATTGGGTTTCATCCAACCAAATGGGAGTGAGAGATAACGATTGATAGTGGCTAAACCTCTTCTATTTTTGATTGAGGGGGTTTTTAGTTCATCATCGCACCTTTTTATTTTAGATTCAGCACTTGTTTGGACAAGTTGGTCACCCTTGCCTTTTCCCTGGGTGGGTCTTATAAGCAAAAGGATTCCTTTCCCAGCGTTCGAGTTGACTAACTCTTGTAAATTGTTACTTGTAGGTTCAGCAAGCATGGGTCCAAACCCTCCCTTTTATGTAGTATTTAGGAATCTAGGATGACTTGAACATCCTCCTAATTTGCCATTAGTGCTATGATGTTTCAGGAATAAGTTTAAAAGGTTCATCCTCCTTTGATTCCTTCAGGAATAAAACACTTCTTGATAAGGGATGTGTTCCAAACTCTTGGTCAACTACCCATCTTCGTCCTAAATTTTCCTTCATCAAAGAGAAAAATAGTGCATAAGTTTGCATAGTGGCCAAACTTGGCACAAGAATAGTAGAAGAAAAGAGGTATTTCATATTTAAAATTGAACCAAATCTTTTTGCACTTGTGCCCAACCAAGTAGCCAACTCACAAGTCCTCCTGAATATCTAGCTCCACTTTCACCTTCCAATTATTTGTACTGCAAGGCCCTTAGTATCTTTTCTCACTTCCAATACTTTCCCACCGAGCTAGCTATTTTTTCTCCACAATTCCACTATAATTCCATTTGAGAGTGAGGCCAAAACAAAAATGACCCAGAATTTTTTTTGGGGGGAGGGGGGTTGTTTTATCCGACTCCCAAGATTTCAATAGTAAAGCTAAATATACCATTTCCCAAAGGTTTCGCTGTTACACTATCATTCCCCCATGGTCTCTTCATTCTTGTCTAGAAGGCTTGAAAAGTAATGCTAAGGTTTTTATAAAGCTAAAACAGAAGGCAAAATTGGCATTCCATAATTTTTTCATCGGAAAATTCTTCATCCAAAAATGTAATTATGTATTCATATGGTAATTTACCTAATTTACTGCAGATAATTCCATACGCTCAATGGCACCATTCTCCCCTTCCATCAACACCGCATGTAGACTGAGCTTAGATCCAAGAAGAGCAAGAATAGAGGGCAGCCCTAAACCCCGATTAGAATGCAAATTTGCCTTAAGGGTGGCCCTAAACACACACCATACAAAACTCACCTCGCCTCGGCACGTCCTTGCATATTAGTGCATCACATATGCATTTATAGATACACAAGCATAATTAATAACCATAACACATACTTTTCATCTTTCAAACACTTACATAGGTTCCAATTATAGGTAAAACCGTAATGACACGTCCCATACCGTGCCACACAATTTTTCCCCATAATTAGGCACAATAACACAACCATTTAGGCATGTTCCGATTATTATAACCCATGGCTATAGCCAACTCAATAGTTGGCGGTCATCCGGCATAACCGGGCATCCTCCTGCTCCATCAGGCACGGTAACGGCTAGCACTACACACCTAGACGACATTCCATAAAGGAGCATCGGCCTAGCCTCCACCACAACTCAGCATCTGTTAACGTGAGGCATTCGAACTTAATCAGGCATCGCCCCCCTCCCCCGACTCTCATTGGGTGATGGGTTCCGATAGTGACCATATGAGCACATACTTGGCCATGAACACCATGTTTTGCATTCAAATACCTCGTTTTCAAATAATGAACTTGGCCACTTTTCTTCATATTAAAAATCCCTGTAAAATAATTGTGCGTGGTCACGTATTTAAATTGAACCATTAAACTGAGTACACACTCATTTTAAAATTCCACGGTTTTATGTAGTGCATAAAAATTGGCATAAAAAACCGACACCTGGTATTTTTCTATTTAAATGCCCGTAAAATCGAGTTTTATACTAAAAATCAATAACTATCATCAAGCATTCAATTGCACATATAAACCATCAAATTCAAGTATAAATTTATCCACGAGAATGAGTGTAAAATTTCACGAAACGGCTAATCTGTCACTAATTATGCTAATTACAATTAATTAATTAAATTGTGATTAATTAAACTCATCATGATTAATTAAGTAAATCCAACTTAATTTACCTAATAACCTAATCATGGTTAACTAACCTAACAAAACTAACTAACCTAACCAAACTAACCTAACTAAGCTAGTTACACTAACCTAGGATTAACTAAATAATCCACATTAACACTAAGCTAACCCTTAAGCACAATTAACAACCTAATCACGGATTAGAGAGTTAACTCACTAGATTAGGACAATGGCGGGCTCACGACGATGGCGGTGAGAACCCAAGACTATCGTGTCTCTAACGGAAGCTTGGATTGGCAAGGAGGGCTCACGGCAATGGCAATGAGAACTCGAGACTATCGTGTCTCAAACGGAAGCTTGGATCAACAAGGAGGGCTCACGGCCAAGGTTGGACTCGGTTTTGTTTGGGCTGGACAGTGGACACGGTGCTGCTGTGGCCGATATGGCAGCTGGTCAGCTAGACTTAGCTGGACGTGGAGAAGCTGGAGCGGTAATTGTTGGTGGTGAGTCGGCTGTGTGTGGAGCTATTGGTCGCTGGTGATGGGTATGAGGTGGTGCGGTGATGGCTGATTGGAACGTGGAGGCGAGCTGGTGTTGTGGTGGTGGTGACGTTGGGATTGCGTTGCAGTGGCGGTGAGGCAGCGTGCTGGTTGACTAGAGTTGGTGGACGGGCGGTTGTTGATGGGAGGGGAAATGGAGGAATGAGGGTCGGCGGCATGAAGAAGAAGAAGTGAACGGCAGAGAGGGGGGGTTCACACATGAATGGGAGGGAATTGGAGAGAGAAAGGGAGAAAATGAAAGTCCATGCAACAACCAATGAAAAGCCTTGAGAAAATCTCAAGCACTCATCACTTGTGCCTCCAAAGTCTTTAGCTCTAAAGGTCAAATGATCATCCAATGAGAAATTAACTCTAATTTCTCACATATAAACCATTTTGGGCAGCCAAAATAATCTATTTAATTAGCCTCTCTAAATTTCCTTTATTTTCTTTTTGTCTGAAATCAATTTTTCCACAAAATTTTGGACTCGACGAAAATTCATTGAAAGATGAGACGACCTCCTATAAATGAACCATGAAACGCTCGAACATCTGATTCTTGAAACTGACTTCAATTTCATGGTTAAAATCAACTGAGCGCGATTTTAGTTCGACCCAACCAATCAGGTAGCTTTTAGGGATTTTAGCGAGGTTGACCTATAGTCGATAATTTTCAATTCACGTTTATGCATCTCCAACTTGTAGGCGACTCTCGATTGTCATTAAAATCACGAGGTTTCAATTATGTGTCCCAAGTATAATATCAATAGAAAATCGGGTTATTGTCGTTCAACGTGAATATCGCAATCGTGTGGAATCACCCGCAATTTGACTACAGATTTCCATCGAATCGACTTATATCCATTTGCTAATCAATTTATAACGGTGTTGTATTGACCCTTGCCG
Organism: Eucalyptus grandis; assembly: GCF_016545825.1. Taxonomy (NCBI): domain Eukaryota; kingdom Viridiplantae; phylum Streptophyta; class Magnoliopsida; order Myrtales; family Myrtaceae; genus Eucalyptus; species Eucalyptus grandis. The sequence continues at coordinate 24,903,428 of NC_052612.1, forward strand.
ATTATTACGGTCAAGCGATCAATTTCCCATCGAATACTCTAGTCTGTCGCATTTATATCCCTTAACGGCGTCACCTAATCAAATAATTAACTCGCAAAGGGTTAGCTCCAAGTAAAATGACCATGAGCGCATCGATAAAACAACCATTTCATACATTCGAGACGGGGTCAAATTTCAAGATGTCACAACTCTTCCCCTCTTATAAAAACTTCATTCTCGAAATTTAAACCATTACAATTCTTCTACAAAAAGGTGGGGGTATTGACGTCTCATCGACTCCTCACTTTCTCACGTGACTCATTCTGTTCCATGGTATTGCCAGACTACTTTAACCAAGGGAATCGTCTTGTTGCGTAGCACTTGCTCCTTTTGATCCATTATCTGAATTGGTCTCTCCATGTATGACACTCTCTCGTCCACGTCTAATTCCTCGAAATTTAGCACGTGGGTTGGGTCAGGTTCTTACTTTTTCAACATTGACATGTGGAAGATGTCATGTCCTTGAGCAAGTCTTGGCGGTAATGCGAGACGATACGCTAAAGTCCCAATTTGCTCCAAAATTTCAAAGGGACCGATGTACCTTGGACTTAACTTTCATTTCTCGCCAAAGCATGAAGTACCCCTCATTGGTGACACTTTGAGGAATACGTGTTCACCAACTTGAAACTCCAATGGTCTCCGCCGCTTGTCTTCATAACTCTTTTGACGACTTTGAGTGGTCTTGAGTCTTTCTCGAATGACTTTGACGCCATCAACTAACTACTCTCCAACTTTGTCCCAACAAATAGGAGTTCTGCAAGCTTTGCCATACAAAGCTTCAAACGGTGCCATCTAGATACTCTGTTGATAACTGTTGTTGTAGGCGAACTCAACTAAATGAAGCTGTTCCTCTCAGCTTCCTTTGAAGTCCAATACACAAGCTCATTGCATGTCCTCAAGGGTTTGAATTGTTTTCTCACACTGGCCATCCGTCTACAGATGATAGCTCGTGCTGTACTGTAACTTTGTTCCCAAGGCAATTTGCAAACTTTTCCAAAAAGTTGCCATGAACTTCGGGTCTCAATCTAACGTGATCATCACTGGTACTCCATGAAGACAAACTATTTGTCACACGTACAATTTAGCATATCTATCCAATGCAAAGTCCTTTGTACGGTGATAAAGTGAGCAAACTTCGTCAATCTGTCAACTATAGCCATTACCTTGATGACTTCTCGGTAATCCCATCACAAAATCCATTGTGATATGTTCTCATTTCCACTTGTGAATCTCGATAAGTTGCAAAAGTCCTCTAGGCTTGCAATGATGTGCTTTCACTTGCTGGCATGTTAGACACTTAGCAACGTGTCTAGCAATATTCATCTTCATACTTGTCCACCAATAGTGCTAACATAGGTTCTGATACATTTTTGTACTGTATGGATGAATACTGTAACTACTACGATGGGCTTCTAACAAGATCTCCTCCTTTAAGCTCCGCATTGCCAGGTACACAAAATCGTCCACAAAACTTTAATGTTCCGTCCTTGGTAACTTGAAAGTCAACTTTCCTCTTTTTCGCATCCTCCTGCAAAATTTTCTAAATCTCAGGGTTTGTCAATTGCAACGTCTTAATCCTTATTTGCACTTCCAATTCAATTCTAAGGGTGGCCATGAGACTTGAAAGGTGGCCTACCTCAAATTTGAAATCCGAATCTCGAGCTCTTTCGAGTGGAATCCATTCCTAAACCATTATCTACCCAATCAAATACTTCCAACTTAGCACATTTGCGACTTTATTGGCTTTTTCGAGATGATACAGGATGTCGCAGTCATAGTCCTTGAGAAGTTCCATCCAACGATGCGTTGCCTCATGCTCAACTCCTTCTGGGAGAATAAATATTTTAGACTCTAGTGGTTTGTAAAGATCTGGAACATTTCTCCGCATAAATAATGTCTCCAAATTTTTAGAGCAAAGATGATTGCTGCGAGTTCTAAGTCATGCGTTGGATAATTCAACTCATGAGACCTCAGCTGATGGGACGTGTATGCAACAACTCTCCCATGTTACATTAAAACGTAGCCCAGTCCTTGATACGACGCATTGCTATAGATCTCATGTCCTCCAAGTCTAGATAGAATCGTCAACACTAGTATGGTAGTCAGTCTCTGCTTTAGCTCTTGAAAACTACACTCACACTTATATATCCACACAAACTTATCTTCCTTCTTCAGTAGTCGAGTCAGATGCATGGCTATTGTAGAGAATCTTCCCATAAATTGTCTATAATAACCTGCCAATCCCAAGAAACTTCTGATCTCAGTCATTATTGTTGGTCTCGGCTAGTTTATCACAACTTCAATCCTAGTCGGGTCCATGAAAATCCCTTCACCAGAAATCACGTGACTTAAGAAAGCTACACAAGTTAGCCAAAACTCGCACTTATTGAACTTGGCATACAACCCATATTCTCGTAAGGTCTGAAGTACTATCCTTAAGTGTCTTTCATGCTCCTATGGACTTCTTGAGTACACCAAGATGTTGTCAATAAACACAATAACGAACTGGTCTAGGTATTTCTTGAACACTCGATTCATGATAACGGCATTATGGTGAATTCATAATGGCTGTGACGCATACGAAAACCCGTCATTGGTATATCCTTCTTCTTAATCCTCAACTGATGATACCTTGTCCTCAGATCGATCTTGAAAAATATTGACACTCCCTATAACTGATCAAACAAGTCGTCAATCCTTGACAATAGATACTTGTTCTCGATTGTCACCTGGTTGAGTTGTCAATAGTCGATGCAAAGGCGCAATGAACCATCATTCTTCCTTACAAACAGTACTGGTGCTCCCCAAGATGATGCACTAGGACGTATAAATCCCTTGTCTAACAACTCTTGCATCTGAACCTTCAGTTCCTTCAATTCTGACAATGCCATACGATAAGGAGCCTTAAAAATTGGCTCTGTCCCAGGGGCCAACTTAATTACAAACTTGATCTCCCTTTCTTGGGACAAATCGGGTAATTCCTGGGGAAACACGCCAGAAAACTCATGTACCACACCAATGTTTTCCATCTTTGGTTCCTCAACTGTCATATCCACTACAGTTGCTGAATAACCTTAGCAACCCACCTCTAACAAATAGGTTGTCTCAAGCAACGAGATTGAGGTAATCAAGGGTCCTCCTCAACTTCTGATAAACTCAAAACTTCTACCCACTAACGGGTTAAACTAAATCGCTTTACGATATTAGTCTACAGTAGCTCATTGCTTGGTGAGCCAGTCCATGCCAAAAATTACGTCACAATCAAACATGGCTAGCACAATCAAATGTATCATTTCTTCTAGCTCACCAATTACTAACTTGCAACCAGGACACCCTATCACAGACAACACTTTATCCTTTAACTAGGTAGATATACTAATAACTGTTCCCAATAGTTCTGGACTCAATCTTACTAACTTAACGAATTGCTCAACAATAAATGAATGCATAGCTCCAGGATCAAATAAATTTGAGTGAACCGTCGGTTGGGCATGCGTTAATCACAATCACATGCATTTCTAAAAGTAGGATGGTTTCATGCATGTGTGCGGTTCATGTGATGCTTTAAAATGTTTGGATGTGTTTGAAACATTGAGAAGGGAAAATGAAATTTTTAGACAAAGGAACATCTTGGTTATGGAATGCATATGATTGTCAAAGCTAGTCTGGGGGCTTACAAATCATACACTCACAGACATCACAGGCATTTTAAATACAGTCCAAATCTTAACAATCTCGATATCAAATCAAGCATTTGAAAGAAAAATCTAAAAATTTTAATGTTGAAAGCATCACATATACCAAAGACATTTTGATATGCAAAAATGACATTTCAAATTAATATTTAGGAAATTGTGACCAAAAGATCATTTTATTCATTGAATTTTTTTTTTTTATAATAAAGATCAATGAATTTGAAATGGATTTTAGGAAGACGATAAGTCCTAATTTCACATGCAAGCCATTCTAAAAAAACTAGATAGATAGTCACAACAAAGATCTACAATAGAACATTTCAGACAAGATAAAAAAAATCAATAAAATTGAAAAACGACCCATTGATGATTTATCCTTGAGAAAATTATACAACATGCATAACATCATAAGGAACAAATTTCATGAAGAAATTTTCCTAAGAAGAGCTAAGAATGAATTTATAAAAATTCGACAATGCAAATCATTGCATCAGAAAATTGACAATATAATAGGACATTAGGCTATTGCAACAAAGATCTGACTTATCAAGCAAGGTCTAATAATCATGAAATTCTACCACAATGAAGATAAAAGTGTGACAATTAAATTTTATTGAGGATCCAAGTCAAGAATCCCTACCGAAAAAACTAACACAAAAATAATAAAAGTCTTTCCAAACATGAGTAAAACAGGGATTTCAAATTTAACCTACGTCAAAATTCTAACCTAACTTGGAAATATTGGAAAGTGGGTCTAATGATAAGAAAATTGCACAAAAATAGTAACATTTGAAAGGTCTAAACAAGCCCTATGACTTCCTAGAAGGGTCTGAGTTCAATCGAGGTCAATTTGATACTCAAAAATCAATATTTATAAAAGCATGCGTATCAGCCATTAACAAGTCAGAAAATAGTATACATTTATGACTTCTAAGGTCACTTAAACAATGCATGAGTGGCATGAAATTCACATCCAACGAAATATTGGTTGTAATAAATGATTTGGGTAAACATCTATCCCTAGGATGGGATGCGAAAAGATTATACAAGTTATTGGCAATGCAAAAATCACTTAGATTTAAAATGACATGCTTGACGTTTTTTCCAATGTAACTAACCTAATTAACACATGAAATTCACATATCAAATAATGCTCAATCATGACGTACCTTATATGGACACATAACTTGTATTGCACACTTTAAAGTTGAGAAAGCATTAATGCATGATTTGGTCTTTAAAAGACCCAAACGAATGTGTTTTGGTATGCTCATGATAAGTCTATGATCTAACCTTAACATCACAAAACTTGCTTAATTTTGATTACCTAAAGACATGAAAAAATCTAATGAAAAATTCAACATACAATATGCACAATGACAAATACTTTTCATTGAGACATCAAAATCTAATTAAGATCACAAAAATCTTGATGAAAACAGAAAAATAAATGCGTAATTTGGAATGTTCTAATGAAAAATTCAACATACTAGCCATGGATCTTTAACTCTGAAGTAAAATACTTCAACAAAGTGAGTACACAAGCTCTGATACCAATTGAGATAGCTAGTATAAGCACCTAGAGGGGGTGAATAGGTGTAAAAATAATTTCTCGAGATAAGAGAGCAATACTAAGTAGACAATAGAAAGGAAGTTATCCTTTGGTTAACAAAACGAATTATGATCAAAGTAAAGTAAAGAGTAGGGAAGAGAAAAATGAACACAAGGTTTATAGTGGTTTGGTTTATTCCAAGCCTACGTCCACTCTTCCGCACTGACAGCCCACCGGCTGGATTTCACTATGAACAAAAGAGTTATTATAGCAAGTCTCTCCCTTGATTCCACAGTGTAGAAACTCTACCACACTTCCTCAAGGTTTCTCATAATATAAACTCTCTTTTGCGTACACGATTTCGCTCAGTAAATGAATTGACTAAGAACAAAGAGCTTCAGACTTTGGAATTCTTTTATCGCGCACACACTTGAATAACTGGAATGTCTTCCTTTTATACTCATTTATGCTATCATACCCGTTGGCACTTACCAAAGGAATTCCTCCAATCTACCCGTTGGACGGAATCAATTAGGAAGATCATTCGAGCTATTAAAGGAACATGTCGATAGCCCATCCATCCTGTTCGCCCATACAATCAGGATCTCGCTTTCCATAAGTAGAACCTTCCAAGTATACTTCGCCAATCATCGGATCCTTAATCTCTAAAACAATCATGATCAATTAAAGGATTCCGTTATGTCATATCCAGCTAAGAGATCTTCTCCAGTCGATAAGGTCAAATCCTTAATGAGACACCCAGTTCTGGATAACCCTTCTTCGACGGATTAAAAACTGTCAATGAGAATAGACTTTGAGTCTTGAGTCTGGCAGTCCGGAGGTCTTCAGACTTTGAATAGTAGAGTCTACAAATCTTTAGACTAGACGGATGGAAACGTTTTGTCAGCTTTAAAATACTCTAGGAAGATTTCTCCGACGATTTCTAGTCAAACAGTAACCTACTCACTAAAGCATGAAAATTGCAAATTAGCATAAATCACACGCAATTAACCACAAACTCATCCTCAATGAATTTCAATCTTAGAAAATTATCAAATAAGCTCATCATCATCATTATCAAATCTAAGCATATTATATGGATATTATCTTGAATACTAGCCTACATCAGATACATCGATCTCACTTCATCGGATTCGAGCTCGAGAATCTACCTTTTTGCATTCATCATCGATTTTGGATGCAATTGATCAAATCAAGGTTTTAAGGATCAAATCAGATTGCCATGGACCACCACAAAGACTAGCTGGACTGCCAATTTGATCCAAGATAGGATCGGTCCAATCGGACTAGTTTTGTGACCTTTGGTAAGGAAAATGGTTGCCAAAGGTGATTCGGTGGCCTATCCTCCAAACCCTAACCACCGGAGGGTCCGGGATCCTCCTACAAGCAGATTTGTGGAGGTCAATACTTCGAAGACCATTGGACAAGGACCGGTTTAGCTAGTTGAATTGACTGAGAGCTGGACTAGCATGGACGCTAGTGTTGAGGCTGCATGGATATTGGTTGGTAAGGGAGGATTCGACGATCATTGAGACAAGTGAGGCTTGTGATCAATGTGGCATCCTAAAATTTCATAGCAACTCCTGGATATACCATGAACCACGAATAGGTGATGGAAGCGCAATCGGACTATATTATAGTCATTAGACCAATGAATTACAATAGATCAAGGCCGAGCAATGAATGGACAATTATTTTGTTGTAAATTATAACCTATGTCCATGAGTGATCAAGGATTGTACTAAGGGACAAATTGATAAGGAAAATTTTTATTCTTGGCCGTGCGCTTTGTAAATTGGATTTTATTGATTTATGTTACAAAGTTTTATGGCCATATAAATTTACAATTATGTATTTATATAAGTGAAGATTAAATGGAAAAATAGGAGAAGGTTTGGGCTGATTTTCTTAAGGCCAAACCAGCCCAAAAACTAGCCCACAGCCCATCGTTTCCCACAATTTGGTCAATCAAGCCCAACCCAAATGAGGCCTATTAGCCTTGCATGAAGATCAACAAGTGGCGTGAAGGGTGCTACAAGTGGCCAGAGGAACTTACCAAGTGTCCATTGCCATGCAAACCTCATGATTATTAGTTAATCATGAGGTGAAAGGAAGAAAAAGGGAAGAGAAGGGGAGGATTGCATGAGGGGAGTGATCGTGTGAGAGAGGGAGAATTCGAGAGAGAAGGAGAGAGAGAGAAAGAGAGAAAGCCGAGGGAGAGAGAGAGAGGGTTCATGGGTGCTTCGGTGAGGGAAGAGGAAGACCAAGGCCCGCCGTGCGTGCGCCTAGCTTCGCCGTCGACCGTGCTATGTTCGAAGTTCTCGAGTCGCCGTTGCCTGCTTGATTTCATCGGATCTAAGGCAAGTAGAGTCCATTGATCTACACTTTGCTTGCTGTGTTGTGTGTGATGTATAGTGAATTTCGGAGGTGGTGGAGGTGAGAATTTTCGAAGTTATGGGAGTAGTGCCTTAGTCTAGTAATCTGTTTTCTGGAAAAACAGTCCGACCTTTGGTGATTTCTTGAGCTGCATGCAATTTTCTAGTTGGAATCTCACTTCGACTTATTGATAAAAGTTGTAGAGGACTTCTTGAAGATTAACATAATAAAATTTGAGATGAAACGGACAAGTATTTGATGGTGAAACCATTTTTCTTCAAAGATACTAGATCTGGAAAACTGATATGTTGATCCCTTGCGGTTCTGTGAATTTTGTGAAATTATCCAGTTCGAATTTAATCTTGTGTCTTTGATAAGAGTTGTAGACGACATCTTGAGGAGCAAAATATTGAAATTTGAGAATAAACGGACCAGTATTGATCAGGGAAATGATTTTTCTTTGAAGTGTTAAATCTGGAAATCGTTACTGAGGGTTAGGGGGAGTTTTGGTGAATGTATCTCGTGATAAATAATGAATCTGACTTTGAGTTCTTCATAAAAATTTTACCTCTAGGTCTTGGCTATGACATATAAAACTTTCATAATTTTATGAGTTGATTTAGGGTTTATACTGAATTTATGAATAAAACTGTGCAATGGTGATGTTCCGAAACTTTAAGTTGTGATGCATGGACTGTAGTGACCCGTACGAAACTCTTTTGACATGGTGTTCTTCATGAAACCTTTTTTTCGAGATCTTTTTATAACATGTTAAATTTTCAAAATTTATTGAGATCGTTTACTAATTTTTCCAGAATTTTTATTTAAGGAGTGCATTCTGCTTTGTCCGAAAATTTGCTCCATTTTCAAGAACAAATGAATTGCTTTATGAAATGTCATATCTTGGGTGTTATTTGTATTGCATATATGGTGACATTTGGCATATCACATCACATCAAAAAGGCTGGTTTAAACCTTTGACATTGTTGCATCAAATGTTAAATTGAAAATGAGATATATATGGGAATATGCATTGTGATGATGATAATACCGTCGGAGGTGTGAGCCGACGATGTCCTGGGAGTGTTAGGATGCCTAGAGTGTGTGTGCCGGATGCCCGAAGGTGTGTGTCGAATGTCCTCGGGAGTTTCGGGATGCCCGGTGGTATATCGGTACGTAATTCCAGGAAATGCCTGGTGGTATGTCGGTACGTAATTCCAGAAGGCAGAGGTAACCATTTTCAAGGCGAGCCTCGGCGATTCCTCGTGATGCCAGGTGGGATACGAGATGCCCGGAGGTGTGTACCGAATGCCCAGAGGTGTGTGCCGGAGGTTCCTCGCGATGCCAGGTTGGGTGCGAGCAATATATGAGGGATGCAAACACTAGTCCCTGGGAGAAAGATGAGATCTTTTTTAATATCAAAATGGGAATTGAATCATGCACGTGTGTGTGTGCATATGGCATGGGATATAATTGCCTATGAAATTGAGTTGATACTATATGGCATTGAGAATGCGATCATGAAGGTATTGAATGGATCTCATGGGAATATAATATGGATCATACGCATGTATGTGCATATGGCATGAAACATGAATTGCCTTAATGAATGAATCTCATGGAGATATAAGCATGATTGCATGGATGATGTGTGCATTTAACATGAAATTGTGGTTATCTTGCTTGTTGTATTGTATAGTTTGATGGATCTTTACTGCTGAGTGGTTGTACTCACCCTGTTTGGGGACTAACATTTCAGACTAAACAAGATACCTTTGCTACCACTGCCGCTAGTAGATGGATCGAGTGGTTAGATATGACCGCGAGGAGGAGGATAGCAAATGAAGGAACTTTTGGTCGCCGACATTGGTCGATGGACCTTAAGTATACGACTGTTGGAAAAGATATCGGTCATCTTTTGAAGTATAGCCGAGTATAGAAGACTACGACATTTTGATGTACCGATGAATGATGTCCATATGGTTTAAGTAAATAAAAGTGTTCAGCTTTTACCTATAAATGTTTAGTTGGTGTGCATCATTTTCTGAATATAGGGAAGGGAGTTGATGGATATGCTTCCGCCATATAAATTGCGTAGTGACCAATCTAAAAGATGTAAATTAACATGAAATTCCTTGGTATCAGAGTATTATATTATCAGGCCAAGTGAAAGGTAAGCGCATTGTGGCAACCCCAACGATTCGGGGGCCGTGTCAGGGGTGCCACAATCAACCCCAAAAGAGAGAGAGAGAGAGAGAGCGCAGGGTCGAAGTGTGGAGTGGCAGTGACAATGTTGCCGGCAGGGAAAGGGGGGCCATTTGCCAATGAGCGGTGGCCACGTGTAAGGGAGGAAGGGAGAGAGAGAAAGGGTGGGAAGAATGAGAGATTGAAAGAGAGAGAGTTTGATTTTAAAGAGAGAATATTATGTAGAATATGAGCCCCTTTCAAAATTGGAGGGAAAATCCCTTTTAAACTATGTCATAATTGGCCAATTTTAGCCGTTGGTTTGATCCAATAGTCAAAAACTTGATTTATTGGCTAAACTTATTTTTAAAAATGAGAATTGCACTTAAGGGTCTAATTAGAGGCTAAATTGTAAATTTCCAAAATTCATGGGGTAATTTGCAAAATCTTGAAAATGTAAGGGCATAGAGATAAAATTGACATAGTGAGGATCTCAAAACTGATCACTAGAGTCTAGAACTAGTCAGCAAGGAACCGAATTGGCCTACCTTGTCGACGGCCAGTCAAACTGGTTAGACCAGTTCATGTTGATTTGATTGGTTCTTAATTGATTCTTGACCGGTTCTAGCTGATTCTTGCTACTTCATTTCCATGTGGTCCTTGTGGGTATTTGCAATTTTGTGTTAGGACCAAATTGGAGAGAAGACTTGTCCAATTTGAAGAGGAATTATACGTTTCAAATAAATTAAGCCAATTAAATCCTGCAAATGCAATATATGGGTTTTCTATTGACTTAATTGAGTGATTATTGTGAAAAAACAACGGACCAAAAATATGGCTACACGAAATCAAGCATTAAAGGCTCAAATGAGAAATTTTGCAATTCTTTGTCCAAAATTGCAAATTAAATGAAATTGAATTCAATTAATATTGCAATAGACCAATTAAACTAATTACCCATACTTATGATAGCCTACTGCATTCAAATTGACTTTGAATTGAAGTCACAAGACTTAGACCAAAATTGAATCGATATCTAATATGAAAATTGGACATTGATTCATGAAATTGAACTATAGTCTTAAATTGGTCAATCTAAAATTTTCAATTAAAGCTTGATGGCTTGATTTTCTTACATTCAAGAGAGTGAAATTCCTCAAATTGGGAAGTTTTTATGTAAATTTCTCAAAAACGGACCCCGGATTTAGACTTATTTTAAGAAAATAAATGGAAATAATCATCCATTTGTGAATTATGAAAAATTGATTTTGACCTCATAATTAGGATTTAAAATAGCAATTCACCTTTCGACATAGCAATTCTCGAAATTGAATAAACGAGTGGATAAAATATAGTCCCTCGATTAAATGTTATAAAAGAAACTGCACCTAATTATGGCTAAAATAAAAATAATTTTATTATTGATTGATTTTGAACCTAAAACCGAAAAATTCGAAAGACAAGGTTCTTAATTAATTTTTATAAAGTTTTCAACATAAAAATAAAATTGACACTAAAACAATGTGTTTTGTGGATTTTCAATTTTTCTAATTTCTTTTTATTAAAGGTTTGACCAAAAGTCATAAAAGTTGATTTTTGAGTCAAATCTTTGAATTTTAAAAAATTGATTTGACAAAAGTGAAATTAAGGCTAATTGATATCTTTTTGGATGATAAGACAATTTTTGACTTGAGGTTGACTTTTGGGCAAAGGACTGACCAAAAAGTCAATTGTTTGACTTTTCAAGTATTTTTAAGTATTTTTGAAAATGACTATGAAATTGTTTAAAAATGACAATGCGAAAGAATGAACTGAAAAATAATACTTTTTGGTCAAGAAACGGGCTATGTTGCAATCAAAAGCCTCAACCTCGAGTGTTTACCTATTTTGACGTGTCAACTAAAAATCGAGTGTCAATAGTTGCAAATCTCGAGGAAAAAAATTCTAAGGAGAGATGAGTTATGACATCCTCAATCCAACCCCAATTTTCAGAACAAGATTATAATGGTGGCTAATCTTTGGAATGGGGTTACAATGGTGGCTAATCTTTGGAATAGGATTACAATGGGATTGATAGACCACAAAAATGCCAAGAATGCCACTTTAGGGGCAATTTTTTTTTTTTCATTGGCGGATTTTGGAAAATTGAAAAAATGAAAATGGGCTAAGGACGAGGACCCACGTAGGCCCAAGCCCACAAGTGGGCTTGATAGGCCCCAAACCCAAGCATGGGCAGCGCAAGAGGGTCTATGGGCCATCCAAACCGATTTTGGTCTTTGCAAAGTCCCTCATTAATGCCCCCATGTGCTTGAATAGTGTCATGACTTTGCAATTACCATCCTAACCTTTCTAGAAGCTTTGGACAAATAAGACAAGGTTGGATGAGCATGTGAGAGGGGGTGCCCATGTGGAGTGAGGAGAGAGAAAATGATTCACCCCTAAGTTTAGTTTATTCCCTAAATTTCCACATGTGAATAACCAATTCATTAATGGCTTTGGATATGCTTCTTCAAGAGCCATTCTCCTCCATACAATTACTTGGACTTGAGAATTTTAGGGGGGATAAGTACACTAATGGTGCTATAAGTTGTGTACGGCGCTCACTTTGGCGCCAAAAGTTTCCGCCGGATCACTTAAGTGCCAAATCGGAGGAAAAACGATCACTTTGGTGCCACCAACGACAGATTCCGGCCAAAATGATTACGTGGCTTTTATATTTAAAAAAAAAATCGAGAAGCCTTTAAAACGACGTCGTTTTCCATCTTCATTAAGAAAACGACGTCGTTTTGTTATCCTACGTGGATAACCTAACAAAAACGACGCCGTTTTTTATTTTATTTTATTTGGAGAATGAAATTAGGGTTTTTTTGTCTGCCATTGCTCATCCACCGTTGCTTGGCCGCCGTCCCTCAGCCACCGTCACTTGGCCGCCGTCCCTCGGCCACCGTCGCTCAGCCGCCATCCCTCGGCCACCGTCGCTCAGCCGCCATCCCTCGACCTCCATTGTAGTTGCTTGCCACAGCAAGACAAAAGAACAAAAAAAAAAAAACGAACAGAAAATCCCGAGAGAGAGGGAGGTGTCGACGATGAGGGCGGAGGAGAGGATGGCGGGGCCACGGCCGCCGCCTTCGTAGCAGCTGGCTTCGCCGACAACCTCCGTGGCGTTCCGGATCTTCGCGGCTACCATTGGCCAGATTGCTCATGCTTTTGGAGATTCTTCAAGGTCGCGTTTCCTCTGCACCCAATGATATTTCTTGGGAAAAGACGGTGGTGAGGCTGAGATTTGGGGATTTGAAAGGTTGATAAGGTGAAGGCCTAAGTGATCCAATGGAAGTTCCGACGAGCCACATCAGCAAAAGAAATTAATAAAAAAAAGGCCACGTCAGATTTCCGGCCGATCAGATCGGCGTTGGCACCAAAGTGAGCGTTTTTCAAATTTTTTGGCACTTAAATGATCCGACGGAAACTTTTGGCACCAAAGTGAGCGCCGTACACAACTTATAGCACCATTAGTGTACTTATCCCAATTTTAGGGGATTGCAAGTACACCTCATTAATGGCAAAGCTTTCATTCTCTCTCTCTCTCATCTTCATCCCCTTGGTTCACACGGCCATCCTTTCTCTCTCTTCTCTCATTCTCTCATTTCCCTCATTTCCCTCTCCCTTTCCTTTGCATTAAACCTCTCTCACCTCCATTCCTTCCTCATTTCATACTCATTTTCCTCTCTATCTCCTCCTTAGATCTCACATGACCGACCACCACCCACCACCCATTGCCCACTATTCGAGCTCACCATTCCCGCACTACCGTCCTTATCATTGTGCCAAGCTATGGTCATGAGCTATGCGTTGTCTAGCACCTCACTCTCTCTCTTTTCTTCTCGTCGGTTGAGGACTACTAAGAGCCATAGGAGGCCGCTAGCCCTTGCCGTCACTATTCCAGCCCGTACTATCATCCATAGCCTTTGCCATGGACTATTTGGTGGCTACCCAACCTCCTTTGTGCACCATAACCACCGTTTGGCCCCTTTGCCGCCACTTGCCTAACCAAGATCCAAGTGTGAGTGGCTTCCTAACCTTCGTTTAGGATTGTGGTTGCACTTAGGACTATGATTAGTATTAGATTATGGATAAGTGGTGATGATAGGTTATCTCATTAGACAATAAGTTATCATGAGATGTTACGTAATAGGTGAAAGGGTATCGCGATGGGTTATCACGATAAGTTATCCTATTTCGTGAGAAGTTATTATAATACTCAATAAGTTATCTGATAAGTTATTATTATATGTGATAACTTATTGTGATAGGTTATGATAATGCGTGATAAGTTATCGTGATATGTTATGTTATGGTGATATGTTAATATGCGATAATCTATTTTGTTATGATAAGTATTCCCTATGTTATGAATTCAAAAAGGATTGATACTTGTTGAATGCTCACTTTAAATATAATGTTTATTCACACAATCCTTAGGATGGATAATGGTAAGTAATCATAGCATTCAACGATTGTGGCTAATGAGTATATATGTAATATTATGTGGGATGAGTAATTGTTGAAGTGTTAGTTGATATTATGTTGCAATATGTTATGAGATAGAGGTACGATTACTTTGATGAATGCATGATTGAAGTGTGATCATGTGACACGATAATATGATATGATGGTATGCGTTTAATGCTATTGCATGTAGTATGAGCATTATACACTCTTACATTAACTAATGAGGAAGATAAGAAACGAGCTTGAGTGATGGTATGCTCATATAATCGCTTAAATACCCTAATGCGTATGATTATGCGGGCCCAATTAATTTTCGATGCCCCCACATCAATGGGATGTCGTTCGCGAATAGATTTCGAAATGAAACTTCTCAATTGGAATGCCGTCTTGAGGCGTATACATACACGGGATGATGCCATGCTCAATAGGGTAGGACGATACCCGGTCATGTCGGAAGACCACTAACTTTCAAGTTGGCCATGGCCTTAAGCGATTGTAATAATCTAAACATATATATGTGAAAATGTGCATGACGATGATATTTGGTTTTGTTTGGATTATTTAACGGCTATTGTGCATGATTATGAGACATTGCACATTATTGTTGTGCCTCATGAGTATGTGAACTATCATGAGAAATGTTTATGCTTTGATGATTTTGAGCGGGTGAGTAACTGTTCTTATTAATAAATAAGGCAAAGCAAATGTTTTACTATTGATTTGCTATCTATAAATAAGTTGCATGTTTAAGGTGACTCCAAGGTAAATCACCTCCCTACGCAAAGACTAGAAAGCTTATTCATTGAGTTTTATCTTACTATTGTTGTTTAAATGTTTTCAAGCCCTAAGCATATCTGAGCCCTTTCACCGCATCCGGTTTGAGGTCTCCATCGAATAGAGTCAAAAGGTAACTAAGTATTCTATTGAGGGGACAAAGGCTCGCTATGAACGTTACGTGACCACGATTTAGGCAGATAAAGGGCTTCAAAACCTAATGCCCCATTGCTTCATGGCTTGGTACTTTTGGGATAGAGAGGACTTGTACAGCCCTATTCAAGGCTTTGGCGGGCTTTCAAGCGTGAAACTTGAAAACTAGAGTTGAGATCTAATGGAGTTGGATGTGCTCAATGAGGCAATGCCTGATCCAAGGGTTGACCCCGACCTGATTACCAACCAAGAGGCTTACTACATGGAGCCTATAGGGTCTTAGGAGGTAGTGGGGTGCATCATTTTTTGAAGTCGCCTTCATAGTACAAGAGGTGCTAGGCTTAGCCTCGAAACCCCTTTCGAAAGTGTGTAGCCACGCTTTTGGAATGTATATGAAGTGAATAGTGGGTGATGCATAAGTTTGTATGGAAATTGATGTTGTGAATATATATAAGTGTGTTTTATGTTATCCTTGTTCTAAATGGTTAGGTGATTTGTTTTTGCTTTCATTTGCATATTATCAATGATAATACAAATAGATCAGCAATGCCTCTCGAGATGTCGCAATCAAATGACCTAAGCGATCGAGGGTTGTCGCGCATCCGTGGCTTGGGACGTGATAGCCATTCAACTTCAATTGCATCTTTCCTGACAACAAGCTTTTCGACTAATTCTTCAACTGACCTTCTTCTACCAAGCCCTCGAGCCTGAGCTACAACATGGGTTTTAGCCAATCTTTTAATTAGCCTTCTTCTAGATTGCTTTCTTCTAGTTGGCCCTTCAGCTTTAGCTATAGTAGAGGCTTTGGCTAGCCTTCTTTTAGTGAGCCTTTCAACTCCAGCGACACCTTCAGCTAGCTATTATGGTGGCCTTTCAGTTGGCCCCTTAGTTGGCCCTTCATATCGCCCTTCTATTGGCTCTTAAGCCCTAGTTGGCCCTCTTCCACCTGAGCAAAAGGCATTAAAAAATTAAAAAGTTAACATCACTATTTATAATAACATAACAAAAATTAAAATTAAATACAAATTGTTGAATTTACTAGGTATTTTTTTCTAGATTGAAAGACTAAACTGGCCCTTCAGTAGATTCAGCCAATCTTTCAACTAGCCTTCTTACCACCTAACATTAAAAACAAAACAATTGACACATGTACAAATATGTAATAAACAAAAAAGAAAAAGAAAAAACATAAACACAAATTTCATAACTTACTAAGTTTCTCGTCCTCGTTTGAAGGACTGTCAACTCATTTGACCCTTTTGTTTGGCCTCTAGCTGGCCCTCCAACTAGCCCTTCACTAGGGCCTCGACTACCCTTTCACCTGATTGTTGTTACTACTTCTTCATTCGACAACCTTTAATATTGTGCCTTGCTACATGGCAATAGAAGCATGTCATCTTTGCACCTGTCCTCTCATCCTATGCTAATCCAAGACCTCTCCCTCAGCCATTAAGTCTTCGTTTTAGCCTTCTTATTTGCTTCTTTAGTGGCAATAATTGAGATGCTTCATGATCGGTTGGCTTCCAAAATTGGATACTATGAATTTGTACGAAGCAAGATATTTCATTTTCTTGCACCAATCATCAAGGTAATCCTCCACATTGTGGCCCTTTAATTGGATGGCACACATGGCAGGTGCATAAGGAATTCAACTTAGTTGACATGCTTGACATAAACACTTCCTTATATCTAAATGGACAACATACTTATTAACACCATTCATTATCTTATATCATTCCAAATGGGATGATAATACTTACTCGCAACTAAGTTCTCATCCAATTTCTTGGTAATTTTAGGACCACATTGTCTAGTCCACTTGGCAACCTCATCTTTTTGTTTGTGCAACAAAGTTATGACCATAACTCATATATCTTTAAGCATCACAATGATTGGTTTGCATTTGGCATATATTATTTTTCCATTGAATGCTTCACAAACATTGTCAATGATATCACACTTGAATTCCTTGCTAAAGAAGGCTTTGCATCAATACTTGGTAATTGTTCAGAATAGTGCACTAAAACCTTCCATTGTCAACTGAAGCAATCATTCTTTGGCCAACCAAAAGTCAACTATGTTTATGCTCTTTGCTAACTGTCAAAATTGGAATTGTAGCTTATCCACTTTGTAGTTCCTTGCTCAGTTTATGTATATATGCCTTGCACACATTCTATGTTCAGCATAGGGCATCAACTCGGCCAGAACCAGTCCCTATAATAATTCAAATCGAGAAATGTACAAAAATAATATGCTGTTGATATAAAAAAAGAAAATAATTAACAATGATATTACCTTATGTTGGTTGCTCATGAATACTCACTCTTCCTCATTAGTTATCTTTAGGTCAGCCATGATACTTTTTAGGAACTAGATCCAATTATCCTTATTCTCTATTTTCACAACAGCCAAAGTTAGTGGAAATATTTAGTTATTCACATCTTTTCCAATTACAACAAGCAATTCTCCCTTGCACGAGCCCTTCAAGAAACAACCATCAAATCCTATAGTTCGTCTATAACTAGATAAAAATCTTATTTGCATGTGTCGAAGCACACATAGAACCTTGTCCCACTATTTAGGAAGTGGCCTCTCCACATCTATGTACACTTTACTAAAAGGGTTTTGAACCCTACACTTCTAAGCATAATCTCACGCCCATCTATATTTCTCATTGTACTGACCAATGAGTATCCTCATCACCCCTTGGTTCATTCTTTTGCATTGATTCCTAGACTCATTGATGGCTACATGCTCTTTCACCAACTGCTTTTGTGACATCCTGAAATTCGACCCTATTTCGAAAAAATGAAATGTGCATTTCGTCGACGTGCCTATGGTCCTTTTTCTCTGAGCTGATCACTCACGAGTTAGCTAACCTATTGGGTGAAGCCGTTAAGGGATATAACCGCGGTAAAATCCCTAAAAGCTACCTAATTGGTTGGATTGGACTAAAATCGTGTCCGGGGTCGATTTTAATCATGAAATTTAATTCGATTTTGGGAATCGAATATTCGGACGTGTCACAATTCATTTTTAGGACCGTCTCATCGTCTATCAATTTATTGCCGAGTCCGAAATTTCAAGAAAGAAATTATCGGAGGAAAAATCGAAGACCAAAAGAAAATAGAAAGGGAAAGGGAAAGAGAAAAAGAAAAGTGAAATAATGGTATTATTTATTTCTTTTTCTCTCTCTCCCTTTTCTCTCTTTTTTTCTCTCTCTCTCTCTCTCCTCTCCCCTCCCTTTCGTGCGCAGCCCCTCCCCACCCACCGAACACCCCCTTGCCAATTTTAAATTGGCTTCTCTCTCCTTTTTGACTGGTCAAAACTCCTCTCTCTTATCTCTTCTTCTCTCTCCTCTCTCTTCTCCCCACCCCACGTGACCGAACTCTTTCTTCTTCTCCTTCTTTCTTCTTCGTGGAAGGAGCGAACCAGAAGCTGAAGAAGATCGAAAGCGGCAGCCAGCCACCGTCGCCGCCCGTCTCGCCACCGCACCGGAGCCGGACCACCCATGCGCCCGCCGCCATCCCGCCGTCCGCGCGCGCCCAGGTGTCCCTCTCCCGCTCGGCCCAGCCCTGTTTAGCCCCTGTTCCGCACCGACCAGCCCCGTCCGCCACCGCCCAACCCCGCCGGACCTCCCCGCGTCCCCCCGCCCTCCACGGGCTTCCCCTCGCCGCCCTAGCCGCCGGAGCAGCCCCGATCAGCCCCGTCCAGCAACCCACGAAATGGGTTTCCAGCGGCTTTAGGCCCGCTTTTGGGCCGTTTCCGGGCCCCGGATCCGTGAGTCGCTTTGGGAACAATCGTTCCTCGCGTCGCCGCCGTCGGATTGATCCGATTTGCGCGCGATTTGGTGAGTAATCTCACTAATCCTGGATTAGTTGGCTAATTATGCTTAAGGTTGGTTTAGATTTAATTAATTATGTTTAGGTTGTTAGATTAGAATAAATTAGCAATTATTAGTCAATTGTGATGTGATTTAGATAAATTGATTGCGCAATTAACAAGTAGACGTGGTCTACTAATTATTGGAAGTGCCTCGGGATTTTTTCCCGACCCTTAGTGGGCTCCAATTAGGCTTTTCGGGCCTAAGTGATTTTTTTAGTATTTAAATATTAATTTTCGGAATTAAATTAAATAATTATTTATTTTCCGAAAATTCAACTGAGATGGCCCAGGACCGGAATATTGTGCTGATGACCGTGGTGAAGTCCGTTTATTTAATCGGGCTTTATTTTTTTGATTTTTAAATTAATTTTTAATTTTTAATTATTTAATTAATTATTTTTCAGAAATTAAGATGTTGATGGCCGACGACCGAAATCTCGTGCTGATTGTCGTGGCGCAGTCCGTTTATTTATTTGAGCTCTACGTTGTATGGAATTGAATAAATTGTGATATTTTAGGGATTTACCCTAAATTGATTGGAATCGATTGAGATTGAATTATTGATTGGTGATTGGCCAAGTATGTTATTCAGCATTTATAATGCTTTGTTGAGTTGATTTAATTATTTGATTGAGAAATCGTTGAGCATTGGTTGTCGGTATTGAAAGAAGATTGGTAATCTCTTGAAAGAGGACACGTGGCTCGGTGAATTGGAATGTCACCTAGAGAATGCACGTGAGTTCGGTGGTTGAATATGTCACCTTGGCGAAAAGGTCGCCCGAGAGAATGCACGTGGCTCGGAGACTCGGTATGTCGTCTGGAGAATGCACGTGGCTCGGTGACATAGTTTGGCATCTAAAAAGACACGTGGGCTCGGTGAATTGATGCATCACTTTGGTGAGATAGCACCTAAGAGAATGCACGTGGGCCAAGGCATCTAAAAGGGCACGTGGGCTCGGTGAATTGATGCATCACTTTGGTGAGATAGCACCTAAGAGAATGCACGTGGGCCGGGCATCGTAAAAGGGCACGTGGGCTCGGTGAATTGATGCATCACTTTGGTGAGATAGCACCTAAGAGAATGCACGTGGGCCTGAGCATCTAAAAGGGCACGTGGGCTCGGTGACTTGATGTATCACTTTGGCGAAGAGGTCGCTCGAGAGAATGCACGTGGGCCCAAGGTTCGAGGCACGTGGACTCGGAGACTTGGGATGTCATCCTAGAGAATGCACGTGGCCTCGCTTTTAGATACTCCTCCGTGGAGAATGATTTGTGTGACATGTAATCGACTGGTTCGATTTGTTTGGAGTAAATGGGTGCCAATTGTGAATTGTACTGACTTGCAGGTGAGATCTGAGGCCAAGGTAAGTCCTCTGCCCTGTGCGTGTTTAGGCAGCCTATAGTATAATAGTTTACTAATCGGGCTTAGTGGGGTAGAACTCGCTGAGACGTAGTCTCATCTCGGTTGGGGAAAAACATTTCAGGACACCGCGAGGAGCGAGGAGGAGTCCGAGAAGGAGAACTCGGAGGTGAAACTTAAGGAGAAAGATTTTTGGGAGAAGAAGATAATCCCGAGAAGGGCCTTGAGTACGGCCCGGATGGCTGAGAGTTTATCTTATTTTGAGATCTCCTTTTTGATGTGATTAAAGTTTAGAGTAAAAAGTTGTGGAGTGCTCTGGTTTGTGTTTTGTATGAAAGTTTGGTTATAAGTTTCATTATGAAAAATATGGCTCTGCTTTTCTATCCCATTGTTTTATTGTCTGGGATTCTAACTGCTTCCGCATGTGCTTAATAAATGAAAGGGTCGGCGATACATTGTCCTGGGATATCGCATTATAAAATCGACCGAGAGAGAAGGATGTGTGCGTGCCCGAGGATCGGGGCGTGACAGCTTTAACTGAGTTGTCTTTATCTCAAGCATCACCTTGATCAGATCGAACAAAATTCTTGGAGAACCATGCAGTTATTGCTCTTTTGTTGTCATAATTAATGGAGCAAGGATGTTCCTCTTGGAATGACCTAATTTGGAAGGATCCCTCATCTTTACAATAACTTCCCTAAATTGTTTTGCATCATAAAATTCCATACCTACTAACAAAGCAAGAGAAGCAACAAATGAATCATAGGAAGAAAACTCACTTTTCCTTTTATACATAGCTCCTTGATCTTCTTTAAGCTTGTCTTAAGAAGTAACATTTTCAACACTTTTTACATAATTAGTCTCATAATGGCAACACCAACATCTACAATAGAAGTTGCAAGTGTTATTTTCCATTTTTCAAATCAAGAATTTGGCAGCCAAAACATGGCCATTCTACCTTATTTATCTTGATCATCCATTTCATTCGTCACCTGTATAGCGGTGAGTGATGATGCCCCATGTGTCGAGGTGCCCCGGGGAGTATTTTGAGATGCCTCGAGAGTTGAGATACCCTGTGGTGAAAGTTTGCAGAATGCTTCAGAGTTGAGATGCCTCGAGAGTGTTTGGGAGGATGAAGTATAAAAGACTAAGATGCATTGTTTTATGCAGAACTAAACATTGCGTAAATGGTTGTTTGTGTGAAACATGGTGTGCATATGCTTGAGTTTGGATGGATATTTTGTTGGTTGACAATTTCTATGATAAATAAAAAATGAGGAAGGTAGAGTCTATTTATGTCTATGTCACACTTATTAGATGATTATGCATTTCATTTTATGTATACCAAGTGAAGTGGTAAAATGATTTTTCTAACTTAAAACTAGAAATTTCTTTTGCTGGGCTTTGGCTCATCCTTTTTATTTTCCAAACATGTAGGATGGACACCCCTCAACCTTTGCATTATGGAATCACCATGTAATGAAGGTTTTTTTTTTAATAAATGAAAGTGTGCTTGAACCGGAGTTTGGAATTATATATACCAAATGTAGTATGATATGGGTTAATAAATGAGGTTTCGCTGAGTGGGTTCCTTTTTGGTTGGTTGCTTGGTACTGCAGCCTTGATAGTGAGTTGAGTGGCTTCGATTTGAATGACAGAGACGCAGCAGAAGGAGAAGTTATCAACCCGTGACTTCAGTCTGGTTGTTTGTATAAACAAACTTTTCAAAGTATACTATAGTATGCAGATATGGCTCTTTACCCCTACCTAGATTTCTGTCTTTTTGCTCATGATGTAATGGACTTGTGAACTCATATGTGGTATAAATAAAGGAAGCATAAGTATGTTGATTATATTCGTAAGGTTTTAATTGTTAAAAGAATATTCCTAAATGTTCAAATTCGCTTCCGCACGCTTAAAGAGAGTAATAATATGAAAAACACGTCGGGTGACGTTTCGGATGTCACATTTTTTCCGTTTCACAAGATAAAGCACAATTATATTCAACAAGAGATAGAACATAATACAAAGAGTAAAAAGCTTTTGCATCTAAGCTTCTTCTCTTTTGACTAATTTAGTGGGATTAATTGTTGCCGTTGGAGTTCTATCTTTGGTCCATCTCTTCGGTAGTTGATGGTGTAGCATTTGTCCCACATTAAAAGATCAATGGATTTGATAAAATTTTCCATTTTGTTCTTCCAATTGCTGTAATCCTTCCCATCAAAATAAGGAGATTTGGTGTTGTTTATCCTTTGATGAAACCTAGTGCAAGATTGCTACCCATAATAGAACAATAACTCTAAAGTAATTTGACACTTTAAAATAATGAGCACCAAGCTCAAATATCAATTGTTGTAGCTAGCAATATGACCTAGAAGGGGATAAATAGGTAGTTTAAGCAATTCTCGACAAATTAAATTGGAAGTAAAACAATTTAGTTGAGTATCATCAAATTCAAGTCAAGTCAAAGTCTAAATATTGATAGTGATATGATGATATTCACCGGTGTGCAAAAATGATGAACAAGAGTTGAGAGATAGAAGAAATTGCACACATAATTTAAAGTGGTTCGACTTAAAGCTTAAAGTAAGCTAGCGTCCGCTAATAGCCTACTGGCTAGATTTCCCTAGCCAATCAATAAGAGATTACAAAAGTAAGTGATAGTACTTAGTTTTTGATAAATCTCATGATATCACACAATCACTCTTTCAATGCCTCTCAAGGATTACAGTTTGTGGCTCACGAAAGACAAGTATGCAAGATTGAAGTTCTCTTGAACTTTGGAATTTTTTATTGTAAACCTCTCTATGCTCTTTGACACATTAATATGTTTTTATACTCCTCCACTTCCAATCTAATCATTAAATAGTATTAAGAGGATTACTCTCTAAACAATTCGTTGAACAAAGAAGATTGAATAGACATTAAGAGATAAGATTTGAATTTTTGTTGATTTGGTTGCCCATACAAACAAATTTTGGCTTCAATAAATAGAATTCTTTGATTAAGGAATGTAGCTTGCCTTTGGAATGATTGACAATTAATTAAGATGCCTTGCGTGAAGATTTTTGTTGGCATGATCTCCATAACATTTACTGAGTGGCTTGCTTCACAAAGCCAATACCTCTCTCAAAATGGTTAATACATATTTTGGTCATTTTTAGATACAAACGACTTTATATCTTATAGAGCTCAATGAGATTTGTTGACCAAATTAAACGAAAACAAAATTGCAAGTAGGTGAACCTTGCTTCGTCCGCTTCCAATTTGTTTTTAAAGGCGGGAAGATCCATATGAACAGTTTGCGACGGGGATCCTTCTCTCTAACCTTTGAAGCATTGACTAAAAAAGAAGACGACGGCCATCTAGGACGACCAACCTGTGGGAGAATCTGTGGACCAGAGGACAGGGACCGTACGATACCAAATCTTGAAAGATGGCTTGCAAGGCAAAGCATCAACTAGACCGGCTGATACATCTACCGGCGGACTGCTCCCATCTTTAGGATATATGATGCTTGAAATGATCCCAACTTACTTAGCGGGTGCTGTCCAGAGCCGCTTGGATCACTACTGTTCTCTGAGACAACGGTCAACGTATGAAGTACAGTCTGATTAACCTAAGATGGCGTTTATTATAAGGCCATGATTTGATTTAATTCACGATGGGTTTTTGGCTTTTTCGTTCTTTCTTATTCTGCGTTTTTCTATAATCAGCAGAAAAGGTTTTGATTGATTAATACAGGGGCGACATGACCGAGGAAAATTGGAGGACATCCGCAAACAACTTGCAATCCCGAAGTAATTCATGATGCATGATGGGCCATCCACGGTCACAATTGCCAACTGCCATCATCAAGGCAACGGCCCACCGCCGACACCATGGCTGGCACTCCATCTCCATCCCTCCTCTCTCTCTCTCTCTCTCTCTCTCTCTCTCTCTCTCACAACAGGAAAAGCAGAATCAATAATCAAATCGTTAATAAGCTTTTTAAAACGAAGGAGGATCATCTACGTCTCTCTGTCTCTGTCTCTGTCTCTCTCTCTCTCTCTCACACAACAGGAAAAGCAGAATCAATAATCAAATCGTTAATAAGCTTTTTAAAACGAAGGAGGATCATCTACATCCATGAACACGATAAAATTAGTGAAAATTTAACAGGCCCATGCTATTGCCACCGCCAAAATGGCTATGTCCGCAGGAAAAAAAAAAGATTATGTGCAGCTCAAAGGCGGGTTTCCTGACCTTAGTTCCCCCATCCTCTCTCTGAACAATTCTTTGCAATTGCATTGCGCAAAAAGGCAAAAGTCTTCAAGTTCAGGGCGAATTTTACCGTCCCTCCGGCTGCTCAAGTTGGTTTCTTTCATGGTCACCCCAGGTCTTTGCATAAAGATGGGTGTGATAGAACTTTCCGCAATGTTCGTTCTGCTATGACAACGGGAATGAAGTACAAACTTGAGATAAATGGTGTTGTGTAGAATCAATTACAGATTTGTGGGGTTCAAATTTTATTCTCGCGTCTTATCAGGCAATGTCACTATTCTTCATTGGCTAATATACTGTTGTACGCATTCCCACAAATAATTAACATCATACCGTCTCTTTTCCACTTTATCATCGCATCGTTTAGTTTTATCTTCGGATACATAATCAAACGAATTATTCCATGTAGGTTGAGAGATGGAGACAAACGTGCAGAGTAAGATACAGTCATCGTCCATTGTCTCAAGTCAACAAGTACTTGTTGAAATATCAGCTATTTCCTGTCCATTCTAGTAAAGTTGCTAAATTCATGAAATTGATTATAAATTGATGATAAACAACAATCTCAATTTTATGCAATTTTGCCTGTCTGCACTTGTATTATCTCTTTCTCAACTTGCTAATTCATTCGCAGTATACCTCACCACTTGATACTAGTTGTGAAATGATCACTTTCATTTTAATTTTTATGCACTTATTATTTACGCTCAACTTGCTAATTACATAGCAGCTTACCTGATCAGTTGGTATTGATTAAGAAATGACCAGTTTTACTATAACCTTTTCGATTAAGGGAAAATTGTAAAAGTTAAAGCAGAACGCTATCTGTACACAGATTCACGGGACCGAAAGCTACTTCAAATTTTCCTCTTCCTATTTGACTTCATCTATCTTCCATCAATGCAAAACAGAAACTTCTAGGTACCGAAATGGCTGTCCATCTTCTGTAATTCCACCACTTGTGCGTTGGGCGTTTGTCGGGCACCTTCATGACTCCCCAAGAGACGTTCTCCTGCGATTTCACCGTCATCGACTTGAGCACGATTGTCTTTTCTAGGAGAAGATCCACTAGTGACGATAACAGCCCATCTTCTCCGTTAATAGTAAAGCCCAAAAACTTAACAAGCGTCAAGTGTTTCAGCAGCGAGACGTTGGACTTCACGGTGGGAAATTCCATCCAAAGATGAGGTTCATGCCAATGTTGATGAAAGTAGGGACAGGTCACTCGTCTCCTGCTGGGATCAATCTGTGTATTCATATAATGCAAATATCTTCAGCCGTACAATTAAATAAATATGTGGTTATGGTTGAGTGATAAATTGCTTGGAAAATTTTATTCTTGTTTAAATTTAAGGTGGTGGGTTGATGGCGACACTTACTGTGATGAACAACTTTTCCAAGATGGGGCAGATATTCAAGAAACAAGCCAATGAATCGCGCTTTCCGTTGTCCATTAAAGAATCAATCCACCTCAATTGCTTCAACTTACTAAGCTGGAATTCTAGCCTTCCAAAGATAACTCCAGCTGAACATAACCACTGTACACATATGGCGAGGACACACTCGTGAGAAAATGAAGCCAATGGCTCTCTAATAAGAAAATAAGAACCAGAAATAGGTTTACCTCAAGAAGCCACCCGCTTGTAGTGAGAGTCTCCACTTCTTTCAGGGAAGAGAACAGAGAGAGAACTTCTTCACAGTCAAAATCACTGTTACCAAAAGCACCCTCCAAATCAAGCACCACATCAACCAAATTCAAAGCATTCTTCATGTGGATTTGGGTCAATAGGCCCTTATAAACAAAGGACCTTAACGCGGTAGCTGAAACAGTCACATTCTCTATGTCCATGCAATCCACAATCATCAAGCTCCTGAGGCTCTCATTCTTCTCAATCCCAATTCTCTTTAGTCCTTCGCACTTCTCAATCCTCAAGCTTTGTAGAAGCTGGCAATTTGTGAGCAAGGAGGAGGCAAAGTCCTCGGTGACACCGACGACCGATCGCAGATGAAGAATCCTTAGGGTGGATAAATTGGTGATATTGATAAGAGTTGTATCACCAAAGTCCACTTTCATTTGGTAATAACTTTTGTCCTCCTTTTTGCTGTGAAAGAAATTGAGATGGAGCTCTTTTTCAACTCCCTTCGTGGCAAGGACGGTCACGTCACCCTTAGGGAATTGGAAACACAGTTTGCGCATCTCCGGGCTCTCGTAAGATCCCAAAAGCGCACCAACTGCTTCTAACGAATCTTTAACCGCATCAAAAGCGGAAATCGGGCTGTCGCCTGCGGCAAAGTGATTCACCATGGTGGGTGACCAGAGGGATCTCCACCGTGTGGAGAGGAGACTCGTTCTCACTGCCTCTTTGAGTGGCAGGAAGGAGTTGATCCTATGGAGGATGTCTTGCGGCAAACTGCTGATCAGATCCACATGTTCTTGAGCCATGACGAAATTCTCTGATCTGGAGCTTGAAAATTGCAATCCTTAAAGGAATTGTAACCACAAGAAGTGTGATTCAATTTCTTTTATGGGAGACAAGATAAAGCTTGGAACTAGTGGACGTACAAGAGACAGGTATGAAATAACCCACCCACCAGCTAACTAGAAGTTATGTAGCAGCTGGGGAGCATTTATATAGGGGCACTTCTCCTGCTGAGTTGTCTTTTGACTCTTCCCTACCAAACTTTACGAAAGGATGGAAAAGGAAAAGAGGAGAGAGGGAGAGCTAGAAAAATCAAACTCATCCTTGCGCGTGAATGAAATTGAAAAGTATTTTTACTTTTGAAGGATATTATAATTATAGATGGTTCCATGCTCCATCTACACGACGTGGATTCTAATTGAACCAATTGGTGTTTTTAAAGTGGTTTTGTGGAAAGCACTGGGAAGTTGCTGAACATATGATAGAGTATTTATCCAGAAAGCAATACTTTCTAGGCGGCCACATTAGCAAGAAGACAGGTACATGTCTACAAGATTAATTGAATCATCCTAGCGCTAATCAAAATCAAGATGCACACCGACATTTGTACATAATGTCAGACAGAAGCATAGGAAATAGACTACTCTTTACATATATAAATTAGTGGAAGTGACCAATTCTATGTATCGGTGACCTTACGCGATTTATTGATGTGACATATTCTTGGATTGATCATGGGACTCCACTTTAATAACACTTTCTCTATTTCTATCTAAATTTAAAATATGCTGTGGAATAGAACCGTGCAATCAACCACAATCATGAGACTAATAGAAAAAGTAATGAGAAATAACGAAAGCAACACATTGGGATTTACATTATTCAATTCGGAGTTGAGATCTACATATCCACAAGAAAAGTGACAATAACAAATCCACTATGAACAAAGAGATTACAAAGTTAGAATTACATCTCTCAATAACAAGCTTCCAATTACACCCAATTAATTTTCACTCAATGTTTCACAAGACTTCTCACAGTGTATTCTTTTCAAAACTCTTACAGATAAACTCAAGAAGCACTTTTATGAGGTTTTGATGTGTAATGTCCTGAATTTAAGTCAAATACAAACTTATATCCTGTGTTTTTGAGGGGCTCATGGCATCACTAGAGGACATGGTAAAGGCCTGGTGTAGTCCGCACATGCCCAGTGTGTTTGGACTTGACCGGGAGCCTGCTGGGTGCCCGGCCTCATTTCTCTAGGTGCCCGGGGAGATGATGATGATGATGATGATGATGATGGAGTAGACTCTTCCATGGGAACATTTTTGCTATTCATATACCCGGGTAAATTCTTATCCATGCACCATAGTCTATATCCCTTTGCCTCACATACATAACCTAGAAATATGCACATCTAGACCCACCTCCAATATCATCACTCACGCAAGTAATAGCAAGGCAACCAAACGCTTTCCCCTAGTCTAGCCAACAAGCTTACGCAACCATGATCATCTCAAGTTTGATGTGTTGGAGTTAAACTGATAGATGTTGATATATAATTGATGGTATAGAGTTACATTAATTTATTTACCACTATCTTAGTTTTCAATGGGACGAACATTCTTTAAATTATATGTTTAATGATTTTTTAGTTTAAATTTGCTAAATTAAGTTTTTCCTAAGATCCGATATTGTTAACTAATAATATTAGTGGGTTCAAAATATCTTTCGAACTTGTCAGCATTGACACTGGTTTTCATGTCTGCATATTAAGTTTCTAGGTATTTTAGTGAATTGACAAAATATCTACTTTTGAATGAGCCTTTGGTCTATCTTTAATTGGCACGTGCCTCTCATCATTTTTTTTTCCTACCAAGTATTTTAAACCACATCCTTTTAATATGTGACATTTGAAGTTTGTTAACCATGATTCCATGCATTATATTTTCTACTTTTACCTTAATTAATTAATACTAATGATGACTTACTCACTTGGCCAAAGGAAAAGAAATTTTCTCGCAAAATGGTCTCCTTTTACTATTCTTATTAAACCACTTGCTAAGCCACTTGTCTCTTTTAAATAGCATGATAAGTTACTTGTCTCTTTCAATTGAAACACTTATATTTCCCGACACCTAAGGCTAAGACATCCCCTCTCACATCTTAAACTCATTCCACTTGGCCATATATTAGATGAAACTTTGTAAGCATGCTACATGTAACTTTGAATTTACATGCAACCTTCCACCTAGCATTTAGCTTCAAGCCATCGCTTTTTAACCTTGGTTAGTTATTCTTCTCTTAGAATAACTATTGTGTTTTATTCTAATTTCATTTTACATTGGCCATATCCTTTTACACCTGGAAATTTTAAAAGAAAATGACCTCTCCTTTCGATCCTCAGTTGGAAAAGCAAAGATTTCATTTTGGGGAGTCACGAGGTGGTTAAAGCTTTTGGTTGTTTAAGTTTTCTTCAAGATAAAGAAAACTCTAAGTTCTAAGTTAGCATGATCTAATTAGTGCTCTTGACTTGATTGGTTAATTGTTAGTCAATTTCAGTTTTAATTGAATTGATGGTAAGTGTGAGTCAATTTTCAATTTGTGGCTTTACTTGGACATAGACCTGTCAAATGAGTGGATCAAGTTAGGTCAAAAATGGTTCAATCCAAATAGACTTATTTAATTTGTTTTCCATTTTCATGCATTGCAAATCTAGTGATACATATCCAACTCAACCCATATTACTAAAGCATTTCCATATTTAACTCAATTTAGGAAAATTCATACCCAAACTAAGGTGCGAGTGCAAAGTAAGTGAGTGTGAGATCGAATGAGGGCAAGATACAATAAAGAGAGAGGCATATATGACCCATGTAATGCCTGTATTATGTTAAGCCTATCTATAACCATATAACACCTATATTATGTTTAAATTCATTTATGATTCATTTACAGAACATAACGAACACATATAATAACTCATCTCATCATATATGAATTAAAAAATGGTTTATAACCTATTTTGACAAGTCTGCTTGGACATGGTGATGCTTATATGCAAATGCACCCCTTCATCTCGACCAGGTCAAAACAAAATTATCATTTATTTCAAAATCAGTTGTAGCTCGAAATTATGAAATGATCAATTGCATGCACAGGGCCTCATCCCATGAGGTTGAATCCCAATGGCCATTGACTTTTGACTTCTAGCTATATTGTCACAGACTATACTAGAATCCAATCCCTTTGGTACATGACCTAAGATTTATCTCGTAAATGAGTGTTCTAATGTAACAATCCAATACATCAATCACCTTAAATGCCGACCTAGAAACATGCACAATGTTCATGGACATTTCAGCAACACCACAAAGTATTCTAGATACTAAGCTTCTAAATACACATCATGCATTTATATTGAATTTGAAAACAAGAGAGTCGAGACTTTCCCCGAAAGCGGAGAGTATTGACACCTACACAGATAGGAAAAAAAGAGAGGATAAATGTATGGGCACAATTTGAGAGAATGTCAAATATAAAGGATCAAGAAAATAGACTCAAGAAGAAGGGTAGCCGCCTTTATTTGAGGTGGATGTGCCTTATCTAGAGGTGCAGTAGCCTCAACTCAAGGCTCACTCTTTCCAGGCCTATATCTCATCCGTTCGATATCCAATTCCCGTGACTTTGAGTTATTGAAATAGATTTTAACCCAGGGCTTGAGTAAATGAACTGAGCGTCATTTCAAAAATCATTATTTACCTCAACTAAGAGGTCTGGAAAGTTTCATTAGATTTCAAGACCCCTAGGTAAGGTTTCAGGCTTTGGGAATTTTCTTCTGGATATTGACAAGCTTGACCGAAATCGTGTTTAGCCAAATTTTTGTTGCGTTGGGATGCTTTTCATCCCTAGTTTCTGGATGTACAGTCGAAATCAGAAAATTCACAAGCATTATGACACTACATAAAATGGGTGATCTGTCCCAAAGGGTCAAAAATTGAACGTCTAATTCACGTGGTTATTTGGATATGAAAAATTTCATTTTGATGTACAGAACCCATATTTTATGTTCAAAATGTGTTTTGGACCTTGTATTTTGCCGGTCAACCTTTGATCAACCTTTAGTTTACCTTGGATCAAATTTAATGATTTAAAAAAAAAAAACGGAGATAAGATTTGAGGTGACAATAGCCTTGATCGCACTCAATCGATGCCGAGTAGTGTTTCACACAATCTCTTGCAACGTTTTCTTCTCAAAACTCTTGAAGAGGAGGGAGAAACCCTAGAAACACTGTGTAGATCATGATATGTCATGCTGTGAAACTAGGTCATATACAAAATTATGTCTCGTGTTTTGGAGGCCTCTGCTCTGGTGCCGCATTTCCCAGGGACCCAGCAAGTGGCTCAGGCACTTGGCTGCATCCGGCCGTGTGGCTCCCCCTTTTCCCCGGCATTATTGGATCTTTGATTTCCATATTCCGCTCCCTCAGACTATTCAACTTCTTGTCGGGCCTATCCATATGTCCAGACTTAGATCCTCGATCAAGTCGTTGGCCGAAACACAGATGGATTCGACAAACATAAGATCGGTAGGATGAAATTACATCAGTAACAAACGCGACAACACCCAAACATAGAATTCTACTTGCTCGGTTGACATTTCAGAAGATTGACATAGATATATTAAGCTAACTTCACCCGATTCCAAATCTAGTAATTAAGAACGACAACTTGGTAAGAGTTTCAAACTTGGGCCAGGCACAGGAGAGGTTTCTCTGACTATCGCGAACCGAACCGCTGAATCTGTCAACCTTTCTAGACCCATGAAAGAAAGTGGGGCACGGACCATTATATACTATTTAATGAGCATACATCTGTTTCATTGCTTTTGTTAATTTCTCGTTCACATGCATCTGTGGATATTTATGTGCTATTTATGTCTAAAATAAAGCATCTTTCTAAAAGGCAAGAATCTAGACAATGTTTGCGAAATCCTAGCCAGAAGACGTTAAGTACAGTGTTGAGAAGTTCAGAGAACATGCGAAATTGCTTTGTCCTTTCCTCCATTTTGATTAAAAAAAAAGGAAAAGTATCTTCAGGATGAAGTCAATAATATGCATAATATTATATAAACGAAGTCGAAACGCATAATTTTTTTTTTTTAAAAAAAATTTGGGTCGAAACACCACTTAATTTTTGAATTTTTGGAAACTGGCGTTATATCAAATGTTTATCATTTCATTTTTTATTGCGCTCTTTGCTTACTTTGCAATCATTATAGGTGCATCTTGGAGTACCCAAAGTTGACATTGACCACACAGGGCTACAGTGTTTAGATCAAAGGCTTATATCATCTTTTTGCTTACTTTGCGATCATTATAGGTGCATCTTGGAGGTCCCCACGTTGACATTGGCCAGACAGGGCTAAAGTGTTCGAGAATGACACAATACATACAACACGTTAACAAGCATAATTTTCCGCTTTGATATACAAGTTGTGCCTGTAGGCCCCTCTTGACTATCGTAATACGAGCCTACAAAATTGGTAATTTTTTAGATCCAGGAGAGAAACCTGGGATGGGTGGACATACGATTTTTTGAACTTCTTGCGTTTCTCTACTCCAATAGATTCTTGTTCACATGAACCTTGCAGAAGTAAGGTGCGAATTGGGTCTTCTTTACGGAGACCAACAACGAGGACGGTCTTGCAAAATCCCAAGCCAAGAAGGGCAAGTCGTTTCTCGTGTCCATTCTCTCCGAGTAGATTGTCCAGTGTTGAGTCATTGCTAGCCACAAGTAGTGCCGTACAGTGGTGCGCAAATCCAGGTGGAACAAGTTTGGTTTTGCATGCATCCGAAAAGTATGAATCTATTACCTTTTAGCCGTAAAATAGCTTGAATTAAGTGAGCCGCCAAGCACTAGAGGATATGAACAAGAATTTTTCATGCGAGAGACTCGATCCACGGAACAGGTAAAGAATAAAAAAATAAAAAATAAAGAAAGAAGAAGAACACGAAAGATCACCATGACGAGCTTTTTGACATAATGGGTCACCATGGTCCGGTAAAAAGATGGCGGAGCCAATTCAAAGGAGTGTACGGATGACCGCTGTAGTGCTTTTAATTATGAAAGAACGGTCGATTATGTACCCGTTACCAACGAACTTAGCATAAATTAAAACGTAAATATTGACTTTTAATAAGTCAAAACCAAACCATTAAAATTTTCATTGAATTATGAAAAATTGGAAAAAATGTCCATAAAATCATAAACCTATTGTACAGTAGCCCATTTAGTCTTAGATTTTTCAATTTGGTCAATTTAGTCCGAAAACTTTTGATAATTCGCCAATGTAGTTTTTTCGGCCAATTATAGCTTAAAGTTATTGATGTGAACAGTGGCCGTCCTATGTCACACACCAACCAAGCTACATAGGACAGCCAAAGCTGACAAAGTATACACATAAGTTGGCTAGATCGAGTAAATTGACAAATCGTCGAAAGAATTTAAAACTGCATTAACAAAATTGAAAGTTTAGGACTTAATTTGCCACCATATAATAGGTTTATGATATTTTGAAAAATTATCCCTGGTAATATTGTACATATCTCACGTAATCATTTTTCTATAGTTTCAAAATTTGGCTTGAAAGACAAATATTATTACATAAGAAAAGTAAAAATAATGAACCATAAACAAAAATCATTCCAAATTCGTTAGATAGTCGTAACAAGGTCAGTGGAACAAATTTGAGTGAAATGGAAACAGGGTGTCGATTACCCCTTCTAGCATCATCACCGTATTGGACCACCAGACCAAAGAAATGGTGGTCCGAGGACAAAAGCTTATAACGGTACC
Organism: Eucalyptus grandis; assembly: GCF_016545825.1. Taxonomy (NCBI): domain Eukaryota; kingdom Viridiplantae; phylum Streptophyta; class Magnoliopsida; order Myrtales; family Myrtaceae; genus Eucalyptus; species Eucalyptus grandis. The sequence goes on from NC_052612.1 coordinate 24,937,517, forward strand.
ATTGAGAAAACTTCCTAATGAATTCTAAAGTTGACAAAACTATGAATCTCCTAACATCGGTGTAGGAGTCCCTCTCGTCTCTGCGAGTTTTCTCTCTACCTCATGGTAGCGTCTACCCCCCTTCCTTCAAGCCCTAAACCCTAATTTACTGGTGTTCATCCGTAATACTGTTCCTTTCTCAGCATCCAAAAAAGAAAAAAACAAAAGAAATGTCACTTCTAAGTAATACGATTAGATATTCGGGTGCCTCTGGATCCCATCAGCCGGGGTAATCCTGATCGAAAGCATCCTTCAGTGATCCGGGTGCCTCTGGATTCCACCAGCCGGGATGATTCTGATCGGAAGCATCTTTCAGGTGGAGTGTTGCTCGCTGCTCTGAGTACTGATTTGAGTAAGAGTATCAAATATATACGTGTTTTCGTATAGTATCTCTTGGTTGTTTGTTTGGCGACGAGATCGGAGTGGTAGAAGTCGGGATCTGGATAAAGCTGAAACTGGGTAGTCTCGGGGATGTCGATAGCCGAGATCTGATCCTACTCTGATAAGCGATTGAAAGTTAGTGAAAATGGAAAGTAAAGAAGAAAATGAGATGAGAGTGGCTGCATTATGCAAAAGCCTTGGGGACCTGTGGTCTAAGGAAGACGTAGTCGAAGTGTCTGATGAAATACCGCAACAGAAAAGGGAGGAATGTAGCCGTACTCTCTTCGGTAAATTGTACTCCAAACCAAATGTGAACTATCTTGCTTTCATAACTACAATGAAAAAAGCATGGAAAATAGAAGGGGTTATATGCTCTCAGAATGAACCAGGGCACTTCACTTTCGTATTTCCAACGGAGGAGGAAAAACAACGAATAATGAGGAACTCACCTTGGTCATATTCAACTAATTTGCTCATTCTAAAGCAGTGTCTCCTTGAAGTCCCTGAGCATTGCTATGATTTCACTAAGGCAGCTTTCTGGGTGTGCATTGGAGGAGTTCCCCCTGGTTGGAGAATAAACAAAGTGTTCAATGATCTGGGGAAAAGGATGGGAAATGTAATAGAAGTTCAACTCGACTCAACAACTAATGCTCAGAACAGAGGAGGTAGAGTTAGAATTGAGATTGATTTGACTTTACCTTTGAAATCGGGAGCTATTATGGATATTGGCAATAATTGGCTATGGGTGGAGTTCAAGTACGAGCGTCTCCCACATTACTGTTTCTCTTATGGCAAAATTGGGCACTATGCAACTGACTGCCTTGAAATTCCATATGCAACTTTACCCGGGTAATGAACAAAAAAAAGGGTTATATGGACCCTGGTTGAAGGCAGAAACCAGTGATCACAGCCCTTATTGGGATGCTTTCTACGGGAAAATGGAGGAGGAGTTTGTAGTGGAAGAAACAATACCTGTTCCATCAACCCAACCGAGTGGAATGAACTCCATCGCTCGAGAGCCAGCATCTGATATGCAAATTGTAGCATGCAGCAAAAAGCGATCAGAAAGTAGCCCAGAAAATGTGATAAGCCCAGTAAATGTACCTATTGTAGTAGAAGACCGAGATAGTGGAAAACGGGTATTATGCCCTGAAACCCAAAACCCACTGTTATTAAAAGTTGGGAAAAGCAGTAAGAAGACTATGAAAATACAAAAGGCAAAAAAAACAGAAATGCATACCAGCAATATCCCCTCTCCTCACAGATGATGTAGAACTTCTGGAGACCCCGGTGAAACTGATCCAGGATGAACAAGAATGGGCTTTGGTGGCTAGCGCTAATAAGCCACAACTAAAGCCATGAAAATCGTTAGTTGGAATTGTCAGGGGCTGGGCAATCCCCTGACAATCCAGGAATTAAGAGCTTTAATAGCTCTCGAAAGGCCCAACTTACTTTTTCTCATGGAGACGAAAAATAAAGCAACTATGGTGGAAAAGATTTGTAAAAATCTTCAATTCCAGAACTTATACTTGGTTAATCCAACATGAATAGTGGGGGGATTGGCAATCATGTGGCAAGAGGAAATCGCTTTAAAGGTGCAAGCAAGTTCAAAACAGTTCATAGATGTGCAGTGTACTGACCTTGAAAGTAAACAAGTTATGCAGATTACCTTTGTCCATGCATCTACTGACTTTAGAGAGCGTATGGCATTATGGCAATTCCTTGGAACTCTTAAGCCTCCAGTTTCTCTTCCCTGGATTTGTATGGGAGATTTCAACGAGATTCTGTATGTATGGGAGAAAGTTGGGAAAAAAGAAGCAGACAATAGAAGAATTGCAGCATTCAGAAACATGATTAATGATCTATCCCTAATGGATGTAGACAGTCATGGATGCGCATTCACATGGGCTAATAACAGGGAGGGGGCAGAGTTGGTTAAAAAGCGACTCGATAGAGTGCTTTGTACTTTAGAGTGGCGAGTTACCTTTCATGAAGCAGAAGTCCAGGCCCTTCCAGCTATCGACTCATACCACAGTCCCCTAGTCCTTCGAATGTATCCTGGAGTAAAGAGAAGGAAGAAACAGTTCAAATTGGAAGCTTTCTGGACAGAACATGCAGAATATCAGGCAGTTATCCAACAAGTATGGGCAGAAAAATCAACTCAAAGTTTCCCTTTTGCAGAGAAATTAGGGAGGACATCACAAGTATTAACTAAATGGAGCAAAGAGAACTTTGCAAATGCTTATACACAGATCAAAGAGCTTAATCAAGCCTTAACAGCTATTACGAATCAAACAGATCAGCACACGAGTAAGCAACAAGTGCAGCATATCATAAGTCAAATAGACACACTGAGAAAACAGGAAGAACGGTTCTGGGGAATGAGGTCACGCATCAAATGGTTACATTGGAGAGACCAGAACACCAGATTTTTTCACGCTACGACAGTCAACAGGAGGCAACAAAATCGCATTACAATGCTGCAATTAGAGGATAATAGCTGGTGTAGAGAACCCATGATGCTACAGAAACATATTCAATCTTTCTATGAGAATCTATACAGGACTGAGGGTCCATGACACTACCAATCTATCCTAAACCAATGCCCATCCCCCAATGAGAGAATATAAATGAAGATCGGTGGCGTACCTTTATTGGAGGAGATCCATGCAGCTATTTTTCAATTGGGAGCTTTCAAGCCCCCGGCCCCGATGGGTTCAATGGAATTTTCTATCAACAATCATGGGAAATTATAAAACTGACTGCTTTGCGGTTGGTACAGAAGTTCTTTTAGACGAGTGTTCGGATCCCGGCTCAATCGACCCATATTGTGTTGATTCCAAAAATTAAAAGCCCTGAAAACATCAGTCAGTATAGACCCATTAGTCTGTGCAACTTCAGTTATAAAGTTATCTCAAAAATCTTAGCAAACAAACTAAAGAAGTGGCTGCCACTTATCATTGAACCAGAGCAAGGTGCTTTCGTTTTGGGGAGGCAAATTCAGGACAATATCTTCATAGTACAGGAGGTTCTGCATCAACTACGCATAACAAAAAAGAAGAAAAAACACCAGGCCATTCTGAAGCTTGATATGCAGAAAGCATATGATAGAATATAATGGGATTTTGTAAGGGATATCATGCTACACATGGGGTTTAATGCTAAGTGGGTCTCCTTAATTATGCAATGTATATCAACAGTTACCTTCAGCGTGAAAATCAATGGAGAACCTACCCCTTTCTTCCATCCTTCGCGAGGCCTCAGACAAGGTGATCCACTCTCACCCTATATCTTCATTCTGATGTCCAATGTGTTAACCTGGATGATGAAAAAAGCATTAGAAGATGCTACAATCAAAGGCATTCGAGATGTGAGATATTGCCCTAAGCTATCACATTTGATGTTTGCCGATGATGTGATATTTTTTCTGGATGGAACTATTACAGAGTGCCAGAATCTTGCCCAAATAGTAAACCAATATTGCTATGCTACGGGACAAGCAATCAATTTAAATAAATCAGGGGTTTATTTCAATGGTAATTGTCCAGTAGTATTAAAACATAATTTGGCCACAGAATTGAGAGTTCCTGTTCTACAGAAAATAGGAAAGTACTTGGGCATACCTACCGAGTGGGGTCAATCCAAGAAAGAGCTGTTTGCATGGATCTTGGCCAGAGTAAATTCAAATTTAGCAGGATGGAAAGAAAAATTACTTACAAAGGCAGGAAAGGAAGTGTTAATAAAAAGTGTTGTGCAATCCCTACCTACCTATGCAATGTCCATATTCAAGCTGCCCGTGTCTATCTGCAGAGCCATAGAACAACGTATTGCGTCATTTTGGTGGCAGAATGGTGATGCTAAAAGAGGGTTGCATTGGAAAAGCTGGGAAGTCTTGAAAACTCGAAAGGATACAAGGGGACTTGGGTTTAAGGATCTGCTTACCTTTAATAGAGCCATGCTAGGCAAGCAATCGTGGAGATTAGCTACCTCCCCTTCAGCCCTATGGAGCAGAGTGATGAAAGGGATTTATTTTCCCAATGGTGATGTCTAGACAGCTTCAAAGGGACATCGACCATCATGGGGCTAGCACAGCTTAATGCTTGGCAGAGACACCATAAAGAACAACATTAAATGGTCAGTAGGGGATGGAAATTCTATTCATATTAGAGAAGACATATGGCTTTCACAAGGAGTAATTGGCATGTGCAAGCAAACCAAACGAGCCTATTTTAGTGTCCGAACTGATAAATGCAAACCCCAGAGAATGGAAACAACAACTTATCCATCAACTCTATGAAGAAACTATTGCAAACGAGATATTAGCAATCCCCCTAAGCCAGCAACCAAAGCCAGATACGCTTATATGGACAGTAATGAACAGGCAATACTCGGTAAGAGTGGATACAACAGAGCAATGATAACCACAAGCAAATCGGATCGAATCGACCCTCCGCTCTTTTCAACCACCACGTACCTTATGGACTCAAATATGGAGTCTTGATGTGCCACCAAAGGTTCGTTCTTTCCTCTCGGAGCCTCTGTCAAAATGCTCTTCCTACGAGGGAAAACCTATATAAAAGGAAAATAGTTAGAGATCCACTATGCCCGTTCTGCTGGTCTAACATCGAAACCACAGAGCTTTTTTCTGTTCTTATGTAAATGGACAAAGAAAGTATGGGAAGACCTGCTTTTTGAAACGATCAGACCAAACAGCAGTATTAAACGCATAGATCAGTGGATTTCCAATGCTTTCAGAAGAGATCAGAACTCACCTGTTCGAGAGTTTACTGGTATGGTTCTGTGGAACATCTGGAAGGCGAGAAATAACTGGATTTTTCGAGCAAAAGAACCCAAACCAGCAGATCTGCTGATTACAGCACAGGAGCAACAGATCTTGTTCAGTAGAGGCAAATCAAACATAAGTAAATACTCACTCAATCGAGACAAACTTGATCAGTGGAGGCCACCAGAAGGGCAGAATCTGAAGCTAAAAGTGGATGCGACATGGTGTTCAGGCGAATTTCTTGGCTCTGTCGCTGGAGTCGTGCGCGATCCGAATGGAAGAGCTCTCGAAGGTTTCGCGGCCACGGCTAGGGTTTCTTCAGCGAGTGAAGCGGAAGCCAAGGCGATATTACATGGCATCTTATATATCCACTAACTTCAATCGACTCACGTGAGGGACTTTGGAAGTCGAATTGGGAAGTGGTTGATCGAAAGTGACTGTTCCGTGGTGGTAGAAATGGTCATGGGCCGGGCCGAACCCTCATGGAATCTAAAAGAAATAGTGCAGCGTTGCAGGAATGGGCTAAATCAGAACATCAATATTACGGTGACCCAGTGTCCACGCCAAGCTAATGCAGCAGCGGATTGAATCACACGGAATCATCGGCTTAAAACTCTCCCACGTAATTGGCTGATTTCTCCCCCTTTTCCTCTATGGAATATTTTATGCACATATCTTTCCCCATCTGTGTTATGTAAGACTCCTTCTTAATCTAGTAATAGTCAGTTCTATTTTGACCAAAAAAAAAAAAGTCTAGTAAGTCTGATAAATGTTTTGAAGAATTTTGATTCAGGATATACTCTTGTAAGAGAAGCCTTGAGATTCAAGTCCACATTGTGGAATCTACATCAAATGGAACAGGTTTAGACTTTATATTGAATATGAAGATCTTTAGACTTAGAGAACTACATAAGTTCAAAACATGACGTAAGTTTTGAATGTGACACAAGTTCCAAAACGTATATAAACGGTTAGTGATTTGGCCCGGATTTCACACTTAGAAAGATTTGATTAACTTAATCTTGAATATTGTTTTGCAAAACCAACTTTGCAATGCAAAACATCTAATTGATTGGCAAATCAATCTCAAGACATATTCTTTCTAAAACGAAAAAGCTCTAGCTATGAAAACCAAAACTCCGGTTGTATGGGCAACCAAAATCAAGTGAAGATTTAGATTTTGTCACTCAACGACTACTCAATCTTCTTAATATAGATCTATTTAACAGGTAGATTGGAAAATGATCCTCCGTAGATTATCCGATGACTAGTTTCAAAGCTGAAGAGTAAATAAGAAGACCAAGGTGCTAAGAAGCATTTGAGAGAAGAGGTCCAAAATCTAGAATTCTTGAGTCTGAGCATACTTCAACCATATACTTGTCTTTCGTGAGCATAAGGTTTGTAATACTAAGAGAAGCACCAAAAAAGTGATTGAGTGAGATAGTGTGACCTATCATACACTCAGTGTGATCACTCATTATTGTACTCTCTTGTTAATCATCTAGTGGAATCTAGTTAGTAGATTGTTGGCGTGAGAGAGTGGAAATATACTTTATCTAAGTTGAACAACTATAAGTCTTGTATGCAAATTGTCTTATCCCTAAACTCTCATTATTTATTATTATTATAGTTCATTGCACACTCGCAAGGTGCTTTTGAAGTTCTATTGCAAAATTGGTTCTCAACTTTGTTTCATAATTTGAACTTGGCACACTAAGTTAGACTTAGATCTTGGCTCTTTCTATTCCATTTTTATTTGTTAAGATTATATAGAATCACTTATTCATCCTCCTCTAGGTGATGCTTGCTAACTGCATCATATCCTTAGACCCACTAGAGTGGTTCACTAGTAATCAATCTAAAACTAAAGTATGACAAAAAGTTCAAAATATTAAAGTCATTACATAAACACTTCTAATTCCCTCGAAAACTATGATAGATGCCAGACTTTGAATAGAGTGACAAACTTGAAAGATAGCTACAACTAGCAATTTCCAAAGTACACTGAAGTGCAAGAAAGAATCAAGAACTAGGCTTATGGGTTCAATGCAAAGTGGAACTGAGGCCGGGTTGACAACACAGTGTCCAAGCACAAGATAAGCTTAAGATGCTGAAACACTAATGCGAAAGTGTTGAGCACTATCAATCAACTTGCAAGCTCAACTCAAACCTCGCTGATTAATTGTGATTCCAACAAGTAAAGATCAATTTTAGCCACACTTTGACTTGATGGGCTCAAGTTGAAGACGTTGATTCTACAAGAGAGTTGTTGATTAAGTTGTTGATTTCATAGTTGTGCATCGACTACTAAGATATCAATATATAAGTTTGATGTCGACTTTGAGACTCACAATTGACTACCTAATAACTAGAGGCTATTCTAGTCAATTGCTATCGCTCCTTGATTATGTTCTATGGTGTCTTTTTAGCTTCCAAGACAGAAGCACGAATTTAGAGAGTTTTATCCAATTTCATTGCATCTAATAATTAGTTTCATGCATTTAGTCATTAAGTTATTAATTCATAGATTTTATAAGTCCTTATTGTGGTGCTTCTTTTAAGAGCCATAATTAGGTGAATTCCCAAGAGTTAGTTTGGTTTTCAAGAATTCAAAGTGTGTTGCCTTTTGTTTAGCAATATCTTTATAAATAGATGTATAATCTCAATTGTAAGACAAATAAGAGTTGAATATATGAGATTTTTCTCTGTATGAGTGAAATGATATCCCGGTTTCTTTAACCTTAGAAGGTGGATTCTTCTTTGATGGTAAACCAAGAGGCTTTTTATCTTGGCTAGTGGATTTTCCTTTTCAACCTAATAGTGAGCTTCTCCTATGTCAATTTCTTTTATCTTTAGAAAGTGCATTATTTATTTATGGTGAGTTAGTAAAACCTTTATCTTTGGTTGATGGTTTGTCCTTTAAGACTTGGTGATGAATTTCATCAATTTCGATCTACATTCTCGGCTGGTGATTCATTCTTTAGGCTTTGGTGGCAATCATATTCTATCATGCATTTACATTTTTCCATCAACTTTCATTCCCATTTGATGCTCTAATCCATCTATACTTCCTTTGACATCACTCAGAAACCATTTGCCTGGCTTGCAACCACATCAAAAACAGTAAATATAATTACAAAAAGAAGTAAATATTGTATTTGGATGTTTGTGTGTGTCTTTCTTCTATCTTAAGAGGTCCTTGAGGATCTTATTTTTCATGTTCGAATAATTGTCGCCTATATTTTAGGCGTGTCTCTCATATCTTGGACATGTCCCCTACATTCTGAACACAGGCCCTGGTTTGTGGTATATATTTTCAGCATGTTTTGGTAATTGGTTTGGTATTCTCACCACCTGCTTCTACCATGTGTACGACCATGATCTCCATCACTCCTATGTAGTAGGGATAATTTTTTACTAGGAAATAATTGTTCCTGCTTTTTCTATTCTGGCTTTTATCAATTTGGCATAGTGCCAACCACGACTCCACGTATGTTGATGACTTTCGCCACATGTCTATTGACTAGTGTTTCATCGGAATTTTTCCCACAACAAAATATCTTTTGGCAAAAGTAGCTCTTCGGCTTTTAATTGAAAAGAACCAGGTTTTGTGGCAATTCCAAGTAGAGAATATCCTAGTGAATACATAAAATCAACTGCTTTACTCCGAATGAAATAATATAGACATAAATGGTGCTGGAAAACAATCAAGGGCAAGACTTCGAAAGAACAATTGGTACAAACAAACCACGCACTGATAGACCTTGCCAGAATTTAGTCAACCCTGTAGCTCCTAGGATAGAGACACATTTTGAAGTTTAATCGATGATGCAAATCTAAAGCTATAATTAAGGAATGTGAATATAACAATACATTTGTTAGATTTGTGCAGCTGGGGGGTGTTTCAATTAGACGAATAATGGTCGTTATAATGGTAGTTATAATGGTAGTGTAGTATTTGCCTCTCGATGGTTTCCAGCAATTGTGTTCTTCATAATTAGTTCCCGTCGGTTGTCTCCACATTTTCCTTTCTTTAGCCTTTGCTTACCCGTGATCCTTAGCTTATCTCTTTGAGCGGATATCCTCTTTAAAAAATGGATTAATTGTCTCACGATTTTGTTCTGATAATTACCAGCAATTGCTCATCGATAACTGTCTTGCGATTGCACTACTCCTCCGTTTTGTCTTTTACATCCCTTTGTCTAATATTCAAATGGCAATTGTCCTCTGAATATGCGTGTCCATTTCTTCCCAATTCCAATTGTTTTGTCTTGAAGCTATGCATCTACATCCCCTTCTTGATTTCTCCTCCGCTTAGGGACCTTCAGACGGCATTTCACTATCCATATCGTTCCCGACATCCATATCGATGGTTTATGGTATATCTCATCCCTGGGTATTTGATAAGTGGGTCTGAATCACTGATGTCCCTCACCATTGGCTGATCACATATCATCTTTTATGGTCATTGACAAAATGCAACGCCTGTGTCAACATTCTCGTGCTTCCCATGTGACTATTCATGCTCATATGCCAAACATATGCCTGTGGATGACCCGATCATATTTATCTATAAACAACTATGTATACCACATGTTTGGCCATGATATCCATATCTCAAGGCGCAGGGTCATGATCTAACTACTTCTATATTCTCTTTCATATGTTATCACTGTCACAATCGATTGATGCCAATTTTGCGAATGTTAAACCTTCTATTGGCCAAGACCGTGCTGGTCACAACCTCGTCGGCATAATCTCCGTAACATCTAGCGAAAATCTTGTTTACTGTGATTCATGCCTCACGAAGTCAATACCTCTCTCAAAGTGGTTAGCCGCTGTTTTGACCATTTTTAGATGCCAGCTACTTTATCTTAAGGAGCTCAATGAGATTTAATGACCAAATTAAACGAAATGGAAATTGCAAAAAGGTGAACCTTGCGTGGTCCGCTGCAATTTGTTTTCCAAGATGGAAGATCCGTTCTTCTCTCTGACCTTTGAAGTGCTAATAGCAAAAGACGACAATGGCCACATAGGACCACCAACAGGTGGGGGAATCTGTGGTCCAGAGGACAAGGACCGTACAATACCAAAATTTCAAAGATGCCTTGCAAGGTAATGCATCAACTGAACCGACGATAAGGCCACCAGCAGACTACTTACGTCTTTAGGATGTATATGGCGCGTGACATGACCCCAACTGTTGGTTGGGTCCACCTTCATGTGGGACCCAGCTAGCAGTAATAATTTTTTAAAAACGTGAAAAGAAAATAAAAGAACAAAGAGAAGTGTAAGTGGGGTCGTCCGTCCGCGCGTCCAAAAGTGAAGAGAAGAGAGAAAAAAAAAAAAACTGCAGAAGCGAAGGAAAATAAAGGAAAGGAAGAAGGTAGCAATTTTGCGGCTTCATTCGAAGATCAAATATTGATGGAATCGGCTCAAATTTTAGTATGTTGTTCGTGAGACTGAGGGCTACAAGTTGATGATTTTTGTTTGTCGAGAACCGTCTCCGAATTCTCCATTTATGGTTAAGATTTTCTTACTTCAAACTTATTTATCTACCTATGTGGTGAGAAAAAGATAATTGTAATATTGATGTTGAGCTTCTAGCATGTGACTAAAGAATAATATTTTGTATATCCTACTATTCTTGATAATTAGTTGATGTTTTGGGCAGTCCATGGTTTTTCCCGCACCGGGTTTTCCATGTTAAATCCCTGGTGTCGTTATTTGCTTTGTCTACTTATCGTTTCGTATTATATTTGCATATTGTGAGGCTATGCATTGCTGGTTGTTGTTGGGGGTTAAGAGAATTTTAGTTAATTTAGTTTCGAGGGAGAAATTAATCCTGGATTGCGTTTGGCCGTGGTGAATTATTATACCCGAATTCTCCCCAACACCAACTTACTTAGCAGGTGGTGTCCAAAGCCCCTTGGATCACTAATTCGTCCTCCGTTGGTTCGAATCTTTGCTGAGAGCGACAAGCATGAACTATGACAACAAGATTCAACGTATGAATCCAATCTGATTCAACCGTGGATGGCCTTTTCTTATGAAGCGATGATCTGCTCTCCCTAAAATGTAATGACTCGATGTTTGTTTATGTGTCTGTGTTTTATATTTGTGTTTTTGCCTTCCTTAGATGACACTGGTAGGCACGGGTCTATCTCATGAAGAATGTTGTGTGGATATTTCTACTTGGCAATAATGAGGTTTACTTTATTTGAAGTGTTTTACTTCATAGTAAAAGATCCATGGCTAGTATGCTAGCACCGTGGCTGATGGAAGGGCAAAGGCACCACCCTACTTTGATGGAAAGGATTACAACCGGAAGAACAAGATGAAAGCTTTCTTACGATCAAAGGATCCTCGGAATGGGACGTTGTAGAAAAGGAATTACTCCTACCCTTTGCATCGGTCTCCGAAAGAGGAAAAGAAACTCCGGAATGTCTCGGGAAGATATAATCAAGATACGGACACTCGATGCAAAAGCAATTTACTCCTTATATTATGCTTTATCACCAACTGAATATAATAGAATATCTTCTTGTGGTACAGCAAAAGAAGTTCGGGACATATTGCATATCACCTATGAAGGAACAGATCGAGTGAAGGAAACAAGAATCAACATTCTTCTCGGTCAATACGAATTCTTGAGAATGAAAGGAGAATCAATATCCGACATGTTTAGTCGTTTACGAGATATTGTGAATGGTCTTGAAAATCAAGGTCAACCAACCCCGATCCCATGAAGGTAAACAAGATGCGTGGACTCTCCGGGGATTGGAATCACATAAAGACTTCGATAAGAGAGCAGAGAATCATGCCACTATCTCGCGAGCCGATTGGAACGCTTCAGTCCTATGAAGTGGAAAGGATCAATAAAGATGAAGATCCAAAAGGTAAGAAATCCATTGTATGATACAGATTCGAAGAAGATATGGATGATGAGGAGCTTGCTCTCATGATAAGAAGATTCAGAAAACTAAATAGAAAAGGAAGAAGGTTCAACTCAAAGAAACAAAGCTTTCAAAGACAGACCAAGTTTGTTGATGATGAGGAACCAAATAAAGATGTAGTCTGCTTTGAATGCAAGAAAAGGGACACATCGCCAATTGTCCTCTTACGAAGAAAAAGAGAGGAAAAGTTGAAAAATTTCGAAAAACTCTCAAAGCGAAAACCTGGAGCTGACAGGTGATGCGAGTGTGAAGAAAGTGATAATGAATATGCCAATCTATGTCGAACAGACTCGGACACTGGATCGACTCGGGATCGGACTCATTTCAACGGTGAATTTGAGACAAGTGATTTTAAAATTCTGTCAAAGTTTCTAAATATATTGATGAACTATGCTTTAGTCTTAAGACTTCTCAAAAGAATTTCGAACTGAAAAAAGAAAACTCAGCTCTAAAACAAAAGGAAAATGTTTTAGCGAAAGAGTTAAAAGTCTAGACTTGTCTCTGTTTCCAATCTTAAAGAAAATGAAGATAATCTTTTAAAAGAAAATGCTTTTTTAAAACAGACTTATCAAATATATCAAAGAAATTTTCTATAGGTCTGAAAAACTTGAGAAAATTCAAAGGCACAAAGACCTTACTTCAATAAGTCTGGTCTAGGTATGACAGAAGAAACAATTCCCTTGATTGATTTTCCTAAAGTAAAAGAAAGAATTAAGAAAAGAATCTCGAGTGAGGTTTACAAAAATCACTTCAAGAAAGTTTTTGTAAAACCCGTAGGTAGAAATGCTCTCGGATGTTCTAAGTGCAACGGTCAGGATCACTTTGAAAAAGAGTGTCCTATGGTATGGAAACCTGTTAAGAAAGTATGGGCTAATCTGTTTATCTTACTAACACCAAAGGACCCAAGAAAATCTGGGTACCAAAGAAAGCTTGAGACTTTATTTTAAATGCGAGTCTCCATCAAGAAACGGAGTAAAGTGGTATCTTGACAAAGAGATGCTCAAGACACATGACGGGGAGACTCAAATTGCTTTATAAAGATTGCTCAAGTAAATGGTGGAAAAGTTTCATTTGGAGGAAACAGACAAAGGAAATATTGTGGGATTTGGAACCGTGAAAATTGGAACTCTCTCACAATAAGTAATGTTTCCTTAGTGGAAGGACTCAATTACAATCTTCAAAGCATTAGTCAACCGTGTGATATCTTTGGTTTCAAGATCTTCTTTCAAGAAGGAACATGTTATGGAATCGTAAAAGACTCTCTCGGTCTTTCATGGGTCGAAGACATGGAAATATCTAACTTGGATATGAAACCAAATGAATCATAGTGCCTTATCTCAATTCAAGATGAAGCAAGCATGGCACAAAAAGCTTGGTCATGTCAACATGAAGCAATTAGCCAAAATCTCTTCAAAACGGCTTGTTCGAGGACTACCTGATTGCCATACCAAAAGACCGATTCATGCACTCCATGTATTGGGAAAGCAGGTAAGAAATTCTTTTAAGCCAATTAATTATGTCTCTACTAATCATGTACTACGGTTGCTGCATATGGATCTCTTCGGACCAACCAGAACTCAAAGTATTGGGGGTAAGAAGTATTGCCTAGTAATTGTTGATGATTACTCCCGTTTTACTTGGGTATATTTCCTTGCAAGTAAGTCCGAAACCTTTTCGTATTTTGAAAAATTTGCTAAAATGGTTCAAAATGAAAAAGGATGTGTTATCTCTAGTATAAGAACAGATCATGGAGGTGAATTTGAAAATCAAGATTTTACAAAATTATGTGATGAATGGGCTGTAAGCATGTGTTTTCCTCTCCATATACTCCTCGGCAAAATGGAGTTGTGGAAAGAAAGAACAGATCTCTTCAAGAAATGGCTAGAACTCTTTTAATTGAAAGTAAAATTTCTTCTCGATTTTAGGCTGAAGCCATTTCAACAGCATGCTATATCATCAATAGAGTCTTCTTAAGATCTATTCTTCAGAAAACCCCTTATGAGTTATTCAAAGAAAAGAAGCCTATTGTTTCATCCTTTCATGTATTTGGTTGCAAATGTTTTATACTGAAAAATGCCAAAGATCGAGTTGGTAAGTTTGAAGAAAGATCAGATGAAGGTATCTTCCTTGGATATTCTACATCAAGCAAAGCCTTCAGAGTCTATAACAAGAAGAGCCAATCTGTGGAGGAGTCAATGAATGTCAAATTTCAAGACTCAACACAAGATGAATCAAGTCGACTCATCAAGAAAACCTCGCTCAGATCTTCCAAAGCTTACAACTCAAGAAGCATCTTGGAAAACGAGAATAAGGATGTTCGTGAAGATTCAATCAAAGAGAGAGATCATCAATCGAGACAAATCAACAAGTAGCTGGAAGCATGTCATCCCAAAGATTGGCAATAATGATTGAAGCTATCCTCCGGGAATTGACATCCAAACCAAATTAAATGGGTTTCGAAACAAGATGAACGAGAAAAGGAAAAACATTCCCGGAAGGAATAAAAAAATGGTTAGAAGCTATTGACCTGATGTTATTCCAAATGGACGTCAAAAGCGCCTTCCTAAATGGATTTATCCTGTGGAACAACCACCTGGTTTTATTCTTTGTATGGTTTTTGAGTAACTAATACAAAATGGTTTTGTCAAAGGTAAAAAAAATTTCAAGAAGGAAAACAAAAGTTTCTTACTTGTTCAAATATATGTGGATGATATTATTTTGTGAAAGTCTTTCAAGAAATTTTCAAAGTCTATGCGGGATGAGTTTGAAATGAGTATGATGGGAGAGTTAACATTCTTTCTTGGTCTTCAGTAAAACTGAAGGAAGGAACCAGAAAAATATGTTAATGATCTTGTCAAAAAGCATTGTCAACATACCAATGAGTTCTTTAAAGATAGACAAAGATGAAGAAGGGAAGAAAGTTGATTCAGACGGGAGCAATTACTTTAACGCTCTAGGATATTATGTGATATAAAAGAAGAACCTTGGAGGATCGGTCATCCTAAGAAAACCCTTCGACACGCAGATCGGCGGTTGCGAGTTGATAGAAAGAGCACTTCAGGAATGCTGAGTGTCTTGGTTTTTCATGACAGGCCGAGTATGTAGCTCTTGGGCCAGCTAAGAGATTTTTGCAGTCTCAAGAGCAAAGCATTCGACATCACTTTATTAGAGATCATGTTCAAAATGGAGATGTTTCAATTCAATTTGTTGACTCAAAGAATCAATCCGATATACTCACAAAGCCTTTGGAGAAAAATCAATTTGAGTCTATACGATCCAGACTCAACATTTTGAGGTATGAGGATATCAAAGTCTAAAGACTTTCGGACTCGAGCTACAGACTTTATCTGATCTTGGCTTGACCTTCAGATCGTAAGTCTTTCTCTCTCCAATCGTATCTTGAAAGGTACGATCATCGAGCTCGTGTTTAAATTGTTGCTATATTTAATTAACGTAAATATTGCATCGATTCATTTTCAAAAGGGAAGTTATTTTTGAAATAGCTATTTTTGCGGATAAAGACAGTTATTTTGAAAGGCATATTTTTATTTCCTTTGTGACGGTTCGTTTACTCTTCTTTTTAACCGAACGAGCACGCATCGATTTCTCTTCACTTTTCTATTCACTTTTCTCTCAAAAACCCTAGAAAGCATCGATCCTCCACTCCCGTTTGTCTTCTTCGCTCAATCTTCAAAAAGTTGTCATCTTTTAAGGGAAAGTCAAGCAAGGAATCTTCCAAACACCGAGAAAGATGTCATCTTTGCGAAAGTCCTCAAGAATCGCTAGGGACCACGAGAGAATGAGTGAGGGCCTACGCACTTTGATCTACTGAAGATGAAGTTACTCCGGATCAAGAACCGAGCCCACAACATTCTCAACAGCGTCGATGCCTCCTCCATCTAGTCCTCAAGGCGGTGTTCATCAGCATCAAGAAGAAATCATCGAGGATGCGGACCCAGTAAGAGTTCAAAAGCCCGTTTTTATTTACAAGCTATATCGTGCCTTAAAAGGAATTCGTACTCCTTTGAACTATGTTGATGAGTTTCTTAGAGACAAATGATATAGGAACGAATATATCTTTCTGCGAAAAATGGAAAGTTTGGGAATCGCTCGTAAAGGGTGGCTGAGGAAACCCTTGCGAATATCCTAAGTGATCCTCGTCGGGACCGAATCTGTAGATGGGAATGACGATGACAATTGTTGAGTCTATTTCAACCGAAAATGGGTATTGCGGCTGAAATTCAAGGAAAATGGGAGATTTGTTTAGATCAAAGGAACAAAAGGATATTTCGAAATTGGCGTGGGGTAATAAACCCTAGGAGGACTTTGACGGATCTTTGTGAAAGGAACTTAAGGGAAAAGTTCGATTATCTTCAACTTGAAAAGTTTTGCTCGACACCGAGGCTTATGGAATTCTGCATATTTCTATTCAAATCTTAGCTTTTTGGATAAACATTCTCCTTCAGCGTTAAAGAACAAGACTATGTTGTGGATAAAAAAATGGAAGTTGACCAATGTTTCCATGCACGATGAGAAGATCACCTACTCACGGATGAATGCATTCAACATCTTGCTTCACAAGATTGTTCTTGCCCCCAAAATTTTATTCAAAGTTTTTGATACTAAATAAAAATTTGTCAACTCCCTTACAAGCCTTGTAATTTCTGCCTTTTGCTAACCAGGAGAAAAGCATTGTGATCAAAATGCGTCAAAATGCAAGGAATGGTGACCAAAATGCGATTAATGGAGAAATTCAAGGAGAAGTGCCAAATCTCATCAATATAAAAGAAGAACTGCTCCATCAAAGGAGGACATCCAGAAACATCACCATCTGCAATGGCTTTGAAGAATTTAAGTTGTCCTGTTCCACGGAAAGAATGAACAAAAGACTCTTTCAAGAAGCGAGAGGAAGAAAGATGAAGAAGAAAGAAGAGAAGAAGGAGACGAGGAAATCTCTTCTGGGCCATTTGCAGTCGGAAGATGTTTATGCATATCAATTTTCATGAAGCTTCATGCGAGACGCAAGTACTCGGGCGATAATGGAGCAGATTTTCGCGAGAATCATGGATATTCTCTTGGAGATGAAAGGTCGATTTATGCCTTGGGATGCGAAGTTCAAAATTTGAAGAATGAAAGTCAACTGTTCATTGAATGAAAAGATGCAAGCCCTCTCTATTCAGAATCAGGCCAATGCCAAGAGTGAGGAGTCTTGTCCGCATTCCCAAAACTTCATCTCATCCTTTTTAAATGATGACAAAAGGGGAGAGATGCATGATTTGATCAAAAACTTTATCATTTTTAACTGTTTGTTGGATTGTGTTGTTGTTTAACCGTTTTTGAGACTTTGACTTTGTTTTGTGTCTCGGATGAGAACCGAACGCTTCTATTAACAAGTATTGATATCTTATGGATGGTTTTATTATATTCTGTTGCAGATTCTAGTGTTAATCTTTTAGCCATTCATCTCTATAAGATATGCATATGTGTTTGAGAAATGGTCAAAGTTATCCAAATCTGCGGGGAAGGTTTTGTCACCAGTCTCATTCGCCATTCAAGACTCAAAGTTTATCCTCCATCACCGTTGAAGAAAGGTTATCCAACCGATTTAACCTCCATCCGGAGAAGATCTCGTGCTTGGAGAAGACGTATCATCCTTTGATTGATCAAGATTGATTCAATGACTGAAGATTCGATGATTGTCTAAATATTATCGGAAGGTTCTACTTAACGATTGTATGGGCGAACGGGATTGATGGGTTCCTTTAATAGCTCGAACAATCTTCCTCCAACGGGTAGATTGGAGGAATTCCTTTGGTAAGTCGGGTATGATGGCATAAAGGAGTATATAAGGAAGACGTTCTTAGTTATTCGAGGTGTGCGCGATAAAAGAATTCCAAAGTACGAAGCTCCTATTTGTTTAGATAAATCCTTTGAGCGAATACTTGTATACAAAGAGAGTCTATATTTGTGAGAGACCTTGAGGAGGTGTGGTAAAACATCTCTGTGGAATCAAGGCTCTCTCTCTTTTGATCTCTCTCTCTCTCTCTCAACATGGACATGGAATGACCTCGCGAGAATTATGAAGTTTGTTTAGAGACTTATACACATATTGCTACGTATCAATAGTCAGTGTTGACTCAATTATGCTTGCGTGAGTTGTGTTATAGAATTTGCACATATTGCTACGTATCAATAGTCAGGTTCGAAAGGGAATTTGATAAACCGATTTATATCATTGTCAGTGTTATAACCAAACTATACCAATATGAGTAAAAGTTTTACTGATTATTATTAAGGTGCATGCGTGAGTTGTGTTATAGAATTTGCACATCGGGTATTTGGCATGGTGTGATGAAGTTAATTTATCACAATTGGCTTATAACTCACGAGTTTGAATTTTTTAGAGCAATTCGATCCTAAACCTTTCAATACTAATTTAGTCGTAAACATTTTACCTTGATACCAATTCAATTCATCTAGTCAATTTAGCCCAAAAATCGCTAATGTAAATACCAGCGGTCTTACGTAACATTGCCAGCGTTAACATGGCCTTTTTTTTAAAAAATAATTTTTTCAATGATTTTATGAACTTCTTTTCCTTTTTCTATTTATTTTTCTTTTCCTTTTCTTGTTGCCTAGCCTTGGTGAGGGTTGCCCTCGCTTGCCACAAGGGAGGGTGACTACCGGTGAGGCCCCCGTTGCCAAATCTAGCAAGGCCAACTTGCCTAGGCCATTTACGTTCTTTTCCTTGTTTCGAACCTGAGAATCACGAATATGCTTGTGAGAAAATCATTTAGGATCTAAGCTAATTTTTGATAACTTAAAATTTTTATTGACAATGCATCCTAGATAAGAAAGTTACATTAGCTCCTATACATGCCTCACACTTGCCAATGTGTACTCTACCACGTTGTGCATTAGAATCCAAATTATCCCTATCTCCAGAACCTTGCAAGTTATGTTATTCCCCATCAGAATTCTACCACCATCTTTAGCCCAATAAGTAGTAAACTAATTCTTGTTTAGACGTCATATGATAATAATACCTCGAGTTTGATGCCCATTCATCTTTAGAGGAACCGATAATCACACACAAGACACTTTCTGCATTATTGGTGCTCTCCTTAGTAGAATTTGCCACACTACTTATGGCATTCTACGTACAACCTATGTTTCTCAATTTTGGACAATCTCTCCTCATGTGTTCCCGCCCCCTCCCCACCTGCGTTATACTTTAAACACTTCACACCACCCTAGGATTTTCTATGGTGGGTCTTTAACATGCTTTTACCTCTACTATTGGATTCCCCAATGCTCATCTCTACCTTGAATCACTAGTCCTCACGCTACATCTTGCACCAAACTCTTATCTTGCAAGTTCATTTTATCACTTCTTAAAGAACAAGGAGGATTTTACCTCTTTCGAGGTGATCGTAGGTAGAGAATCCAACAATAACATGCCCTATTTTTTATCCATTAGGGCCTCATCAAAGCTCTTCAAATCCATCATAACTTTGTTAAACTCATCTAAGTGGGCTTTAATGGAATATCTTTAACAAGTTGAAATTTAAACATCCTCTTCAACATCTATAAGCGATTATTTAAACCCTTCATTTACATAAAAGGCCCAGAGTTTTTTACCCTTAAAGTTCTGGCATCCTTCTCCTTAGCCAATATTTCAATATTTCATCCAATGGGTTCAATAGGCTTATACTCTTTGCCCTCTCTATTAGTTCATCATTATCAACCTATTTTAATATCTCATTCAATGCCTTGGGCAAATCTTAAGTTGTTAATAGTGCACTCATCTTAATGCTTCACAAATGCAAATTATACCTCCTATTAAACATCTCAATCTCTACCTTTCTGTTAGACATAATTGGAACAATAGGATTTCTAGATAGTGATCAAATAAGCTAAAGCTCTAAATCAAATCTGAAACAAAAAATTCCTAGAGTTAGCTTTGATATCGATTGATCCGAGATAATGTGGAAGCTAATGAATCTTGCAATTTAAATCTAAAGCAATGCAATGAAATTACCAAAGACATCAAGGAGGAACAATAAAGAATATGAGAGATTCATGTGGTTTAGTTTGACTATCACTACCTACTCCACGAGGAGAACCATTCCCAGAGAATCCACTAATCAATTAAAGAATTCTAGAATTATATTTGCTTACACATTCAAGAATTTTCTACCTCTCGAATACACTTAAACCCATAATGTTTAACTTCAGGTGATTGTTCAAACGTCGTGGCCACTTCTTAAAGTCACGGCACAAACTAGACAACAGCAACCCAAAACCACGTAGTTCTCTTATTCTTCCCAAATCCAGAAATCCCACTAATTCATTACTTTAAATAAAGTATGTGTGTCTCAATCAATAATGTGGCCGACTCAATTGTAGGAAACTCAATTGTAATATATATTCTGAAGACTTTTGGCCAGCTGCAATAGGAAGTGTACATCCTCGTTTTCCACATACCAACAAATAACGGTATCAATTTGGATTTTCCTCAATAATTTCATTGATTCATGTTTAGCAGCTCAAACATGATATATATAATGTAAAAATTCACGTACAGCATGACATGACAAATTAGCTCCAAAACATGATGACAAAATGACATGATATAGTATACAGTACGACATAGCAAGTCATATTCTTAACACGATGACAAAATGACATAATATGATCATAATCACATAAAGAATTATTCGAATGCAGCATGACAGGCAAATTAGACCCAAAAAATTATGACAAAATAACATGATATGACAATATTCACACGCAGTATGACATGGCAAATCAAATTCAAAACATGATGAAATAATGCGCAGTACAAAATTTACATGCATAAGGAGTAATTCTCATTAATTTTATGGCTTTACTCAAACATAATAATATTTATATAGAAATGCACATTTTTCCTTTTGGTCTGCCCAAAACAGGATTTTCAATTTAAAATCATGAAATGAATTGTGAACATGCATAGGGCCTCCATCCATTGGTTCAGATCGCGCGATGGCTATTGGCTTTTGACCTATAGTCGTATTGTCATAGTCTATCCTACCCTTGAAGACAATCCTTTCGGTATATGACCTATAGGTTAACTCACAAATAAAGGGGTGTATTCTAATGCAGGCACTTCAATATAATCACCACCTTATATTTCTTCCAAACTGCACAACTTGTATAGAATAAAAAACAACAGCATGCATTATAATGCATTTGCAACATAGGTAGCATCTCAACGGCCTAATTTTAGATCTAAGATTCAAAATATTAATTACAGCAGTTTGGATACATGCCTCAATTTCTACAAAAATTTTAGCAGCATAACAACATGTAAGAGTTTTCATAATGTAGACTACATTAATTGATATTGCAATTTACTGTTTTTATGGTTACCATAAAACAAAGTTGGTCTAAGATGAGATAAAAAGTTTCTTAATTAATCTAATATGGGGCTGGCTAATATGGGCTGAGTTGAGCCTAGCCCGTAATGAGGGAGCATGATTGGAAACTCTATAAATAGTGCTTAAGTCTCCCTCTAACCATAATTCTCACATGTATCCTCACATAAGGAGCGTTAACCTAACGCTAAAGAGTGAGGGGGCCGCCTCATTGAGCTAGTGATACAGAGGGCAATAAAGAAGAAGGACTTGCACGTGGAACATTAGTTTTTCGCTTCCGTTTCAAGAACGATGGATCCCAACACATGTGCGTTAATCTTTCTACTCAATTGTTTGTGTTCTTATTCTGATTATAGAGATCTTGGGGTAGCGCAATTTGCATCTAACATGTGGTATCAGAGCAACTATAACTCTAGAACTCGAACGCATAAGATTTTTGCCTAATTTGTGATTTTCGTGATTTTTTGTTCAATAAAAATAAATTTAAATCACAAATTCAAACTAAGCTCGACGAGACAAGCAGATCTGTCGGCAGCACATCGCCAGAGAAGGCCGCACACACCCCATGCGCGGCTAGCGCCACCAGGGCGTCGGAGACGCGCCCCATGCGCGGTCACGCGCCCTCACGCCCTCCCATGTGCAAGGCGCGGCTTGCGCATGTGACGCACGCGTGTAGGCTGACGTCAACGACCGGACCCGATTGGCGGCCGACCCAACCCAACCTGACTTGTTGACCCGACCCGACCGTTGACATGACCCAACCCGGTCAACTATTGACCGGACCGATCAACTGGTCAGACCGGGTAGCTGGATTGGGTGGTCGGACCGGGAACTGGTCAAACCGCTACCAGTTGGACCGGTTTTAACCAGTCAAGATACGCCCACGTGTGAGCTCCACGTGCTGCACACTCAGGCAGCTCATGCGAGCGTGTGGAGCATCCGAATGGCGCGTGGCTGGCGACGTTGAATTCGTATGGCTATCATCTATCTTGTGGTGTATTTATTTTATGTATCTGATTATTTAATGGTTGTGAAAATACATACAAAGCCCTAAATACGTGTATTTGTAGTGTATTTTTGCGTATTTTTCTTGTATTTTTTGTGATTTTGGAAATACAAGTATTGGGTTACAGATATGTTATCACATAAACATTATAATGGTGTGATTCATTAATAAATATTAAATTTTATTGTAAACTAAAGATGGCTTAATGAAATACAACCATTATGGGATAGTACTTGAATTATGTATTTGAGGTAATGAGAAACAGTAAAAGTCATAAAACTTTTGTTGCTCATGCATACTCCTTTACATACTGGTAACTTTTGAATAATGGACGTCTTAAGAACTTGTGACCAAATTAATTGTACTAATTAATACATTTGTTAAATGTGGGTAATGCATATCAGTTAAGTTATTGCATATTGTACCTAAAACTCATTTGGTCACTTGTTAATGTCCATCAAATTGTACAATTTTATGATTAAGGAGTATGAAAACATTTTTACAAAGCAATAATATCTACTGTTATAGTTTAGATATTTAGTTTTGTGGTTTGACTCAATTTATAGGCCACTAGTTGATGCAATGATATTTGTTACTTAAAATTGGCTAAAAAAAATCAGTTGTTGGCCTTGAAGTCATGTTCTACCTTATGAAACTCATGAGCTATAATGGATTAGCTATCAAGTGTGTCGATCTGTGGTATCCTATATTGCTATTAATGTTAACTTGTGATAGATTCTCAAGATCAGCATTCTTTTATGTTATTCTAGTAATATGTAATCGGGGTGCATAAAATATGCTTTCTTCTCTATTATGAGAAGTTTCTTGTGTTGCTATGATCGGTGATCTCATTAGAGTTTGTCTTTCAGGTTCTTTATATATATATATATACAGATGATTGATTTTTATTAATAAATAAAATAATGTAATTAGCATGATATGTTATATTAGTGATTTACTGTCCCTATCACTAAAGTTAAAATCACATGTATATGGTGTATGTGAGAAGTAAAGTTTATATCCTTAGTATGATAGAGTTTCAATGATTCAATTGAGTAGTGACCGCTAAAGTGGCACGCTTGATTGGATTTGAGAAATATCGGTCTCGTATAATGATTGGGATGTCTCCTAATCTAATGCGTGGTCATATTCTCAAAGGAGGTGATTATTTATTAGTTCATGAAAGAATACATGATGGTGTGGTGGAGGAGTGACTAATCCTAGTGGTTCATATGCCCAAAGATAATGAATTCACGAAAATTGGAATATATTTTTACAACCATTATCATGTAGGGAGTGTACAACTGCATATTATGTATTCTGCCCAAATATGATTATATGATTATGCGTGTAACTCTCTGGATGTGTACTTGTACATCAAGTTACACAGTGCTCACATGATGTTAATTATATACATTGCTTATTTTTTTCAGTTACATTTTCTGTAATTAATAACTCCATTATTATTGAGGTTTTTACTGCTTCAAATTTTAAGTAGTGGACATATGATTTGCTACTTGGAAAAAGAGCAATAAAATTTGCTTACTATCCATGAAGCGTTCCATTCATAAATACTTGAAAAGTGGTTTGCTTGTAGGCTGCACTACTAGGCAGATGATGGAAGCCTTAGTGACTTGAAATTATGTATTGTCTAATACCGAAATTAAAACACATCTGCAAAGATTAAGCTTAAGTCTTAATAATATATACGTCTCATATAAGGTTGAAAATGTTGTTTCCATAAATTTTTTGTTTAAGGAATAATTAAGTAAAATGACTGAAGTAAAGAATAAATCATTAGAAGTAGTCTTAAATGTTGTCAGGCTTAATAGTGGTAGTGAGTATTTTGGCAAGTATGACAATAAGGAATAACTTAAAGGTCATTTGTCAAATACTTGGTAAATTCAGTAACTTAATTTACTATGCCCGAAAATCTTGACAAAAAGATTTGGTCGAAAGGCATACTGCACCATAATGAATATGGTGATGACCATGATTAATAAGACTAATTTATTCGGTCTTCTATGGGTTGATATTTTGAAAACAACCTTTTTCACATACAAAACATGTTTCTTATCAAAATTGTTTCATAAACTTCTTTTGAATTATAGATTGGACATAAATTACTTGAATCATATTAAATTTAGAGGTGTCATGTAGAAGTGAGGTTATCTAATCCAATATTAAGTGCGTTGGAATTTAGATCCACTTGGAATTATTTTGTATTTTACTCAGATTGTTAAAAGGGGTATCAATTTTATGACCCTAAAGAAGATACAAGAATTATGGAATCACATACTATAAAATTTCTACAGTTCGATGTAATTGTAGAAAAAATCACTGTGTCTTTTTTTTTTTTTGGTAAAGGTAATTAAATTAAAAAGAGGGGAAGCTTACAAAAGATCGGAACCATAACCCACACTTTGACCAGTGGCGGCAAAGTGAGGGGGATCCGATGAAAAAGAGCACAAGGCTACACGATAAGCGACGAAACTCCTAGGGAAGAAAGAAGACAAACGGAGACAACCTCCGAACCTCCTGCACTCTACCTAAAGGCAAAGAACGGAAATACAACCAGATACGGAAAACAAGAAGGATCAACAGGAGACCGAGGAGAAGACCGCCGGATCAAAGCCCCATCCTCTCTGAAGCCGCTTGTTCCTCGGAGCAGGATCGACATTCTTGAAGGTACTAATTGTGGTACAGACAATTATGAAATCACTGTGTCTTTATCTTTGCCTATACAGATAATTGTGGTACAGACAATTATGAAATCTTCTATACCATAGACTAAACTTGTTGAGGTTTAAGATACTATTTTTGATATAGTTTTTATGAAGAAATTTTTTCAAACTTCTCAAGTATAGAATGAAGTGGTTGTAGCTTTACTTAGGAGATTTGTTAGGAAAAGATGATCAGTTATTCCTTTAGACTATATAGTCTATTTGTGAGAGCATGACTGCAATATCCACTACATGGTTGATTTAGCGACATAAATAAATGTTATTTCTTATCCTCAATCAAGTATGTGATTAGATGCCATAAAATACGATATACAATCTATGAAACATCATAGTGTTTGGAAACTTACTAACTTACCTAAAGATCACAAGTTCATTAGTTGTAAATTAGCGTACAAAACTAAAAGGATTTCAAAGAAAGATTGTAGAGTTTAAAACTAAACTTGTAGCTAAAGTTTTTACTTTGAAAGAGGGGTGGATAGTTTATAGTGAAAAAACAATTATTTCCTTTTAAAGATTCTTTCAGAATGAACGTGGCATTAATAGTTCATTTTTTGATATGGAGTTACGTTAAATAGATACAAAATCTATATACTGCAACTGGAGGATTTTACAGCAGACTCAAGTAAACTTGTGTGTAAAATGAAAATTTTTATTCATAGTTTTAAGCAAATTTCCAGATAATATTATTAAAAATTTCATAGTGTTGTTATTTTGTTCAATTGAGAATAAAGTAATTCAATATACTGCAAGGTCAGTGGGAGGAAATTTATTTTTCTCATACTCTATGTACATGATATTTTGTTTACAAGTAGTGACCTTGAGACATCTTTTATCCTTTGTACTGAAATCCGTAAAGATTGTTTTCGCCATATTATATAAGATTTTCTCATAAGACATTTGCTGATCGTATTTTGGAAAAATACAATATACATAATTGCAAGCCAGGAATTGCTCATGTTGTTAAGGGTGATAGACTAAATCTATCACATTGTCTTTATTTAAATATTGAAAATCTAATTAAATGGTGTACCTTGTGTCGGTGCATTTAAAATTATAATGTATGCTCAAATTTACACTAGATTAAATATTGTCTTTGCGATGGAACTTCTAGGCAAAAAATCAATCATACTAGGTTGCTGCCAAGAAGGTTTTAAGGTACTTAAAGATGACAAAAGATTATATGCTAATTTACAAACATGTTCAATTCTTGCAGCTAGTAGGGTATTCAAATGTAAATTTTGCTGGCTGTTAGGATGACATGTGATCAATAACAGAATATATATTTATGTTAACAGGAAGTGCAATAAATAAAGTTTTATGTCTACTATGTAAGTAGGGTTTGTAACATTTTTTTTAGGCTATTACTTGGGCTAATAGGCTCTGGAACCTCATTAAGGAGTTGACCGTTTTTAACTTTATGAATAGACCCATACGGTTATATTGAGATAATAAATTTGTAATATTATTTAATAACAAATATCTCAAGGGGTCTAAATATATGGCGGTCAAAATTTTTTACAATAAAGAAATGGTACAAAAATGTGACGTTATAATATAACATATTTCCATAAATGATGTGATTATAGATCTACTAACTAAAGGCCTACACCCATGTGTATTTGAGCAACATGTCATTAACATAGGTCTAGGAGCATCATGAGATGCTATTATTTAGTGGGAGCTATTTTTGAATATGTTGTTATTATGTTGAATACATATTGATAAAGTCTAAAGTACTGTATAAACCTTGAGTGAAGGCTAGGGGCATCTAGTTATTAGCCTTGTGCATATGCCTTTTTATACATAAAGAAAGGTTAACCGTAAGGATAAGGCATATGTGAGTTCATTGGAACCATAAAGACATTCTCTAGTGGCACAAGTTTTTTGTGACACTTAAAGTAAGAGAATTGTGACTAACAAATGGGATCTCTTTATGAGAGATGTTATCCATTTGCCATACTACCATATTGAATCCATATCAATAAAGTTGAGAGCACTCGTGACTATGGAAGGCTCTATGTGTATACATGCAATTACCGTCATGATTCGGTGTTTGAGACTTTTTGGGATATGATTGACTATTAAGAATTATCTTTGGACCAATGTACGCACATACAGTACAATTTCAATTAATATAGTCCAAGTGGGAGAATGTAAGAGTTTTCCTAATGTAGATTACATTAATTGATATTGTAATTTACTGTTTTTACGGTTATCGTAAAACAATGTTGGTCTAAGGTAAGATAGAATGCTTCTTAATTAGTCTAATATTGGGCTGGCTAGTGTCGGCTGAGTTGAGCCTGGCCGGTAATGAGGGGGCCTGGTTGGAAACTTTATAAATAGTGCTCAAGTCTCTCTTTTAACTATATTTCTCACATATATCCTCACATAAGGAGCGTTAACCTAACGCTAAAGAGTGAGGGGACCGTCTCATTGAGCTAGTGATACAGAGGGCAATAGAGGAGAATGACTTACGCGTGGAACATTAGTTTTTCGCTTCCGCTTCAAGAACGATGGATCCCAACACAAGTGCGTTAATCTTTCTACTCAATTGTTTGTGTTCTTGTTCTGGTTATGGAGATCTTGGGATTGCGCAATTTGCATCTAACACAACGTACTCTATGATACGAGAACTTAGTTTGGCATTATGAAGGCCTAACAATATGGGCTTTTTGACTTTTAAATGGGCAACTATCGAGATATTCTAGAATCGAAGATTTGATTTCAACATTAGAACATGTGTTTTTTTCTTTTCAAATGGGCAACATAAGAATGCATTCTTAACTCTTGGATCTGAAAGCGGCATTCCGACATTCTAACATGCACTTTCATTTGAGAAAGCATTGGAAACTTAATTTGAGAGAGCGACAACCTTGTTACCTATGCACATAGAGGCAAACACAAATATAGAAAACATAAGAACCGATATCGAAATGAGAGATATTCAAGATAGTAAGAGTAAGGCAAAGACTGATCATGGCTGCAAAACTGAAGGACGGTAATTATAGGTCGAGGCGTGGCCGTGTTGACTTGAGGTTTCATGGTGTCGAGTCGAGGTATGCAAAACTTTCACATCCAATATCTGATTGGCGTGTTTTTTTGTGGCGTTTGAACACTAATGTTAAGAGCTTTCCCATAATTTCAATATTGGTAGGTAAATCACAAAAGCAATAACCCGAGGTTTCGAGTAATACCAAGGCCTAAGGCTTGGATCTATAAATCGAATGTTGTTTTGGCGACTTAACATTCACAAAAATCACTATTTACAATAGCTTAGACATGTGGAAAGTTTCATTCTATTCTGTCTATTCTGAGGTATCTTGGTATGGTGTTGGGCATCAAGACCTTTCTCGAGCATCACAAAGTTTGACCGAAGTTTAATTGGCGATTACTTTTTCATCTGAGATTTAATTAACCCGATCTTGTCGCATTGGAATGCTATATTTGAATGTGAATTTCTCGAAATAGAGAAGATGGTGGTCAACGTGTCCTAAAGGGCATAAACTGAATGTCAGATTTAGATGGCAATATGAGTGTTGCAAGACTCATTTTAAAGGAGGAAATTGTAAGCCTAGATTTGCCGCCTAGACCTTCTACGATCTTTTTCTTTTCTTTTAAGGAGGAAATTGTAAGCCTTCTGTGGGACCTCTAGCCATGATTCCAAAAGTTTAATATAGGAAGTCTTCCATATGAACTGTTGAGGCAACTACATCGAAATTATATAAGATATTACTAAAAATTCACAGGTATAATTGTAAAAATTAGCATCTACTACAATCGGCAATATTTGATGTGCAGTAAGCTTTTGGTTTATTTTTATCCCTTCTATATCTCTGAGATAATAAGAATTTCCAATAAAAAAAAAAAAAATTGACGTTACTAAAAGAGTGACTTTACATAACTCATATAAAGGACCTAACCTATAAGCTTAAACTTTTGTTGTCATATGAATTAATGTCACCCATTTATTAATCCTTTAGAGTATGTTGTTTCACAGAAAACTCAAAATTTAGAAAACACTTTTTGAAAAATTATATATTGCTTAGAAAAATTAGTCAAAAAAAGCCTAATTATTTTTGTGGATGATGAAAATATTTTTAATACATTTATTTTTATAAACAATACAATCGATCATGTTTAGGAAAATATTTTCCAAACTTAAATTTTCTATGAAGTAAACACATCTTTAATATACACGTGTGTTTTTCAATCATTACCGTCATGATTATTTCGTTGTGTCAAAGTACCAATACCACTATGATTTACCACTCTTTTGGGAGGATTACAATGAACCGTATTACCTTTGCTTGCGCCATAATTTTCACCTTCAGGGACTTAATCTCAAGTCAGTCGTCCGTCTTGCCTCTTTAAATTCATCTCCTTTCCGATAACATCATGTCTTTCGTTGACGAACAGGACCATCTCTCGCTTCTCTTGTATCAATCCATTTTTATCTATTACAAATTTTATTTTATTTTTTATCGTAAGAAAGAATGAAAAACTGGGATTTCTATAGAAAACATAACCTAATCGCAAAGCTGAAAATACTTTAACAGTTTTTGACCAGAAGAAAAAAAAAATCTTTCAGTGAGCATATGGGAGATAAATGCACAGGCATCAAACTGGATTTTCATTATGTTCAATTAGATATTTAATATGCGAAAATATTCAAATTACAAAATGAGCTAAACGCACATGTCACTTGTCTGATGATAAGCGTGCGAGTATTCTTCTATGCTACGAGTGTATTCAATAATTATCTAAACCGGGTTTTTCTATTCGAATATATTCTGAGAGATTCTGGAAGGTCTAGCCAAGAGCCTACACGAGGCTCCCTTTTTCCATTGGCCCCTTTATTTCGTGGAAAGGTCATTGCTTATTTAATTAAAGCCAGCTTTACAGTGCAATTTATAATGTTCGTGCAAGTTTTTCTGGGGTTAGTTAGAAATGGGCGGCCACGGGTGGTTTTGCTTCTGGAATCTGAAACTTCAATTTTCCAGTCCATCGCCTTCGAGGAAATGCCACAATCTCTCTCTCTCTCTCTCTCTCTCTCTTTCTCTCTCTCTCTCGTTGACGAATTTTTTAACGTAACATCTGAGACAACTTAGTACGACAAGAAATTGTTTCTTTTTGTTTTTTTATGGAGTTACGTGTGTAATGAGATCAGTTTGCTTCACGCATGGTTTTCTCGATTAGATGGAATTGCCCCTTGCGAGAGATTGACAAATAAGTCCCCTAAGGTTTCAATGAATGTGGTTTACATTATTGTTCCTTTTCTTTTCTTTTTTACTTCTTTTTTTTTTTTATCTATTTTCACAAAATCACAATAGGAA
Organism: Eucalyptus grandis; assembly: GCF_016545825.1. Classification (NCBI taxonomy): domain Eukaryota; kingdom Viridiplantae; phylum Streptophyta; class Magnoliopsida; order Myrtales; family Myrtaceae; genus Eucalyptus; species Eucalyptus grandis. The sequence goes on from NC_052612.1 coordinate 24,968,178, forward strand.
CTCAGGTGAAATGCCTCTAATTTGAACTCTTCATCGTTGTCATTGGTCACTAGTAAAACTGCATGCGGCAGTTGGGCAACTGAGGTGGAGTGGTAGTATTGTGTGAGAAAATTACTCAAGAAGTGACTTATTATGTGGAAATCAATTGTATTATAAACATTTCAATTGATCACATATAATACTAATAGTGATATTATTATAAAACGGATACAAAAAATAGATAACCGTGCCCACGCCATCACCATTGGCCGCAGCCCTACCATAGTGTCCACCGATGTTGCGTTCCACCACCACATCATTGGCCGCGCCACTGCCACAGCATCTGCATTGTCGAGCTATTGGACAACCTCGTTACTCTCTCTTTCTCATTAAGAACCGACAACTACCTCCCTTCACATATAGTCAATCTTCAATCTTAGGTTCTTGCATGTGTTTCTTATATTGTCATTTTTTGCTAATCCCTCATGCATTCTTATGGATTCAACTCTGGATGAATCAAGTGTGGATTTCACTAGACCAAGATGTGGTGTTAACTTGGTGTGTACTCTTAGGGTTTAGAGAGAGAGAAAGAAGAGGCCACCATTGAAGCAGCCAAACCAAGAAGATTGACAACCAACATGGAGGTTGCATCAGTACCACGAGCATGACGGTGGGTGCCGTGGTGGTGGTGGCAGCGCAAAGTGGCTGAGAGCTGGATGGTGTTGCAATCTAAAGAGGTAGAAGAAAAAGGTGGTAATTTTTTTACTTTTTTCTTTTTATTATTTTTTTCTAATAATAGCATTTGATTGTTTAAGATAGAAAACAATCATTTTAACCAATTGCCATACATGTTACCAAGTTGCCGGGACACCCGGATCAATTGGGATGACTGTATTACCACTTAAGAAAAAGCAGACGACAATTGATTGGGATTTCTTGCTAAGGTCTAATCCTATACTTGTTCAATAGAGGTTTAGGTCATAATTGAATCATGTGAAAAGGTTTAGGGCTTCCTGAGTACTCTTTTCCCATCATGTTCCAGGAGGCGAAGGGCTACAGCAGGTTGAGGATTGGAGCCGGAGGGGGGAGAGAGAGAGAGAGAGAGAGAGAGAGAGAGAGAGAGAGGGAAAGGGAAGGTGAAATTGGGATTTAGAATTTCATTTATGTCTTTCATTTAAAGAAGATAAATAGAATGTTAATGTTTTAGGATCTCCATCATTTTGATTAATAGTTTGCTCTACAAATTCTGGCGAATTCTTTTGTTGCTTCTTGTAAGCTGCCGTCATTCTAGAAGGTAGAATTCAATTTTGACTAAAATGATCTTGTGCAGCAGCGCAAGCCAAAGTCTTCCTTAATCAATTATCCCCAACAGGAAACAATTGTCATTTCGTATGTCCACCTATCAAACTTCCACATTTAAATCAAATCTCATCTCGCAAAGTGTCTAACTAACAATCTTTAGCGTGCTACCATGAATCTCATCTCATTCACCGTGCGAGAAAGGGAATATCATTATCTATAAAGTGATATAAGAGAGAGGTTTGAATAAGATGCGTTGGGTTTTGACCATTTGTCATCTTACTTGAGATGCAAGTATAAACACTAAATAAAATACTCGCTATCCTCGTTCTAGAACAGGTCAAGCAATTTCATTCTTTTACTAATTTTATATGCTAGGAATTGTCAAAGGCACGAGTAAAGGAATCCTCAATAAAGGGTACCAACGGCGGGCCACGCATCAAGACAACTTCATGAATACCGGCCACGCGTGGACTGTAAATTAAGGGCTGGAAACATGCATTGGACTTTGACCTTTCTTGAAATAATGAATCTTTCAGATAATGAAATTTGTCCACATCAAAACCTTGCAAATGCAAACCTCCGTGACCTTTCTTGATCATAAACATCAGGAAAATTCTACGTAACTTGTTGAAAGAACACTTAATTAGGCTTAATGTGCTCATTCAATTATTAAAAAAAAAAAAAAAAAACCTTCCGTCGACTTAAATTTACTCATAATGTTTATGTACTCACCGAGGACCTCTTACAATAATTTGCTTCAAGATGTTTCTCTAATTGTAGCGCACACAGTTTTTTTTATTTTTTTATTTTTTTATCTTCATTACTTTGTTATAATTATTTTTCATGGCAAAGTGTTAATATTTTCTCAAATAACTATATAAATGGGAGTTTGAAATGACTCATGTCACTCACTTTCTTTTATCCTTCTTTTCATTTAATGTGTAATCATAGTATACTTCGTCAATGTAAATAAAGTTCTATGCAAAATGACTTTATACACCATTGATTCAAGAGAACAGGTAGTTATAATTATCAAGTCCGGATAAAATCGTTCGTGTAAATCTTTTTCATACTCACGGTGCATTCTCTATGTTGCCTTTTTTTTTAATATCTATGTTTATTAAAATGCCCTTCCTTACAAAAATAATCAGTCAGATCATCATTTTGCCATGATTACTTCAAGCTAATCCATTCATAGCCCTCTCTCAATCTTTTAAGGCCCGTGATGTCCGAAGACTAACCGGGTTGGCTTGGAAAAGAATTAAACCTTAAAGCTCCAGTCCAGCCCAAGTTTGACCCCCCGCGGTCCACCCGAGCCTCGAATCGATGTGCATTTTCTCTAAAGCCAGCACCGCTAGAGCACCAAAGAGAAAGCAAACATGAACCACCGTCGCTTGTCCGTGGAGCACACCACGAACTTCGTCAATCGATGTCGGTTTCGCACAAATTCAAATGGTCTAAAGGTCGAAGTGAAGTTAATTTACATGCACCAATCTGAATTTTTAACCCAGCATGATCTCTCTGATATGGAGTTTCCTAAGCATCAGGCCTAAGAGAAGAAGTACATCAATCAGATTCCTGGCAAATATTTGCGAATTCTGAATAAATCATTGGCTCTAATGAACAAAAAGGATTACAACCATAAGCAAACTCTATAAATATTGCTCCAAATCAAAGTAAAAAAAACTAATATATCATAATAAAATTAGAAATCACTTATCCACTATCAATTAGGAAAAAGGAAACATTCTATCCAAAGCTGACTAAGAAAAAAAAATCTTAACATCATATCACTCTTTTTTATAAGTTGAATAGTGTTGCTTCTATTCTTTCGACTTCTCACTAAAGGAGGCAGTAGGATGACGCTCTTGACTAAGTACGCCTCCCGTACCAACATACGCTAGATGCATCCCAAGCCACTTCAAACACCTTGGAAAAGCTGGAAGTGTTTTGGGCTCGTCTCTTACAAACCGAGCCTCGTCTACACTCTACAGGCTTAGGCCTTGTGAGAAAATTTTGGCCCGGACATAATTAATTGGTTTGGGACAGGCCTTATCATGGTAAGCAAATTGAGATTATATTCATAATCAACCACCCATGGATTTTAGAGTGGGGACATTAAAAAAAACGTTTAATATCATGAAAAACCCAAAACTGATATACTTATGACAAATTTACGATAAATCAATTGTTTTACCTTTAAAACTCTAAATTGGTACACTTCTAATGAATTTATTTTCAACTAATTTTTCGATCGCTAAAAACTTCAAACTGATATGGTTATGACAAACATACTCTCCGTTAATTTTTCTTAATTAGATTAATATCACAAAAAATTACAAATCGGTACACTTGTGACAAAAATAAAAGGAAAAAAACCTCAAATTGATACTCTTGTCAACTATTACATGTCATCCAACTTAATTATTAGACGGTAAAATTTAATAGAAGCTAACGGAGGAGGTTAAAATGATCATAAATGTATTAATTTAGGGTTCTTTATTAATTTGTCCTAAATATACCCATTTGAAATATTTTATGATTTAGCCCTTAAAGAGAAGGCAACACGGATTGCGAGCCGCAAGGCCACAAGGCCTCAGGATACCAAGTAAAGCAAAAGACGAGGCCGGAAGGCCCGGCAATAGTTCCCAGCACAAACCAAGTCCCAAGAAGCCCAGGTGGGAAAACGCACACCGATTTTGAGGAGGCGGAAACGACGCAGTTTCGATACCTTCGCTTGGCAAATGGCATATTCTCGGCCTCAGGGTTTTCGCCGTCGGCCGTCTCCCTCCTTCTTCGACTCGCTGGGGTTTTAGTTTTACCCTCTCTCTCTTTCTCTCTCTACCTCAATCGATCAGACAATGGCGAGACTTCACTCCTCCCACGCGCCGCTCCACCTCTCTCTCTCCCCCAACAACCTCCGCTCCCGCTCCAAGCCTCCCTCCTCTTCCCTCCATTCCCTCTCCTTCAGAACCCTCGGGCCGCCGCCGAAATTCACCTCCGCCAGAGCCTCATCCTCATCCTCCGACCCCGGGCCCCCCCGGAGGCCCGATCCCCCTCGCGCCCTCCAGACCGCCTGCGTCGCCTTCTCCGCCGCCGCCGCGCTCTTCCTCGCGCGCTTCCACCTCAACCTCAAGCCCGCCGTCGCCGTCGCCGCCCCGATCGCCGCCCCGCCCGAGGTGGAAACCCGCGGCGAGGAGCCCGGCGGGGCCGGGGCCGGCGAAGAGGAGCGGGCCATCGAGGAGCACTTGAGCCAGTACGGGGACGACGTGGAGGCGCTCCGGTCCCTGATGGAGGCCAAGATCAAGTCGAGGAAGCTCCAGGAAGCGATCGGGATCCTCGGTCGCCTGATCGAGCTGGAGCCTGAGGAGCGCGAGTGGCCGCTGCTGAAGGCCAACATCTACAGCTACAGCGGGGAGTTCGAGTCGGCGAAGAGCACGTTCGAGGAGATACTGGACAAGGACCCGCTCCGCGTGGAGGCCTACCACGGCCTCGTGATGGCGGCTTCCGAGGCGGGGGATGAGTTGAAGGAGCTGCTGGAGAGGATTAAGGTGGCAATGCAGAGGTGCAAGAAGGAGAAGAAGAAGTCCGAAGTGAGGGACTTCAAGCTTCTGGTCGCTCAAGTTCGGGTCATCGAAGGGAAGTACAATGAGGCTTTGAGTGTGTACCAGGAGCTGGTGAAGGAGGAGCCTAGGGATTTCAGACCCTATTTGTGTCAGGGGATACTCTACACTTTGTTGAAAAAGCAAGATGAGGCGGAGAAGCAATTCAAACAGTACAGGAGGCTTGTTCCAAAGAATCACCCTTACGCTGAGTATTTTGATGATAATATGTTCGCCACCAAGTTCTTTGCGCAAAAGGTGGAGAGGGAGAGAGCGGGCATGAAGAGCTGAGGTGGATTAGCTGATCATTTGCTGCTGTGATCAGGTCTGCCTTACTCTTTAGAAAGGCTCGGGTCCTTTTCTTACCAAGTCTCTTGCGTTCCATTCATATATGGCAGAACACATCAATGTGGACCTGACTATGAGTTATGCTGTGGATAGGAGCTTTCTTCTTGGTAGATTTTAGGTCCTTGGTGTAGCATTCCCCGAGCAGAGGAGAGGTTTTGGAAGAAAATATCATTGCTTTTGTAGGTCTCAACTTATCTATTATTGATGATTATGGGCATAACTGCCAGTCTTTTGATTTAGTCATGTTAATAACTCCTGTGGCCTTTCTTTTTGTATAACTTCTTTTGCTAGGTCATATCAATACCTGATCAAGGAGTACTTGGTTGCTTTATGATAATTGGGCACTCAAATGCATTTTCTTTCTTATCTCTGTTCTATCACCCAGGTGAACTGGGTGGTTATTAGGAATTGATGGATTCGATGTGATTGATAGTACCAACATTTGGAAAATGTGCGTTTTTGTCTAATACTTGTTATCCAGATTGTTTCGGATTCATTATATCTTGTTAGAGGTCTGACTTTACAAGGGTAGGTGGTTTGATGAGAGTTCAATGGTGCATACCAATGTGTCAATTTGGATAAATTATTATGATAAATGAATTCCTCATTATTTAAGACTGTTTTAGGAAATTTCTATCTGTTCTGTAATTAGGAGTATTATTTGTTTTCCAGCATTTTTTTTATAGTTGATGTCTATGGATTGCCACCCTTTTCTTTTTAGAGAGCAAGAGAGGGAGGGAGGGAGGGTGGGAAGGAGTTTTTCCATACATTAAAGCTTGTCCAGGTCATAAACTTTACCCTTTGTTTCATATTCTTGGTTTATGGTTAGAAGTCGTCTGAACTATATTATCATGAGCTCATCTTGTAGATCCTGGGAAATGTTGAGTCAAAGGGAAACAGATGGGATCTTTCATATGTTGCTTGTTCAATTCAAGCATGCTAAATTTTCTGCATTCTCTTCCTCATTCTACCTTTGAAAAGATCATTCAATGGCAAGTCACTGTGCTGTTGTGACCAAGGAGGAACATAAGTTAAGTAGGAGGGATTTTGAGAAAAAGGAGGTGAAAATGGGGAAGAGGAGTAAGTTAGAGAGATAGCTCTGTGAAAGAATAAGAGCAATCAAAGAACACATTCTGAAAATATGTGAAGGGTTTTTCTAGGAGGGTACCTGTTATAATGGAAGTTTCAAATTTTTTGGCTCTCACCTTTTTCGTGATGTGTGCGATTGTTTCTTGTAGATTGAAACTTCTCTGTATGCTGAGAAATTGCTCACTTGCTAATATGATATGTAAATTCTCTGTGATGCTTGCCTGGCACTATTTCTTTGCTCGCTTTGGATGAACAACTCTCACGTGTCAACTCTCATTTGATTGCCTAGTCATGGAACTGGAACTTTTGTATTGGGTGGTAGCAAACTTTTCCGGCTCTATTCACTAGAGTTTCTCAAATTTATCTGTCCTGCTCTTTCGCTTTGATGAGATATGCTTATAAACTAGTCGTTGCTCAACAAAGAAATGGTGGACGGTAGTTGTGGTCTCGGGGAATTGATATACTTGTTGAGCGACATCTCAAGCCAAATCAGCATGATGTAAAGGAATGAATTACATGTGTACATGTTCCAGATGATGGAGATATCTCGTGAGCATGCTTCCCTGGTGAATTTTTTTTGGTATTCATCTTGTGTAATTGTTTTTGGGCATGTGGATTGACTACTCTGCTGGTTGGGCTTCAGCTTGATGGTTAGGGCACCGTTGGAGCACAATTCAGCCCCGTAGATTAGTTAAGTTTCTCCTTTATTTTTATTTTTTTGGGCGGCGCTATTTCTGCCCTTAAATGACTACATCTACCTTATTTACACTAAAAAGACAAAATTGTCCTTAATCTTTCGATTGCAATTTAAATTGATGGCTCCACTCTTCTTCTTTTTTTTCTTTTTTTATTCACGATAGTTTCATATTCAAGCATTTCGCATATTTTGTTTTTTAGTGTATTAAAGAAATATGCATTCTCAAATATTCTTATAACATTTTACATATTCTGTGTAATATTGTTTCACTAATAAATAAATAAAAAGACATTATGTGATATAGTATAAAAGTGAATCTAATAACAAAGGGAAAATTACCAATACACTCTTAAACCTTTTGCAATTTTTCTAATTCATTTATAAATATTTTTTTTTGGCTAATTTGGTCATAAACTTTTTGTAATTATGTCAATTTAATACATTTGATCATTTTTAGAGTGTGGGTGACATAACCAATTTTTTAACAATATTTTATTATTCAAAATTTTCTTATTTTTTTCCCTTTTTTTTTCCTTTTCTTTTTCCTCCTCCTTTCTCCTTCCTCTAGCTAGCGATCGGCTAGAGGCAAGAGCTGTCAAGTTCAACCTCGCCATCCACTAGCGAGGCCTAGCTAGCGAGGCCTAGCTAGCCATGGAGAGGCCACAACCTACCTATGACCGGTGAGGCTCACCCAAGCCAAAAGCTACATGAGGTTAGGCCCTTCGACTTCGCAACCTTGCCGGATCTAGCGAGGTTGGGCATCACCAAGGCCAGCAAGGGCGAGCCTCACCTAACCACTAGCAACCATAACCAAATCTGTGCAAGGTCACGACCTTCAACCTCGTGGCCTCCGGTGAGGTCGGGCCTTGCCCATGGTCACTAGTTAGGCCTAGCTGGTGGCTAGGGTTTGGTGAGAAAGGAGAAGGAAGTGGAGAGAGAAAGATAAAGGAAAAAAAGAAAAATGTAATTAATTTTTTTTTTAAAAATAGAGTATTATTAAAAAAATTGTCCACATCGGCATTGATTGGCATCCATGTCTATGTTAGTCGGTAGGTAGTATGAACTGAATTAGCATAATTGCAAAACGTTTATAATGAATTGACCAAAAAAAAAAATTAGGATTGAATTGAAAAAATTATAATAAGTTTAGAACTATTTTGGTAATTTTCCCTATGACAATTTATTTATTTTTTTGTCCCTCTTATCTCAAAATCTCACTTTCTTGGTGAGCATTTTATTAATTTCATTAGTCTTATATATATATATATATCAAATCTCTTTCTTTACAATAACGAAGAGTGTATCCTTTTCCCTTACTATACTAGCGAGATTATATAGAGCATGTAAGATGTTAAATGAATATGTAGGAAAACATTAAAAATATTATACACAATGAGGTATCATGATATTTTTTGTGAACAATTCATAAATGATATCAATTTTTGTTTATTCAAAATAATGATATTTCACTCACATTTAAAAGAAAAAGTTCTTACTTTGTGTAATGTTTTAATTTAAATAAATTTTATCTGCTTAACAATTTATTCATAAATATAATCGACAACATGAAAAAGAACTAGAATTCTGGGGAATTTCTATTTTCAACGAAACAAAATTTTATGGAAGTAATATCAACAATGAAAAAAAAAAAAAAACAAAATAGTGCCTTTACTATACATGGAAAATCCACAACAAACAATCCCTAAGGATATTAAATTTTTAATTATGGTAAGTAGGTCCTACATAAATACAGAAAAAACTAAAAAAAGGAAAGTAAATATATTTGGGACAACTAATTTAAATTGTAATTAAATGATAGACAGTAATTTTGTCTTTTTGGAAGAAATTGAGTGAATTTAGTCATATAGGGATTGGAAATAGCACTGCCTTTTTTATTTTGGGTATATACTCACAATTTGTCCAGAATTTTTAAAGTGTCTATAGAATATACTCTTTTTCCATCTCTCATCGCTTTCTTTCCAATAAAACAACTTCCAGAATGGGCTTCTGCTCTCAACCAATGTCCAAGTGGGACGGCATTCTCTTATTTGAATATCTCAATCTCCTTATTAAAAACTGCCTCTTCATAATATTTTCTCATGCAATTTGCGGTGAAAGTAATTTCCAGATTCTTCATTGTCAACGGTCATCAATAATAGGCAAATTACAAAGTGCAATTTAAGTAAGCTCTCACGTCTTCTCCAAGTACACAATCACCGGCTAAGTCCACTACGTTTTGGAAGCCAATTAAGCAAATCGATCCTTAAGAGCCGATTCAGCATCTTGGAGTTGTAACTAAGCTCGCCAACATTACTCAATCCATTGCTCTCGATTTCTTTGTCGATGCCGACCCCAATGAAGATGCATCAGGGGTCACGGAGAAAGTTGGCTAGGGGCCGGTAGTCGGCCAATGTGCGGAGGAAGAAGAAAGAAACAAATGGCTCTAGATCAAAATATCCGTACAATGCCAGGAAAAGTTGTAAGTGCTTGCCTCCCTATAAAGATTTAGTCAATGGGTGAGTCCATGGCCTCATTTGAGATTAAATTGGCTACTTCAAGGTTAAGGTCTATTTGAGACAAGTTTCACTTTTAGTCATTTTTTAAAAGATTGGGACACCTTGAAATTTTTCAAAATTTAAAGTGGTTAAATGTCACATAATTTTTATAACTCTTAGATTTAGTCCAGGTTTTTTTTTTTTTAACTGATTATCAGTAAATAGTAAGATGCACAGGAAGATTCACTTCCTATTAAGAAAATGAAGTGCATCTTATATGTTCGTATTAGAAGCAATCCTCACCCCAGTAATTGTAAAGAATCCATGTTTTGACTCTCAATTTGACTTTGGCTCGAATCTTGTCTAATACATGAGATTAGTTGGATCCAAAAAAATTGGCTATTTCGACGGGGTTTCTCCTTATAAAATTAAGAACCCGTACATGCCATATTCTAATACAAAACATAAAGATATACTTTGCTTCGTGGCTCACCCCACCCGACCAGAACCAAAATTCAAACGCTAAAGCACCACAAGTCATCGTTATATCGAAAGACCACGTGAAGATCAAAAGCAGCAAATCTTTCAAAATCAGATTACTTATTGCCTCAAAATATCAAACTACACACCAAACGAGATTGCAACACAACCTGGAACCATTTATTCCAGCAGGCGACATTGTCCAAGAGCAAAGAAACATAGAAATGCAGCGCTTGTTGCTTCGGCACGCATGACGCATTGATGTTGAATCTCAACCCCGGAGTACTGGTGGTGGCGATGGCGGCGAGCTACCGCGACGACTGGGTCCAGAAGGTGGAACAATTGACCCCTTGGGCAATAGCCTGAAATGGAAAGGTGGAGTACTTGGTCCAGAAGGTGGAACAATTGACCCTTTGGGCGATAACCTGAAATGCAAAGGCGCTCCTCTGATTTTTGCAGGACTCGCCAGATTTCTTGTGGTCAGATTCCTCGCCTCAATAGGAGGAGAGAAAGTTAAGCCCAAAGCTAATGCCATGAACAAAATCATCCATAAGCATTTTCTGCTACCACTATCCATTGTTTATTCTTTCCTCTCTAACTCGGACGTATATTAGCTACCCTTGGGTTTGTCTATTGAGATATATATATACAAATTAATATCTCTTGAAAGGGAAACAATCTTCAAGGGTGGGTTGTAGTTGCCATATAGAAACAAAATCGAATTTGTTCCTAATATATGCGCACTATTGCCGTTATGGCAATTTTTTCTGGAGTATAACAAGAAATCGCCAAAAAAGTAATTGCAAATTGAGCAATTCTGGAGTTTTGCAACTCTTTTTTTTTGGTGGTGCTATTTCTACCCCTTACATAACTAAATCCACCCTATCTTCATTAAAAAAAACAAAGTTGCCCTTACTTATTCAATTACAATTTAAAGTGGAGCCCCCAATTTATTTACTTTCCTTTTTTATTTTTTTCTATTCCTATGTAGGATCTAGTTGCCATAACTAAAAATATCCCATGTCTATTAAATACATTATGTTTTCTCTTTATTTTCAAATTTTTCTTCTATAAAAATTAGATTTGTCGACAGGAGAAATTTCAATAACTTTCAGTGAAACCTAATTATTTTCTACATTGTCAAGCAAATTTATGGATTAATTGTCCAATAAAATCTAGAAATATGTAACATAGGTAACTTTTAAAACAGTCATGGGTTTATTAATATTTTTGCATTTTTATTGTGCATACACCAGCAAATCTTTTTTATCAATTATCTTCTATATACATAAACATATTATGGAAAGATTGGATGAAACCACCAAAAAAAAAAAAAAAAATTAAGGCTTTTCGAAGACAAAATCACAGTTATGTTACCATTCATGAAACTTCAAAAGATGGAATTTTAAAGCTTTGCATTAAACAAGAATTTTTTTGTAAAGTGTAATTGAAGTTTCATTATTATGAATTGACAGAAATTAATATCATTCCCCGAGTGTTTGCAAACAATATCAAAATATGACATAACTTTTTCATGTCAATAATTAAAGTGTTTTTAAACACTCCTATAATATCTTACATGCTTCGCGTTAAAATCATCTTGCCAATACTAATGAAAAAATGCTTTGATATAGTGAATTTAGGGACTTGATCTATATTCTAGACTAACAAAATAAACTTAAAAAAATATTCTCCAAGAAATTTTTGGTATATTGTGGATGAAACATAGATAAGTTGTTATAAGAGCAATAATGGAAAAGTGACTAGTTTTATTTTCTAAATAGCAAAAAGTTCAAATATGGTGAAAAACCATAAACAAAAACAAGTATGTGAAGTTCTTAGTTATGAAAAAAAAAAAAATGGGGGTGGATTTAGTTATGTAGAGAGTGAAAATAATGCCGCCCTTTTTTCTCCAATGTAGTTATTTTGATCAATTTTTGATGAAAATCACCGACGTGACATCTAATCATCGTCGACCATCGACATGGCGCACCCCACGTCAGATGGGAGAAGCTAAGTTTCACACGGTGTACCATTGAACTGTGCTTCGTTTTTCGGTATGCTCTCAAGTGAACACTTTATGAGTGAAGATACCATTTTTTAAGCATTTTGAAGAGAATGATCTACCTTTTACATATTTTGAGTAGTCGGATAAATTGAAAAGTTTGACTTTTTGATGTGTTATTTTTATGGATGAATTATATCTATTGTCAGTCCCATTATCAATATCCCAAAGGAAACATGAGAAGCTTTACGAGCTAAATAATCAATTCTTGAGTTTGATACACTATGGTTTGAAATCAGGTTAGATTAGGGGCGCCTGGATACAAGGAAAGGTATTATGCGGAGAAATTTCATGTGTCAACTCCGGAGGAGATAGAGAGAGTTAAGAAGGAATGGTAATTTTTTTTCTTGTATCTTGAAGCATTCAATTTACTTACTTTAATATCAGTATTATTTCTCATAATTATTTTGCTTTTATTTCGTCTCGTTTGTCTTGGTAACTCAGTATATATTTGTTTTACAGTGTTCTGTGCTTACTCTCCTTGATTTTAATTATTGTGATTGTTTGTGGCATTGATTTAGTTTGTTTGGATGGTAAAGCAGTCTTCAGACTTTGATTCTCTTAATAGCAGTTCCTTTAAATTGAGATGTCTACTTTTATTGCAAATTTGTGTGGATGTGGAAGTTATGACTTCAGTAGGTGTGGCGGCGACAGCAGCAACGGCATTCACGGCAACAGTGGCGATGGCAGTAGCAACAGCTTGGTTTCGAGCCTGCTGACCGATCATATTCCCCAGAGTTTCTAATGCCTGCACGATCCTATCCAACCTAGGATCGCTTGGTACTCTCTACCAGCACTAGCCTGGGGCGATACTCTTCCCCCAATACGCTAGAGTTGACGCTCTACCTCTAGCACTTGCTCATCTTGGTGCCCTCCCTTTGGCACCTGTCACAGCTACCACAAACCTTCTCCGAGGGGCTCTTTGCTTAGGATCGCTCATGTCATAGGGTCTTTACAGAAACCTGCTTCTAATTTTAACTCGGAATTAAAAATCTGAATGACCTGTACAAAACAATCAATCAATCACAAGCATAAGCGCAAGGAAAATGTTTTTCCTACTAACTATCTCATGACCCATCGCACCTTATCACTCCAGACTTTGATCAGGCTCTGATACCACTTTGGGTGGAGATGCCACACCCAAATCTGAAGTATGTGCACATCCCTCGGCGGTTGATCAGAAATGCGACTTCCCAGAATGCGTCGCCTCCCCATTCTTTTAATCTTTCGATTAAATGCATGCGGAAACGAATTAAATACACACCCAGTCAACCATTAGAAATAGGGATAGTAAAAACAAAACAATTTTTCACAAACTACGATTTATTTATTATCGGGTTAACTCGAGGAGTATGATATGTACAAACTTACTACAAAAGCGACTCCTACACGACTTACTAACAAAAAGAGTCGAGGTCGGGGTTAACTTCCACTTTCATAACCTGTACAAGCTCCTACAATATTCGCTCTAATACCCAGGCACAAAATCATGCACGGCGTCAGGCGGTTCCAGCTCGTCGGGCCCCTCTGGTTTGGAATCCGGATTTACAACGACACCGTTAAGAGTGTCGATGTCCATGGGGTCGCCTCCTTGCCCATCAACGTATTTGATGGGCAACCCATCAAAACCTTGCAAGGGACCAATCCTATCGCCATTTGCCATTCTGCTGGCCACCACATCTGCTCAATTATTTGCACATCCCCTAGGGGGACTTTTTCTGAAGCCTCCAATCATACAAGACAAGCCATTTTCTCTCATATTATCATTCAGAGTTCGAATTCTTCAATGGCTGTAACACTGGGTGTTATCTCCTATCAATGATGGTTATTGTGTTCAGTCTAATTGGCATCTCATCCGAAAGTCGTGCATGGAAAATGTTTCCTCTGTTTGTGATCTGGGTGGCCTTAATATTATCCATGGTCACATTTTTTATGCTTATGGTCTTGCTGAGCAAGGAAGGAGAAACAGAGGACAAAAAGATCGTGTTTACTCATGTAAAAGAGGGAGTTGCAGTCCTTGCATGGTTGGTATTGATGGGGTCATTTCATTCGGTCAGATTTTCAGGTTTTTTGTGTGAAAGATTCGTATGTCTTTTTTCTTTTTCTTTTTTTTAGGGGGGTCTGAATTTATATGGAAGCCTATAGATACTTTTGCATTTAGTCTTTTTTTCATTAATAAAGATGTCAGATGTTTGACTCGACACCTTCAAGTAAAACCGCCTTGTTCGTGTAGACTTTTATTATGATTAAACTGGCCGCGTACCGACAAAAAAGAAGAAGAAGAAAATTGGCTGCGTACAAAAGATGGCGAGCAATTGGACTTTTATTTTGCGTCCGCAACACAATGATTGTACCACTTGAAACTTCGCATCGTCCCTTAGTTTTGCCTGGCGAAATCGTCCTCGAAGGCTGATGGCTCACTGATAGCAACGACAACGCCATGTCACATGGACAACTGACGTTCATGTCGATGATTTCCGATTAAAATTGATTAGAAGGATTACATTAAAAAATCTCATTATGAGGACTAAATTGGCTAAATTGAAAAATTTGGAATTAAATTCATCATTGTATAATAAGTTTAGCACTTTTAGACAATTTTCCCCACAAATGAATTTCAGGCCCATGAAATATTATGTACCTCTTATGGAGTTAACAAGATGCAAATAAAAATCTGGATGAACAACCTGCATATGAAACTATTCGAAAAGATCTACTTTAAGAGGATCAATTAAATATATTGCGAAAAAAGTCGGTGAATATATATATATAATATATATATATATATATATATATATTATTGTTAAAAAAGTCAATCAATTGCAAATTATAAGTTTCCTTCACTCAGTTTCAGTAAGTACCTTAAACATAAAATTTCATTTCTCATTCTTTTTGGATCCTACTTTCAATGTCTTTCTCTTAACATTCTACATTTCTCCTCCATTCTTATCTCTTTGCAATTGATTGCTTCTTCCTTTCTTTTTATTTAAATTTTTGCCAATTCCTCCTCACGCAGTTTCGAAGAAAACATAAAGAAATCTGCTCGTGCTCCATGTGATGGGGTCTCGTGGCTCTCATGGAAGATTTCATGTCTCTCCCATTAGAATATTCAAGCTGTCACGATCTAGACTAGATACAGGTGGTGGAAGGCTAACTAGGAATTTTATATTGGAAACCCCACTGCTAGAAGCAGAAATAATTTTTGTACGAATTGATTAAGGGCACGTTGCGAAATAGTATTCATAGAAAGAAGTGTCGTCCATCTCTTTCACCGATTGATGTCTTTCATTCCATAGAAGGCTTCCCAAATATCCGAGGATTGGTTGGTTAGAATGTAGTGGCTGTTGGATCAAAAGGGAGGAAATTTCATCAGATAATTCATATAAGTTTTTGTATTCCGTGACACTTCTAACATAAATATTATGACATGTACTTGGGATTAAAAGGGTGATATAATAATATAATTATCTTGCGTTTGAATCGCCATTAAATTCACTCATTTTATTTCTAATAAACTGAAGTTTCTCTTTAGCGAAGAGAAAGAAAGAACTGGAGTGTTTCCTAGAGGAGCAACCAAAACGGGGGTTTCTCTATACACCTCGCAATCCAACCCAATGGAGTTCACAACAACACACTACACCAAAGATCAGCTGCTCGAGAACGTGATAGCCATCCAATTAAATGATAGGAAATCTCATTCATCCATTGTATTCTTTTCAAGTTTTTGTGTATTACAATTACTTTAAATAGGGTTATGAAAAAAGCATGTGATTATAACTGATGGTTTTATTTATTAATTAATGTGATGGGCCTAAGTTGGCCCATCCGCCCATGTTGGGCCTAAAAACCTGGCCCACAAGATTAGGGCCCATAGATGGAGGGATATGTTGAAGAGTTGTAACTTTTGGGAGACGTCTTTTGCTGAAGGGGCACGTCCTTTGGAGAGGACGTATTTAAGGGGGAAAAGAGAGGGAGGAACGCAACTTTTGGATTTACGTACGTTCCTCCTCCCTCTCTCCCTTAAAAACACTCCAAAACGAACAGTAAGACAAAAGAGGCGACACTCTCTTCCCTTCAAGGCAAATTCACGTCATTGGATCGAACGGGATCAGTTTCTCTTCCTCATATCGGCGTCGGTGTTTAATCCGTGGCTAACAAAGTACGTTCGATTCTGTGATGTGCTTTAGGATCGGTGATACATTTGATTTTCCCGGGCTTATCTTCCGCACTTGTTTTAGGGGTTCGATTTAGTGTCGAATCCGATTTTTTGGGAATCCGATATTCCCTTCATTGGTATTAGAGCCGTAGTTAATGTTTCCCAATCCCCTTTTTATGTTATTGAATTACTTTTATGGTGTGCTGCCGGTCAATCAAGGATGAAAAAAATCCTGACACCCGATTCTGTTCGCCCCGCTTTTTGGTTTTCTGTAAGTCGATTTTTTTTTTCTAAAACCGTAGGATCGAAGCCCTCATCGAGACGAGAAAAACGAGTGGCAGATTGCTGCCGGGGACCACCGAACATGCCGCCACGCGCGGCCGGAACGAACGGGGGTCATCGAAGCGTGCAACGCACGTGCCGATTTAGTCCCCCGCAGGCGCGTGCGACGCACGCGCCAGCACTGCGCACACGCTAGATGATGTCATCGTGACATCATCCAGGCATGCACGTGGCACGTGCCGGTCGGCTCATCCGACCAGGCCGAGCAGTCCGTCTGACCCGACTAGTCCTACCCGGCCCGTCCAGTCCGACTCGACCGCTCGTTGACCTTGACTCAGCTGACCGTTGATTTTGATCGTTGACCCAAAAAAAGAGAGGAAAAGAATGTGTTTCTTTTTCCAATTAAGTCTATGTGGATTATATGTGATCCCTAATTTGTTCTGCATTTGTTGCAGGAACAATGCCTCCCCTTAGGTTTCGCACATCTATTTGTGCAATTACCGATGAACAAAAGGAAAGGCTTTCTAAGTTGATAGCTGAGCTGATTGATCATCGATGGTAGAGTGGCGACTTAATTGATCACGTTCTTGAAGTCAACGAGAAAATACAAAAGGTCATATGGAATTGTCGTCCCATGTCACAGTCTGAAATGGTGCGATTGTTCATGAACACTATTCCATAAGAATGGCAAGGAGTGTTGAATCGCATATGGGAAGTCAACAGAACTGCTTCGTATAGGAAAATTGTGATGGATTTTATAGATGATTATTACTGGATTGTTACAAGGGAAAATATCAAGAAATTGAACAAAAGAGGATCTTTCCCAGTTCGTATATTGACTTGGTGTAGATGTTTTGGCTAGTCTTTATTTAGTGTACTTTGTGGACATCTTATGTAATGTTATCTACCTAGTTATTGTTGGTGTGGCAACTGATATGTTAGTTGTATTATGTGAAAGCATTATTATTATATCATTGTTTAATATCAAGTACTATTTGCTTTCTATTATTATTAATTGTTGTGGGTAGTCCATAGAAATTTTTGTAAGTTCAAAGAATTTATTTTGCATAGAATGTTATATTAATAATAACTCTAAGTTAGGATTTTAGATGATGATTAGAAACATAGTGACCTTTTGATTCTGAGACCTTACTTGAAATAATTCATTAATATGATGGTTTTGTGCAAAATGGATGCATAAATGATAGGCATTAATAATTTGTGCATATATGTCTGATATGTTCAGATCAATGGCTTCAGTCACAAAGAGCATAGTTGCTGAGCTGAACAAAGGTGAGAAGCTCAATGGCGATAACTATGAAATATGGCACATGAAAATCCAATATGTGCTAGAAGAGCAAGAGGCACTAGAAGCTCTTAACCTGACCATGGTAGAACCTGAAGAAGGAAACACTGCACATCACAAGAGAGATAAGGAAGCATTTCTTGCATGGAAAAGAAAGAACCCTCTTGCTCGCATTACATTGCTAAGTAGCATGGAAAATGACGTCATGCGAGAGTTCAGGTGTTTTGAGAATGCCAAGGAAATGTGGGAAGCGTTGGCAGCAAGGTTTGGTCATACTTCGGTGACTAAACTGAGACAACTCACTATTAGGTTTAACTCTTATAAGAAGCCTCATGGTCAGACCATGAAGCAACACTTTAGAAAGATGTCAAACATGATTAATGAGCTGAAAGATACTGGCCATGTCCTAGCTGATGAGCAGCAAGTGTAAACAGTGATTCGTTCCTTGCCTCAGAGTTGGGAGCATATGAAGGTGCACCTGACCCATAATGAGAATATCAAAACCTTTGAGGATGCAGTGCGTCATCTTGAGCTGGAAGAGGACCGCCTCTTGGCGGCTAAGCCGGAAGCTAAAATCTATCATGCTGGTTCTAGCTCATATGGAGTTTCGAGCTCCAAGCGCAAACGTCCTAACTAGTTTGATAAAGGGAAAGGCAAGGAAGTAGGTCATTCAGGGAAGAAACCTAAGCTTAACCAACATGAAAGAGGAAAGCGTTCTCGAATGAAGAAGCTTACAAGGGTGAAGTGTTACAATTGTGACAAGAAGGGTCACTATGCTCGCGATTGTCGTGAGCCAAAGAAGGTATACACCCCTTGTACTTTTCAGAACTTTGCTTATGTGTCGAGTTCTATATTCTTAATTGAGTCTAATCCTTTGTGGACTGTGGATTCATGAGTGACAGACCATGTAGCGAAGGACAGAGAATCCTTCGTGAAATTCCAATGAGTACCAACTAGAACTAAGTGGATTTATGTGGGAAACAACTTTAGAGCTGAAGTAAAAGGAATTGGCACCTGCCAACTGAATATGCGTGGTGGACGCACTTTATTCCTACATGATGTATTGTATGCTCCGGAGATTCGTCGAAATTTAGTGTCTGTTTTAGTGTTGGTCAAACTAGGTTTTAATATGAACTTCCATAATAGAGGTGTGGATTTGTTTTTGGATACAAATTTTTATGGTTGTGGTTATTTTCTAGATGGTTTCATTGTATTAGATATTGATTATGTTAATGCAAATATTTGTTATTCCCTTCTCACGTCTCCTAATTCATATGATAATGATGTAAATGTGTGGCATGCTAGACTTGATCATATTGGCTAACAACGTATGAATAGACTAGTCGAAGAGGGCTTGTTGGGCAACATTGAAAAAGTCGATTTGCCCGTATGTGAGCATTGCATAGTAGGGAAAATGACAAGGAAACCATTTAGAAAATGTAAAAGAGCTGAATTTCCTCTGCATTTAATCCATTCTGACGTCTGTGGTCCAATGAATGTGAGAGGAAGGCATTGGGCTATTTATTTCATCACTTTTATAGATGATTACACTCGATTCAGATATATCTATTTGATTTCTCATAAATCTAAAGCATTAAGTTGTTTCAAAAGGTTTATGAACTTGGTAGAAAATCAATTAGATAAGAAAATAAAAGTATTAAGATCCAATCGAGGTCGAGAATATTTATCTGATGAGTTTAGAAAATTATGTGATGAAAAAGGAATAGGAAGATAGTTGTCTATTCCATATACTTCTCAACAAAATAATGTTGCGGAAAGAAGAAACAGAACCCTACTGGAAATAGTTAGGTTCATGATGGCACATGCTAACTTACCTATCACTTTTTGGAGTGATGCGTTGTTAACTGCTGCCTATATACTTAACCGAGTGCCTTCCAAATTAGTTACTTCCACTCCATATGAGTTATGAACAGGTAGAAAACCGGACTTAAGTTTTCTTAAGTCATGGGGTTGTGCTGCCTATACTCATGAGCCCTCCACAAGTTTGGGAAATTGGGTCCCAGAGGAAAGAAGAGTATTTTCATAAGATACTCCGAACACTCGAAAATGTATGTATTCATAGGTGAGCAGGAAAGTGGGAGTATAACTGAATTTGAATAATGTGATGTCACATTCTTAGAGAATGAATTTCCTAAGAGGGGCGAAATAGGTGAAGATTACTTCCTATTTGAAACCTTGGATCAAGATAATGCTATTAATGGAGTTCATCCAAGTGGGAGTAATATGAGAAGTGATGAATTGAATTCAACTCATTTTCAATTACAACCACATGATGAGACGACATCATCATTATCTAATCCTAGTGGGAGCATAATGGGAAATGATGTGCAAAGTGTACAATCTCCCATACGGCGAACAAGTCGTAAAAGTATTCCCCGTGGACGTTTTGACATCAAAGGGGAAACTTTTATGGTTGCTCCACAAGATGAGGATGATCCAAGAAATATTAATGAGGCTCTAACTTGCCATAGTAAGGAAAAATGTATTCATGCAATAGAAGAGGAGATTGAGTCAATGAAGTCAAACCAAGTTTGGAAACTAGTTGATCTTCCAAAAGGATGCAAAGCTATTGGGAACAAGTGGGTTCTCAAAATAAAGCGTAAAGCTGATGGCTCGATAGAAAGACATAAGGCTTGCCTTGTGGCGAAGGGATATAATCAATAGGAAGAAATTGATTATGAAGAAACATTTTCTCCTGTAGTGAGATTTACCTCGATTCGCATTATTCTGGCAATAGTGGCTAGTATGGATCTTGAGTTACATCAAATGAATGAAAAAACTACTTTCCTCAATGGAGAATTAGATGAAGAAATATATATGGAACAACCTATTGGTTTTATTACAAAAGGCCAAGAAGAAAATGTATGTCGATTTTTGAAATTGATATATGGTCTTAAGCAGTCATCAAGACAATGGTATATACGTTTTCATAATGCCATAATAGCATATGATTTTACAATAATTGATGATGATCATTATGTATATATCAAAAGATCCAAAGATCAATTTGTGATCATATCATTATATGTTAATGATATACTAATTGCCGGAAGTAATATGGAGTTTGTTAATACCATCAAAAGTTGGTTATCTTCCAACTTTGAGATGAAAGATATGAGTAAGGCTGCATATATTCTTGGAGTTAAGATTTCAAGAGATCGTTCGAAGAGGTCGTTATCTCTTTTGCAAGAAACATATATAAATAAGGTTCTTGAACGATTTCGTATGCAAGTTTGTAAACCCATAGACACTCCTATTGCAAAAGGTGAATGATTGAGCCATAGACTGTGTTCAAGGACTCCACAAGAGAAGGAACAAATGAAACATGTTCCTTATGCTAGTGCTGTTGGGAGCTTGATGTACGCTATGATGTATACAAGACCTGACATATGTTTTGTAGTTGGAATTGTGAGTAGATACCAATCCAACCCAGGTCAAGAACATTGGAAGGCCATTAAAAGAATATTGAGGTATCTGAAGAGAACTACTGATTACAAGCTGAATTACTAAGGAAATGATCTGCGACTTGAAGGCTATTCAGATGCTTATTGAGGAGGATATTTAGATGAAAGGAAATCTACCTCTGGATTTGCTTTCTTACTGAACAATGGCGTTATATCATGGAGCAGTAAGAAGCAAACGTGTATAGCCTTGTCCACGATGGAAGCTGAGTTTGTGGCATTATCAGCAGCGGTACAAGAAGGAGTTTAGCTTAAGAGATTTTTGGATTATTTAGGTGTTATTGAGAAAGATGCAAATCCATTATTGGTTAACTGTGATAGCCAAGCAGTTATAATGTACACCAAAGATCCAAAATATCATGGCAAGACCAAACATATAAATATCAAGTATAACTTTGTCAAAGATATGGTTGCACGAAATGATGTGAACTTACAGTACATATCTACGCATAGAATGGTAATAGATCCTATGACAAAGCCAATACCTAGAGATGTGTTTTGTGGTCATGTAAAATCTCTAGGATTGCGTAGAGTCTGATATACTGGATATTGTAATTTCCCTAAGTTGTTCACATTTATGAACTTGTGTTTTTCACTATTAATGCCTATGAATCTTTGTTTGATGTTTATGCATCTTAATACTCAGTGCATTACATTAAGTTGAGAAAGTATGTCGGATAGATATAAGATTAGCCCACTCACACGGGTAATCGCTTCTATTTACTATATGATAAATAGAGATGAGACGGTTTTTAAGCTTATTATCTAGGTGATAATCGAGAGCTCAAGCTTAAAATATATATGTCGCCTTAACTAAGTGTTAAGATGAGGACATGATATGTACTATGTCTAAAAGTAAAATACCCCACATATTTTACTTTATCTGTTTAAGATGTCATATGTGAGTTCTGATGAATTTTGTGAATGAGTAGATACGTGAACTCAAGTTAGACATTGGGTATGTCTGAACTATCATTTGTACGGTATTAAAGGTGTAGACATACGCTCCATGGGAAAGGAGTTAATACCGTAATATGTATTTCATACTACGAATGCATGAGATGACCAATAAGAGTGGCAAAAGTTTGATCTCAACTTTTATGCCGTGTGAGACTCTTGAGGAAAAGAGTTCCTCGATTTAGTACCGTCATAACTTTTACTTATTCTCAAGATTTTTATTCAGTGATTGCTATCTTAGGATGTTGCCAATAATCATGAATTGATTCGATTTGATGGGACATTCCTAGAAAAACAAGCTGAACTGAAATTGAGAGTTTGAAGGAAATAGGAAGATCGAATATGGAGAATCACATTCTAAATTTTGTATTCACTGGTTGACCAATTATGACTGTCTTTGGGATAATTGTAATTGTGAATACAATATATCATTATTTAAAAAGAGATCAAGAGAGAGATATAAATGTGATCGATCGATCTAGGGTATTGCATACTAAATCTACTCAGAGTGTGATGCCCATTATGAGCTGTTATATATTCCTTATAGATGTATGGCAATGAACTCTCAAAGTATGCTGGTGGCACGGATTATTCACCGGTATGAACGTTGCAGAGAGGTAAAGAGGATCATGTTTGGCCCACCATGTGCAAGTGGGAGATGATAGTTTTATTTATTAATTAATGTGATGGGCCTAAGTTGGCCCATCTGCCCATGCTGGGCCTAAAAGCTTGGCTCACAAGATTATGGCCCATGGATGGAGGGATACGTTGAAGAGTTGTAACTTTTGGGAGACGTCTTTTACCGAAGGGACATGTCCTTTGGAGAGGACGTATTTAATGGGGAAAAGAGAGGGAGGAACGCACCTTTATGTACGTTCCTCCTCCCTCTCTCCCTTAAAAACACTCCAAAAAGAACAGTAAGACAAAAGAGGCGACATTCTCTTCCCTTTAAGGCAAATTCACGTCATCGGATCGAACGGGATCAGTTTCTCTTCCTCATATCGGTGTTGATGTTTAATCTGTGGCTAACAAGATACGTTCGATTCTGTGATGTGCCTTAGGATCGGTGATACATGTGATTTTCCCGGGCTCGTCTTCCGCACTTGTTTTAGGGGTTCAATTTAGTGTCGAATCTGGTTTTTTGGGAATCTGATATTCCCTTCAATAACCGATAACAATTAAAAATCAGCTCTTCGATAGACCATAGAAGCCCTCAAAATCCATCGACAATGAATTTTTAACTTATGTCATCATTTGGATATGCAACCACTACTCTTATTTAATCGCTAACCATTGTTCATGGGACCAATGACATGAGAAAATATATGATGTGTAGATCACACGGTCGATATAATGTCAATGGCAAATGGTGCAGCTTCATGTGCACATAGAAGCTCACTCCACCAACGATAAACATTGCCGCTTGAGATAAACGTATATCTCTATTTGACATCTGCAATCAATCTATGTAGCATTGATACTCTTCAGGAACCTTCGTGTTGTGTCCGACATGCTCTGACATGCCCCGACACGCTTCGATATGCGGTCAACGAGTGTCGAAAAATCCGACACGTGGTTAATTCTCTCTGAAACGCGAGTCTAGAATTTCGACATGCATGTGGTCAATTTTGAAAATTTTCGATACTTGAGGGGTCAAAATATAAATATACAGGGGTCAGCCTTTGTATTTGTACAACAATTCACTTGAGACACCTACCTAATTCATTTTAACCGACTCCTACCAAAATATATATATACAAAAAAAGAAAGAGAAAAAAAGAGGAGGGCTGGTGGCTAGGCACCACTGCTGCTGCCACCATCGAAGGGGGTTGGTGACCTCGCTGTCCATAGGCGGCTATCACGTACCCGTCTACTTTCGAGCCTTCACGATCCCGTCCTGATACTATTTCCACGAGATCGTGAGCTTTTGCCCAAACTATTTATGCTTACAGCCCATATAGGTGCATTCCATCATCGATGTAGAATATGCACCAAATTCCAAAAGCAGAAGTTATCCTAGACGCCACCTTAATCATGACGATCGTCCACGTTTTACAAGAATTATCTAATGCAAAGGGAATAAAGAGTGAGGATTACCATATTGCATGGACAAATGGGTTAAATGACAAATCTTCGTTCTCAGATTTCAGACGAGTTTAATTGATTTAGGCCTTACTAATTGAATAATTAGTTTAAAGAATTTCCTCACTCTATTTTTAGGTAACACACAGATTTTCCTATTAAATTCAATCATTAATTTTCTTGGAGGTTCTATGTATGAAATCTGAGAACGAACATGGGTGTGGATCTTGAAATGTATAACCTCGGTGTCAAATTTATTGCCTTCACACGGGGAATATCTGAAATAGAAAACTATTTCGAATTGATCGCAGCTGATATTTAATCAAATGATGGCGTTATTTATGATTGAATGATCGAAAGCATCTCATTAATTAAATGATTACAGCCTAAATGATCATAAATTATTCCGTACCTTAATCTATTTGCCTTTCTAAAGCATATATCATAGCACAAACGATCATAAATTATTCCAGTTGTGCACTCTATCATTTCAAGTTGTAATGTGTAGGAATTTCCTAATTGATAATCCATGTAATCCAATGCTTGAACGTATATAATAAATAAGAAAATGATGAACTACCAAATAACCCACTTATCATTCCAAGTTGACCATGATGATTAACCAACAAACTTGAAATCATAAAAATGAATTTTCTGGTTTTGCGTTCTAATTCGTATTACGTTGTACCCTAACATTACACGTGTTCTATGTTTTACATCACTCATTTCCAAATTAAAATGAAATTTACAAACAAGCCTTCAAATGATTACGTTAGACCATTGGATCTCCACCTCATAAGCCTAGGTGTCCACTCGAAGATTCGATAATGATGGTGTAGGATTTGCCTTGGAAAAGAAGTTTGTGATTCATAAGCTTAGGTGTCCATTAAACATATGGTCATCATTACCATAAAATTCTCCTTTGAGAATAAGTAAGCCAAGTCATGATGGCATTGTATAAGTGGTATGGGAGAAAAACAAGTAAGCCTACAATCATTATATTAGGCCATTAGGTGTGCCATCTTTCGAAATGAAATTTTTTCCTTTGGATAAGGATTATATATAAAGAGATTGCAAATTGGATTAGTGCGAGATGATGTTAGCTTTGAACAGCAGCAATGGTAGTATATGAAAGATGTCAAATTTATTAGCCAATTCACAAAATTTATTAAGAGAAACACTTAATGAGAAAACCTTTTTAATCTTGGATATTTTTACAAATAGAGAGGGATTTACCGATAAACATTACATATGTATGATCCTCATTGTTCAAAGTTGATGATAACTATATCAGTTAATCTGTCCATGTTACACGAAGATAAGACATTTGCAAAATTAGTACATGTATTTGGATTGGGAACATTAAAAAAAAAAAGCATAGGGAAAAAGAAATCAAGGGATATATATTTAGATCGAAATAAGAGATTTATGTATACCTTTCCCTTTTTTGGTTAACAATAACTACAAATTCGGTTATAAATGTATATAGTAATGCTCAAATAGATTTGGCTAATATATTAAACGAATCTTAATATTTTTGGCCTATCTAAGATTTATAGATATAGAAAGTTTAATTAAATATTTAGATATTTAATTTAGCATGTTCTACATCACTCATTTATTCGGCCATAGGCGGCTATCTCACCTCGCGGAGCAAATCAAGCAAAGCACAGAAGAGGGTCAAAGGCCCCTTTTTTGTTTTTTACCCGGATGGTGTTGTTGGCACCGACGTAGTACTGGTCGACCGTCTTCAGCCAGTCGACGTCGTCGTGAGAGTGGGGCACCAGGTGGACGTTGAGCTTGCCGGGGGCGATGGCACTCATGTTGTAGGCCACGTCGGTGGAGACCTCCGTCGCGGCAGGGGAGAGGGCCGGGGACCACGGAGTTGATGACCGCTGCCGATTTTTTTTTTTTTTGTCAGTCCTACTCTATTTCTACTCTACACTCACTCTCAGACTTTTGCCCTACTTCTTGTAGGGCGTGGGAGTCGAAACCCACTCTTGGAACTCACGTGTCCCCACCCATCCCCCTTGAGAATGTGGGGATTTGAACCCCTCACATTCCTCTTCCATGTTGGAAGGGTGGCTACTGGGCCGAATCCCAGTGGTTGACTGCCGCCGATTCAATAGCCACTCTGTGTGGGACATACATTTTATAGAAGGTACAAATTGCACATAAATCAATATAGATATTTGCCCCATCTGATTTCACCAGAACTTGTAATGATCCAAATTTATTCAGAATTACAAATCAGTTAATGTAATTCTTACGGATCACATAAAAACAACCCATCGATACTGATTATTTCCGTACTGAATTGGTTTGTGCCCAACAGAGATAGCAATTGATTTGGGAAGAGATCGATGACGGGAGGAAAGTATTCCATTCCTCCCAACCGAAAGGGTGGAATTGGGAAGCCGGCACCCAACTCGAATGGTTTTTATGTTCTTCGTAAGTGATAAATCCCACAACACAAACCTAACCCTTTTGCCCAGGCCTTTACTTTTACTTTGGTCAAATTCACTCGCCGATTCAATAGCCACTCTGTGTGGGACAAACAGAGAGAGAGAGATATGGAGATGGAGATGGAGGAGTCGGTCAGAATTTGGGTGAAGAATCAAAAGGGGGTTTCTTGCGAACAGGGGACTTGCAAAGAACATATGACAGAAAGGATAATTTTAGGTAAAAAGCTAGCAGAAAAGGGGAGATGCTCACCCCTAAAACTGATATCAATGACGTAAATAAAGATTGATAAATTCATATGAGAATTGAATAAATTTAAGGTGTTTATAAAAAAGATAAATAAATATTAATAAATGATAACAAAAATTGATAATTTAAAAAAAAAAAGAAAAACTAATATTGGCAAGTAACTCGAATTTGAAGTTGGTAACCCAGAGTTAATTGATAATATAATTTGAGAAAGTTGGTAAGTCATTCAAATAAACATTAATAAATTCATATCAAAGTTTATAAATTTAAGGCATTGGTACAAAAGACAAATTAAAATTTGTAAGAGATTAAAAAAAAAGTTAGTAATGTGCTTATTATAGAAAAGAGTTGGTCATTACATAAAAGTGCCAATAAGATATCAATAAGTCATAGGAAAATCAAGTGATCACTAATTTTTTACCAACAAATGTTCTAACGTTACTATATTTATTTATTTATCCGACCTCATCCCAAGTGATTGTGTTGAGTAGGCTTTGATTTTGAGAATTCAACAACTTCTTGAAGTGTAAACTCTTAATCTTCTCACCAACTTTCGAAAAGCCCTTGTGTTTTAAAATTGCATTTCAGATCTCATATGAAATTTTGCGGAATGATAGGCATTTTTCTTCATAGAGAATTTGATGCACCTAACATCAATTTAAACACCATCCACGTCATGTCCCCGTACAAATGATAAAAATCTATCTTGATTTATGTGCAATTTGCACCCTTCTATAGGGAAAAATTAATTATTCAGTGCAATATGTTCTTAACTACACATAATAGCAGATGGCTTTTAACATGTAATTATCCTCTGTCATATGTTCTTCGCAAGTCCCCTTTTCGCAAGAAACCCCCTTTTGATTCTTCACCCAAATTCTGACCGACTCCTCCATCTCCATCTCCATATCTCTCTCTCTCTCTCTCTCTCTCTCTCTCTCTCTGTTTGTCCCACACAGAGTGGCTACTGAATCGGCGAGGGAGTTTGACCAATGTAAAAGTAAAGGCCTGGACAATAAGCAAATCACTTACCTGGACGGGGTCAATGGGCTATCAAGAAGGCTCATGGCCTGGGCCTAGTGACCTCCATTGCACTTCGGGAGGGGTGCTAGCCCAAGGTCGGTCCAAGTGGCCGAGCCTACGTCATAATTTGTGGCAGTGGGGGCCTGCGTTCGCGCGGCCCCTACCCAATTCCTTAGTCTAAACATAGCCTATTTCCTTAGTATGGCATTCCTGTCGAGGTGACCTGACCGGTGAAAATGGCGCCGTACCAGGTGTTCGGGGATTTCCCTGATGTCTTTGAGGGTTCAAGCCTTCGTCGGGGTGGACGATAGGACTGGCCAGAGAGTGCAGAAGAAGGCCGGGTACGTTAGAGATGGGTTGCTGAGAAAGCATGCCTATTTGAAGGAGCCTTTGCAGGATTTGCACTTGTACGGTTTCTTGTCCACCTACGTTGTCCCCGCAGGGTGATAAGCACCAATCCTATGGCCTTTCTCGTGGAGCCTTCGAAGGCATATTGAAGTCCGAAAATTTTCGCCTTGCTGCCAAAAGCTAACACGCTGATCTATATTTTCTAACTCACTAAGTTGTCATGTGCGAGAATTAGCTCTCCTATAGTCATGTTTATCGTGATCTAAATGTTACTTCTTCGCGTAAGTATGAAAGGGAACTGCTATCAGCTTTATGCATATGGCTAATTTGATTACAGAACACATGGCAAGTGGAGGAAGTAAAAAGAGTAAATCTGAAGTATTAATTGTCACCTTTCCCCTTCGCCGAATGCAGAAGGTTATACGTACAAGACGATTATGAAAGCTAACACGAAAGTTTATATGGTTGGAAGCAAGGAAAAGAAAAACTGTTAAGGGGGGAAAAAATAAACATACATGTCATGTCCCCGCAGCGCATTATTAAATACTTGTCACGGCGCACAATTCTTCATCAGAATGGGCCGGCTGGAATTTCTTCTTCATGAGTCTATTAAACCAAATCAAATTATGTCAACACGTTGAGGAAATTAGTCAAGGTTCATAGAGCATATTCTCTGCGTCCTGCTTCACTGATTGGAACAGCTCAGAAGACTCCAGAGCTTGGGAAGACCACCTGAGCAGGGTTAATATTTTAGGGCCAATTCCATAAAAAAAAAACACCAACTTTAGGTGTTGCCTTAAATCTGACCCGAACTTTATTTTGTCTTAGAAAAAAAAACACGAACTTTAGGTGTTGTTCCTAATCTGACTTGAACTTTATTTTGTCTAAAAGAAAAAGCACAAACTTTCACTCGTGTCGCAAATCTGGCCCTCCGTTAACCCTCATTTCACAGTCATCCAACATGGCATTTCCACGTCAGCAATAATATCCAACACAGCAAGCTGACATGGATATAAAGGCAAAGTTGTTCCTGGGCTTTTCTTCTTCTCTAACGCACGACTCATGTGATTGGGGAATTCTTTCTAGGGTTTCCTTTCCTCAGTGAGTTTGCGCACGGGAGTCTTCAATTCGTTGGAAGTTCTCACGCTTGCTCGCTCATTCTCTCACACAGAGACACTCACTCTTGCACATACACAAGCTCGATCACTCGTAGACGTGTTTCCATCGGAAATTTTGGCCCCGTGAAAGTTGTGAAGTTAATGTGCATTGAGTCTAATTGTTTTTTGAATATCATAAATAACTTTGATATCTACTCCTTTGATACAGAATGGTACCATGGAGATGCTTTTGGACTTGATGTTGAGAAGATGCATAAGCTTATGGGATCTAGGTGTTCCCGTAAATGCGCTCCTCTTATCTACCCTATGGGTCGACTGTGAAGAGGTCCAAATTTGTTGAGGTGCAAAACGATGTTGCATTCGAGTTTTTGGAAGAAGTGTTAAATTTAAATTTGCCCTCCAATGAGGTGAACTTTATAGATGATTATCATGGGAAAAATAATTCAACAGCTTCAGTTCTAGGGGACGAGGCACATAGCTAGGGCCATTAGATCAATTAACAATTGGTAAGCTGTTTTCAATATCAGAAGCTGGGTTGGAAGCAGAATATTACATTGCCTTAAAGCGAGATATTAAAAACGTGTGCATCTTGTAGTTAAATAGAGATGTGAAGCCTATTTGTAATAGACTTATTTCATTCATCTTCAAATAGACTATGAGTGGAAATGCTACGTCGGATGTCTGTGGAAGGAGAGTTAACGGAGGGCTAGATTTGAGACACAAGTGAAAGTTGGTGCTTTTTTTTTTTTAGACAAAATAAAGTTCGGTCCAGATTTGGGACAACACTTAAAGTTCGTGCTTTCTTATGGAATTGGCCCTAATATTTTAGCATGAGTATGATTGAATGGCTGCTTGCTGCTGAAGAAGAGCGTGAACAAGCTAGAAATGATTTTTCATCATTTTGAGAAGGAAAATAGGAGTAGTTTCATTCAACTGAAGCTTGACATCAAGCTAAAGAAAACTTAAGTAAGCTGAACTCGCCGAACAAGAAGATATGCGCTTGCTTACATGGCTATGTTATTGCGAAGTCACTTGTAAAATACATGATATTCTGCTAACGACGTCCAATAAAAGCAAATTCACTCACCACAATGAGCTTTCCAGAATTTTCTGGCCTCTTTGCAATATTAATTGCAGCTGCAGTAGCTGCACCCGACGATATTCCGACTTGCAAGTGAAAAAGATAAAATCACAAAGAAGCCACTTAAAAAGCACGCGACAGAGAACTCTGAAGTGCCACAATCATGTCATGTTTCAAGAAATAAGTTAAAAATGGATATTAGTCAGTGTGTGCATCATTTCCTAGGGTGGGGTTCTGAAGTCTCAGTGCCTAATGATAGACAAGTCTCTTTACCAGCAAAGCCTCCTTCACTGCAAGCAGCTTGGCAGTTTCAATAGCTTCTTCACTTTATACCTGCAAAGTCAGATGGAGAATCCTGTAATAGCCAGTGTGAATTACTTGATAGGAACCACATTTACAATGCAAAGATCATTGGCTAACGGTATGCAAATCGTAAAAAGCATGTGCAATTGAAGAGTTGTTGTCATTTTGTTGAATACAAATGATGATCTAGGTATTAGGATGGATATCAGCAAGAGAGCAGACTTTTTGTTTGCATGTTTAGTCCTTTTTCCCTTGTGCAACAGCATGGATGTTATGAAATTTAGGAATGAGGATAATTGAACATGATGGCAGGACCAGAAAACAGAAAGAAAATAGCACAATTTTTTTTTTTTTTGGTAAATGGTAATAAATATAAAGGGGAAAGACCAAATGTACAAAAAATCACGGCATCGAAAACATGTACTCAAGATGAGAAGACATAATAAGTGGACGGATGCCGAGATGTAAAAGCAAGAAAATAGCACAAATTTGTCCCCTTGTACGGATAAAAACTTACTTGAATAACTTCATCAAATAAATTCACATCTAGCACTCCAGGGATGAAGCCAGCACCAATGCCTTGTATTTTATGCGGACCTTCGGCAATTCATTTTGTAGTGTATATGAAATTATCATAGAACCATGCTGAACATCACCAAAACATATGAAATCACAGAAAGTTTAAGCAAATATTTTTTCCCAACACAAATGTAGCAAATTCATAAGTTCTAGTGACTAAACAAAAGGCTGTCTGGGCAGAACCAGGGTATGTAGTAGCTGAACCGTCATGAGAGGAAAAGGAAATGGATGACCCAATTCTGCGGTTCATTGATCATATCAATCATACAATGAAGTTAATTTCCAGGCAAGTAATTACTACTCTACCCGTATCCTCGAAAAATCAGGACAGCCATTCCTAAGTTCTTCACTCAGTATATTAATCATGCATCAGAGAGGGAGATAAATAAGAGAAGGCACAGCCAAAACCCAAACACAAAGTATGTTTCCTCATCCAAGTCCTTCAATTGGTGCAGAAGGAAAAGGAAAAGTACACAATGAAAAGTTAAGCCAGTGTAATATCACTACCAGTTACAAAGGGATCCAACAGTGTGTTGAAGATCATGACTTACCAGGTTTGCCACCAGATAATACTGCACATTCTGCAGGTTCTACAGCATAGAGCTAAACACACAGAAGTATTAAATGAAAAACATGAGAAACGGTAAAGTTGCCTAGAAATATAACTAGGCGATAGAAATGCACACCTTGATCTTAGGGTTCTGCTCCTTGAGATATATTCCTGCTCCTGTTATTGTAGCTCCAGTTCCTATCCCAGAAACGAGGGCATCAACTTTGCCTCCTGAATCTTTCCAGATCTCCGGTCCAGTCGTTTCATAATGGATGTATGAAAGCAGGAAGAACTTAAGCTTCTCCAACCAGCTAGCTATAGAAGCATTACTAAGTGTGTGAACTGTATACCTTGGGATTGGCAGGGTTCTCAAATTGATGAAGCATGTATGCATTGGGTATTCTTTCCACTATCTCTTCAGCCTTTTTAACAGAGCCTTTCATGCCCCTGGCTGGATCCGTGAGGACCAGATCAGCTCCAAAAGCACGGAGAATGGTTCTTGTTTCAAGACTCATTGAAGCAGGCATGGTAATTATAAGTTTATAACCCTTGGCAGCAGCCATAAATGCCAGCCCTATTCCGGTGCTACCACTAGTAGGCTCAGTCAGAACACTCTTGAACACATCACAACAGAGGAAGTTTCGTCAGTTCCATAGTTTCACTTGGCACATATAGAAACTTTTTCTTGTTACACTGAGTTTATCAGACACAGACTCGAACCTTTGCAATTTTTTAGTGTAGTTGATGTACTAGACAAATGAGGATTTAAAGCACATTCATGCCTTATTTGATTGTCAAATCCATGATCAATTTATTCAACCAACTTGGATCACACCAACAGTTACATCGCCCAAGAGGCACCAAGCGATATAGAGAAGAAGGGGCTTTCCAACATGAATGTAATAGACTTGCCATTTTGAACAGCTTTTACAGATGGATAGTCTACATGAAGAAACTTGACCAACCAAAACTAACCTCTCCCGGCTTAATCAGACCCTTTTCCTCAGCATCTGCAATCATTCTATACGCAATCCTACAATCAAGGACAAAAGGATTGGCTGTGACTGCAATTCATCAGAACAAATCACATCGCCAAAGAAAATGTTTCATTTATGCGATAATATATAGACCAGAGGTGGCAATTAAATTCATGCTTCTTTTGACAAGTGCCAACCTCCTGGCATCGTGAGGAATCTGTAATTTGACTGGAAATGGACACCACAATATTCAAATTCCAATTACAAACCTGTCTTTGACACCTGAGCAGGGCTCCATCATTTCGAGCTTCGCAGCTATTCAGGCAACACAACCCTCCACCACACGGTTGAGGTACACCAGGGGCGTCTTGCCAATTATCTGCACCAAAACAGCACTCGATCAGAGTACAGCGCCTTAGCAACTATATCTACGCAAATGGTGCTGAAGGAGATGCAACACTGCTTGCCTCAGTGACATCTTTCGCAATAAGGGACTCCCCTTCCACCATGTTTCGTCGCCGCACAATCTGAAACAGCCGCTTCTCTCAGCACACAAAGCATATATTCTTATAAACAAGTTGGTGGGCTATAATTTTTAGAAGGAAGCAAAGTAGCTCCAAGCCATTTCGCAGGAATTGCATAAGAATTGCGCCTCGGGCGAAATCAGCATCTCGAGCGAACACAGTACGAAGTGATTTGACACCGGTGAGAACCTGGACTCGGGCTTGCGTGGAATGCGCGCGAGTAAAGAGCACGCATACAGAGCGCGGTACTGGGTCCCTCACAAAATTCAGTGCGCGCACAGTATCATAAGCAAGAGCAGAGTACAGAGAGAAAAGAATATGCATGCGAAGCTTTTCTTCAGCAGCAGAAGAGAACAGGAGCAAGCTCGAAGACGAGAACGGACGCATCGCATGCACTCCAGTTCCGAAACAAAAGAAGAAGAAAGACATGCGAGCTCTTACCTTCTCCGTGAAGAAACGACGAAGAGAGAGAAGCTTGGAACGCGAGCTCCAGATGATCTTGCTTGCGAACTGCCATCTGTCTGGTGTTTGTATGTATGAAAAGCCAGATCATTTTCATTCGGCTTCTGGGTAAAGTAGCACGCGCGAAGGTGACGACATGAACACGTTGACTTTTTTAGTCATTGTATTACTATCATCTTTTCCAGTTTGGGCAAACGAGTCCTCGAATAGTTACGAAAGATTTGCTGAACCCTAATTGCAAATTATTTGTCCCAGCAATTTAGTCGGAACAAATTGATTACGTAGAATCGTTGTACTTTAATATTTTATATTTAGTCAAGAAAATTTTGAGATGTTAGTATTTTCATGGAACTACAGGGGGATTTCGCTGTAATCTCTCTATTTTGTTTCATTAATAGCCACGACGAAAAAACAGAAACAGAGAGCATTGCATTACTTGCGGACCGGGCAAGGAGACTCCGGGGAGGGTGGCCGGTTTGATGTCTACATTTATCTTGGTGTCATGGGACTATGGGAGATGGTCTTGTAATTTAATTTCCGGAATTAAGATTGGCAAGATAAATAATTGCAAATCTAGACTTAAAATTTAACATAAAGATTCAGATCTTGTCTATTTCATTGGAAATGAATGATTTAGAAAATATTTTACTGTAAAAATAATTGTCACAAAGCTGATTAGAGAACCCGTAGCGAATAGTAAGAGAGAAAGAAGAAGAGAGAAGGAACAGAGAAGAGGAGAAGGAGAACGTAAAAGAAAGAAACAAAGAGGTGTTATAGATTTCTGTAGTAACAAAACCCTACACCCATTGTATTTATATTGAATATAAACTGTATATGACAATAATACCCTTATGTAAGTAAAAAAGGAAATAACACTCTGATAATAAGGGAAACTCAATTAAAGTAACTTAACAATAATCACCTATATCACTCGAAATAATTCGTTAATGGAAAATATTCGCATTATCAAAAACAATTCATAGTATTTTCATGGACAATGAAAACATTTTACATTCATTTATTTTTGTGAGAAATACAAACGATCATTTATAGAAAAATATCTTCTATATTATACTTTTTTTTTTTTTGGTGAAATAAACACACTCTACAGTCACATCTCTTAAGCCCCACCTAGTTCAAACTCTAGTAGTCTAGAGTTCACAGATCATGCATGCAACGAATGACTATTGTCCTAGCTCACCAGCAATGCCCAGTAAAGGTTCGAAAAGTTTCAGACATCTTTATCACGGTATCCAAATTGAACATTAATTAAAATAGGAGGCGCAATGAGGCCATGAGAAGAAGAAGAAACGCTCTACAAAAAAATTAAGATCTTTTGATTGAGTTTGATTTTGCAACACAATTAGAGATACACTCACTTATGATTGGCTACAAATTAAATTATCTTTTCCAATTATTCTAGCTAACTAGGATTCTCAAAGATTATAATGCTAATTTAGAACTTAATCAAATTGGAATTCAATTAACCCGGGTCAATTTTTCGCTTCCATTGAAAAATTGTTTAGTACTTCATATATTTACAAACTATATGGAATCAATGGACACACATTAATTTAGTTTCATATTTACGTGAAAATAGGAAATATGGTTACCGAGAGTGCAGTAACTTCTAAAATTAGGCGATCATTTATATAATTTTTCAATAAATTTATAGTGACGAAGCATTACGCGATAATTGAGAGAACCAAAACAAGTTGTAAGTATAACATCCTTTCCCGTTTCCTCACCTTGTCATTACTCTATGTGGTCAAATATAAATGACGTAAGCGAAAGACCGAGAAAGAACCCTCAACAAAAGAGAGAGAATCGAGCCAAGATTCCAAGCAGCAGATGCCTTGCACCGCTGTCAATCCTTGGTTCTTCAACGGGTCAAGACGGCACGCAGGCTTCTTCAACTGTAAAAGTTGAAGTGCGCTAGAACTTAATCTTCGGGATGATTCGGACAAGACAATGTCGTCGCTGTCTCTTTTTCATGTTAGGCACATTCTTATGGAGTAAATTATTGCAAAAACCTATCACGCCGTGGTACAATCATTGTTAATTTTTATATAGATGAATTAAACGTATTATCTTTCAAGAGTTATTGGCTAGTACTGGACACGAACTCCAAAGGTACTGTAGATACCGGTGGGCTAAGTAAGCTTTGACCCATGGTGGAGAGAATTTGAAAAGTGACGGGTCACCTCTTCCACTATTTCAAACCATTGTTGCCAAACATTGATGCTGTTTTCACGAACTCTATCGATGTATTGGGAGTTGTTCCATTCCCTAGTAGGTCTTCAACATGTTAGTAGATGAAGCCAAAGGCCTAGTGAATGCTTTGGGGTGTTTTTCTTGCCCAGTGGAGACCGCACCATGAGGGCAAGTTCTCCGTTCGTGGTTTGAAACTTGTTGCATCAAATTGACAGGCTTATGCAGCATGCATAGAAGAGCCGATTCATTACCTCTATAATTATATTTTGCCCTTAGACCTCCTCACCACTACCAAATTTTCATTTTATGGATCAATGAGAGTTTTGAATTCAAGACTGTGGCTACAAAAAGAAATAAGCACAATGTCCTTGTAACATTTGAGGAATTTCACATTTATGGCAACTAATTGAAGAAGGGACTGCCCTCCTTGTTTGCCAATTCAGTTGAAATGAGGTATAGAAATGGAAGGACACAATTACTTGATAGATAATCATTGACACTCAAAATATCCATCATATCACTGAAAAACCTGCAAGAAATCCCTAAAACCTTCGGCATAATACCTAAAAAAAATAAAAATCCAACTTTAGGTTCAATCCCAAATTTATCAAAATATCTTTTGTCCCCTTAAAAAATCTCTTAACTTTAAATTCTCTCTCAATTCTACCTTAAATTTTCTTTTGTCCCATGAAAAACAACTTTAAATCTAGTTTGAATCTACATTAAACTTTTTATTTTGTCTCATAAAAAAATCACTAACTTTTACTTGAGTCTCAAATTTGCACTCGTTAACTTTCCGTCCAAAATTTCTTTTGACAATTGAAAGATGGAAAACTCTCAAGCACAAGTATTTGAGCATCCTAAGTGTGAGCTCTCCAACCATAAGAGATAAAAGACTCCCAAGCATGAGAGATTGAATATTGAGCACAAAATTGAAGATCCCCAAACAAGATGAAAGGAAGACTTTCCTAATGGTAAAAGCAATTGAAGATGGCCAACCCCTATTTCCAGTAGTTTTTACTCAAATGTAATATCTAAGAAGATATCATTTGGGCGGACCTTATTTATCTCCAATTGATGTCTTTTTTAATTTAAAATTTAGGGAAAAACTAAAGTAATGACATGGAAGTGCCACATCACGAAGGGCAATTTTGGAGTGTTAACAAGGGTAGATATGTGATTCAGTAAAAGTTGGTGATTTTTTAAAAGATAAAAAATAAAAATAGGATAGATTTGGAATTGTTCCTAAAGTTGGTAGTTTATTATGAGACAAAACAAAAGTTCAGGGTAAGATTGAGACTAAACCAAAAGTTGACAACTTTTTTTATAAGATAAGGTAGAATTGGGACTAAAGCTAAAATTGATACTTTTTTGGGATAAGTGCTGTAAAAGTCCTAAAACTTGTCATGAAAATGCAATTGAGTTTTAAAACTTGCAAAAAGTGCAATCAAGTCCTAAAATTTGTCAAATTGTTACAATCAAGTCCTAAAGTTAACACCATCAGCCTTTTTAATAGAAAATGCTGACGTTGTATTTTAAATAATTTTTATTTTCCAAGCGATTTTTTTAATTATTTTTATTCAATTTTTTAAATACATTTAAAAACTAAAAAGAAAAGTTAAATTTATTTTTAAAAATTGTTAAAAAAAAAGAAGAAGATAAAGCAACTCCTCCCCTGTTCTTTCTTTGCCGCCGCCCGCCGCCGCCGCCATCGCCGATCACCGGAGGGGCCGGTGATGGTCGCCGGCCTTGGTCGGTGGTGGCCGGCCCTCGCCCGGCCAAGGGGAGGGCTGGCGACCTTCGCCAAGCTCGGGCGAGGGAGCCCAGGGCACGTCAGTCGTCGCTTGTCCTAGGTGATAGGGGTGTGCAATCGGTCCGGGTCAACCCGGTTCCCGGATCGGCCCACCCGGAAAATAGGGTCGGGAATCGGTTCCGGTTGAAACCGGTTCCCAAAAATCAGACCCTGTTTGAACCGATCCGGGAACTGGTTCCGAGGGATTACCCACTTGGGAACCAAATCGACCGGACCAGTTTGGGAACCGGTTGGAGAACCGGTTTGAACCCCCCAAACGCAAAACCTAATATGTTTCTCCTTTGTACTTGCTTTCTATCTTTACCTCCCGAAATTGCAAAGCCGATGCCGCTCTCGTCGCACCCCTCGCGCTCGCACCACCCCCACCGAGCTCGCACCCGAGCGCGGATGCTACCTCCGTTCGATCTCGCCGTTCCACCTTGTTGCATCTTCGAGTTCGAGCAACCCACAGTAGCCCTCCGCCGATCCCGAGCTCCCCTGCTGCCGATCTACCACCGCCCGAATGACGCCCCCCCGCTTTGCTCGCAATTTGGCCTAGCCTCCTCGTTGACGCCCGGCGTCGGAGGGATCGAACCAAGTGGAGAAGAGAGATGTTGCTCCCTTCACGGCCCTGGATTACCTCGATCCGTCCTACTGGTACGTGCGCTCGCCAGAATTGCGTTTCGCCATCTCTACTTGCCGAAGGGGGCACCCGATTACAGTCCATTGCAGTTCTCACGTTGTTGTCGTTGATATTGCTTTAGGGATGAGAGGTTCTCTCGCGAGGAGCACTACGAGTGGTTCAAGGACTACTCTCATTTCCGCCACCTAATGCAGTAGAATGTCAAGCCCGGTTCTTTCGTGAGCACCGCGTCCTTTCAATGCCTTTTCAATTCCCTGATACTCTGTATCTGGTCTTCAGACCTGGTGTTGTCTAAGCTCAGTTCAAGAAATTGGCGTTGCGGTCTTCTATGGTTTATTTCACATGCTGGCATTGATAGATATGCTGATGTGACTAGTTTGGCGTTGCGGGCTTATTTGTATTTTGGCCATCTTATAAGAATTACTTAAGTTTTCATGTTGGTCTTGAATTTTCTGTGGAAGTAGATGGGTGAATGTTGAATTGTCCAGTGATCTTGTTTCCATTTTTGTTGTGGGCATGTTTACCCTCTTTTTAGATTTTCTTGGATTCCAATTACTGTTATTGGTTCAAGGATTTTATTTAATTGCGGGTCTTTCTAATGAGGGAACTTTTTAATGAAGGTTCTGGAGCTTGGTTGTGGAAACTCGCAGCTATGTGAAAATCTCTATAAAGGTATATATGCTTTCATCTTTGCAGAAATGATTACACTCCACACCTTACACTTCATTTTCGTATTAATCATTTGAGGCTTTTCGACTAGTTGCGAATCTGGATATTGAGGACTCTATTGTTTTTCATGGAACCTTTGAGTTTATTTCTCTTCCTACCTTGACCGTGCCAATCCAAAGCCTACCTGGAGATTATGTGTCTGTGTCACTTAATGCTTTCTTTGCATGGTGCAAAATCAAGTGGGAAAAATAGCTCCCAGCACAAAATTGGGAGGCTGAACTTATATGATGCTGCATGAGCTTATGCATTTTTGGTTGCTGGGAGGGAACACGTAGTGGATTTTGCCAAGGCTTGAAACTTGTATTCACTTGACTTTTTTAAGAGTTCCAGTGAAACTTTTGCTAATTGAGATTGTAAACGCTTTATCTTACATATGAGTGTTATACAACAATTTTTATGCAAAACAGGTTCTAATATAAATAGGGTTAACCCTGTTCTCAGACCGGAAAAACATGGTGGGTCGGGAACAAGGTCCAATGCAAACAGGGTCGGGTACAGGGTCTAAAAAAAGAGAACCGGTTATAACAGGGTCGGGAACAGGGTCCAGGTCTAGACCTTACCCACCCTAGACCCGATCACCCCTACTGGGTGAGTTGTTGTCGGCCCTCATGGGGGGTAGTGACCATTGCCTACCCTAGATGAGGCCTCGTCAGCCGTCGCTAGGGGCTGGCAAGGCTTGCTAGATCTGGGCGAGCACTTGGGGCTGGCGACGACGGCCACTGACCCCCCGCGAGGGCCAATGTGCCCTGGCTCCCTCGCTCGAGCTTGGTGAGGATTGTCGACCCTCACCTAGGGTTGGCGAGGGCTGGCCACTCCCGCCTAGGGCCGGTGACCTTCTTCGGCCCCTCTGGCGATGGGCGGCAGCAGGGGAGGAGCCGCTAATTTTATTTTATTTTTTTAAACAATTTTTTAAATAAATTTAAACCTTTCTTTTTAGTTTTCAAATCTATTTAAAAAATTGAATAAAAATAATTAAAAAAATCTTGCAACCCTCCAATCTTGTTAGGCAATGACTAGAGACCGGCACTTCTGATGAGTGGTAGAGTACAGCACTAACATACCCATTTTCTCAAATGTCTAATTGAACATCTTGTATGTTGAAGTCCACCACATTCTCATGTCCAAAGAAAATTTTTGCCTTTCTTGTGTCATGTACAGAACCTCCAAATGTTGATTGCTCGGTAGGGTGGATCTAATGCATTGAACCCTCCTTCATATGTTAGAGACGGAATCATAACTGGTAGAGGCCATCTTGCTTGCACAAGTTATATAATGACAAACACACCTCATATGGAATAAAATCTTAGACTTGGTTGTTGGACTAGAGGACAAATTAGGGAGGTGCTCACATTGGCATTATCTAGTATTATGCTCAAGATTTTATTGGAGATGTCAAACTCATATCAGCTCTCATTATTTTGGTGGCCTTTTTCAGGAGTTATGCAAGAAGATTACTTCTTAAATATAAGAGATTCGTAACATAACCCCATTCTTCATTGACCCATATTGAGGGGTCCCACTCTCTAACCATTTGTGACATGAATTGATTCACTTCAAATATTGTTTGTTTTGACCAGTTTCATATTGAGTCTAGTGGTTTTATCATTGGACGTATAGGTAGGCACTTTTTCATGAAGGTCACCTATCTTATTAGTACCATCACTTAAGCATGTTAAATATGAAATTTCCAATGATCGTAGTTTTTTTGATTGGATGTATAGGTAGGCACTTTCTCATAAGATCACTTATATTATTTGTACCATCACTTGAGCATGCTAAATATCGTATTTCCAATGATTGCAGTTTTTTGATTGGATGTATAGGTAGACACTTTCTCATAAGATCACTTATCTTATTTGTACCATCACTTGAGCATGCTAAATATCAAATTTCCAATGGTAGACATTGTCATTAAGCAAAAATATGCCTCTTATGAGTTAATTCCAACTTCCCACATATCTAATTTAGGAATGATCTCCTAGTGATCGATGTGCAATTTATTTTGTTCTGCCCTTCGCTATCGAGGAGCCTATCGAGATCAATTCCTTGTTTATGCCCTCTTGCCCTAGTGATACTCCGGCCCTCATCATATCGGGTTGCTACAATACAATCTCACCTAATTTTATTAGATGTCTCCCAAATGACTTGGAACCAACTTGAAACAAGCATCACAAGAGTCTAAAAAAAGCCATTTTAGTTTCGTGGTGCAGCATGTCACTGCATAGTCATGTCAAAGTTGTTTCTACCGAATAAGCTTGGTTTAGTCAAGTATTAGTTAAGGTAGTTTTGTGATATTTATTGGAAAGAGAGTCACGTTCAGAATATATTCAGCGTATAAAGATAAATCGGGCATTAACTATCCTTTCGGGTCATTTGAAATTACCTAATCGAGGTTTTTTGGACATACCTATCGGCTAATCATTTGTAAAAAAAAGATTGGAGAATTGATGCACAATATGTATCTCACCCGATGGAAGGTGACAGGCAACTTGTGCGCCAAGGATAAAATGGCGAGGCCTGAGATGGGTTGAAACTGACGAACTGACGACGTTTCCGAACTCAATTTTTTTTTTTTTTAGTTCAGTTAATTAAGCCGGAAGCAAAGTACCTCAACATTTGTGCCAAGGAGATTCGGTTAGCCGTATCTCACATCCAATTACCATTTGTTTTGTTATCGGTTTCTCAAATTTATTAATTTTTTGGTTACAACAAACAGTTCCAACTCCAAATGATTCATCCAGAATCTAAAATGGTTATTGTGTTTTTTCTTTTGCATCAAGTTACGTTCTGAGTTGTGACCTGATGAAGGAATTGGATGAAAAGTTCCAAATGGCAGATGAAAATAATTGACCCCTGAAAGAGAAAGAGATTGCATTTGTTCCAGCTTTAAATGAACTCGAGCTCAAATTAATGTGTAGAATTGGCAAAAGCAATAGTCAACGGGGGCCATTTCCTGGACGGAAAACATTACTACAAGGAAAAAAAAGGATGATTAAAGTGACTTTATCTATGAAGGGAAGAGGGGGAATATGGGTTCCTATAGAATCAATTCATTAAAAACT
The DNA here is from genome assembly GCF_016545825.1 of Eucalyptus grandis. NCBI lineage: Eukaryota > Viridiplantae > Streptophyta > Magnoliopsida > Myrtales > Myrtaceae > Eucalyptus > Eucalyptus grandis. The sequence continues at coordinate 25,010,617 of NC_052612.1, forward strand.
GACTTGGATTTTGGAGCCTACGAAGGGGGAATAGCTTAGTAGAATGGATCAAAGATAATTTAGTGAAAATTTAATCACTTTGCAAAAGGGAATTTTTATTCTTAAGCTCAGTTTGTTTCGTAGAAAATAAACTATTCTAAAAATATTTTCTTTAAAATAATTATTTATATTGCTACTAACAAAAAGGGATGAATGAAATATATTTTCGTTATCCTTAAAAGTGTTTAGATATTAATTATTGTTGATAAATAAAATATTTTTTATTGGTTAATTATTTTAAGTAATATAAACAATAATTTTAATAAAATATTTTCCAAATCATTTCTTTTTTCACCAAACAAATGGAGCCTTAATATTAGCACTTTCTTTCTTCTTGATGCAGATACTACTCCCCCTTTTCACACAAACACAAAGCAAGACGAGACCGAAGCAGGCTAGTTTATGAAGGAATGAGAACAAAGGGAGAGTAAATGTTGTCATAAAAGAGTTTTTGCTTGTGATGAGTTATTTGGACACGACAAATGGATATTCATCTAAAAGATTTTCACGAATTTACTGGGGATACCAACAATACTGGATCGATGATATCAGAATAAAAAAGACAAATCATATGTTGCATACTATCCTCGTAATTCTATGAGAGTTAAGACATCACGTTAATAAACATGCATCTTGGATGAAGATTCCCTGAGAAATGTAAGTCCAAATGATGAAAGGTGCTTATTTCTATTTTTTAAACTCTACACTTAACCCTTTATAACTCTTTTGTGCCTTAGATACGGAAGAGATTTCTCAAAATAGCCCTGTCAAGAACTACTTCATACTCGGAGCAAAATGGATGGTTATCATGATCCTTTCAAGGTGAAACCCCAAGGGAGTTTGACGGATTGCCAAGTATGTGTGAATGGTCCCTCTTGTAAGGTGACGCTTATGCTCAACACAAGCTCTCCCAAACCCTACCAATCCTAACTTATTTGCTCATTCAAATTGTATTATTGATCTTTATTTCAAGAGTCACCACTAATCTTTTGTAGGTTAATTAAGAGATCAAGTAAAATGTGGGGGCCTGTATTATTTTTGCAGACCAAAGGTTCTGAATTTAAGGACTTGATTATGCTAGAAATATAAACACCCAATTCAGTACCCTTTACCTTTTTTGAAAATGTTCATTCATGATCTTACCAATTTTATTTTTCTGTTTTATCCTCTATGTCAAGCAAGGTGGATGATCATGCATACTTTAGTCAAACAAAGATATATACATAATCTTAGGCAAAAGAGCATCCCAAATGCCAAAACTTGACACAATGGGACATTTAAGTGCCAAAAGTTAGGAAAATACCATTTAAGCATCACTTTTAAAAAAAAAAAAAAAAAATAGACACTTGAGTGCCACATCCAGTGAACCCCGTCAAAAATCCTACGTGGCAATTTTTTATTCATTTTTCTTGCTTACGTAGCTCGCCGGAAAGCAGACTCAGCAAATTAATAGAAAACGATGTCGTTTTGACACAATTCGAATTTTAATATAAAAATTAATTAAACTAAATTTAAAAGTAAATTTATAAATGAAAAAAGGAAGGAAAGAGGAAGATGAACAACAGGTGGTAGCAAGGGCTTCAGCCATCACCAGCTGTTCATCTTCCTCCTCCATTCCCTCTTCTTTTAATTTGGTTTTAAATTAAATTTAATTAATTTTATATTAATTATTTACTACGTTAGCAGCAAAACGACGTCGTTTTGCACTAGGCTCGCCGAAAAATCACTATGTCAGCGTTTTGCCAGATTTTCTAGCCTTTTTGCTCCGATTTTAGTACTTAAGTGTCATTTTCCTAACTTTTGGCACTTAAGTGTCCCTTTGTGCCAAGTTTTGTCACTCCAGGTATCCTTGTGTCCATAATCTCATGATATCCAAAAAATAAAGCAAATACAATGCAGAAAAATAAAGAATGCGAGATGTATTGGGCAAAAATTTGGATAACTTCTCTTGTTCTTGGGTATATTAATACCTTATCAAAGAGCATTTGGTCGCTCTATGATAATTGGGTTTGGAATGCATTTTCTTTCTTATCACTGTTCTATCAACTAGGTGAATTGGGTGGCTATTAGGAATTTATGGATTCAGGTGATCAATAGTATTAGCAATTGGAAAATGTGCGTTATCGTAGTTATTCTCCATATTTTCTTGGGTTCATTATATCTTGTTAGAGGTCTAAGTAACGAGAGCAGCTAACTTGATGAGAGTTCAATAGTGCATACCGATGTGTCAATATGGATAAATTATGATGATAAATGAATTCCTCATTACTCGACTGTTTTGGCAAATTTTTATCTATCATGTAGTTTGCAGTATTATTTCTTTTCCATCATTTTTTGATAGTTGATGTCCACGGATTACTACCGTTTTCTTTTTGAGAGCGAGGGAGGGAGGGAGGGAAGGGGTTTTTCTATACAGTAAAGCTCGTCCAGGTTCTAAACTTTACCCTTTGTTTCAATATCTTGGTTTATGGTTAGAAATCATTTGAACTATAATATCATGAGCTCATCTTGTAGATCCTGGGAAATGTTGAGTTGAAGGGAAACAAATAAGACCTCTCATATGTTGCTTGTTCAATTCAAGCATGCTTTAAATCTTCTGCATTCTCTTCCTCATCCTACTTTGGGAAAGATCATCCAATGGCAAGTCACTGCGCTATTGACCAAGGAGGAAGAGAAGTTAAGTAGGACAGATTTCAGAGAAAGGAGGTGAAATGGGGAAGAGGACCAAGGAGGAAGAGAAGTTAAGTAGGACAGATTTCAGAGAAAGGAGGTGAAATGGGGAAGAGGAGGAAGTTAGAGAGATAGCTCTACGAAAGAATAAGAGCAAGCAAAGAGCACGTTATGAAAATATGCAAAGGGTTTTTCTAGGGGGGGCACTCGTTACAATGGAAGTTTCAAATTTCGTGGCTCTCAACTTTTTCGTGATTTGTGTGATTATTGTATTGTAAGTTGAAACTTTTCTCTGTATGGTGAGAAATTGCTTACTTGCTAACATGATATGTAAATTCTCTGTGATGCTTGCCTGGCACTATTTCTTTGCTCGCTTTAGCTCAATGACTCTCACATGCCAACTCTCATTTTGTGTAGTCATGAAACTGGAACTTTTGTATTGGGTGGTAGCAAATTTCCTGGCTCTTTTCATTAGAGTTTCTCAAATTTATCTGTCCTACTCTTTCGCTTTGATGAGATATGCTTATAAACTACTAGTTGTTCAACAAAGAAATGGCGGACGGTAGTTGTAGTCTTGGGGAATTGCTATACATGTTGAGTGACGTCTCACACAAAATCAGCATGATGTAAAGGAATGAATTACATGTGCACATGTTCTAGATGATGGAGACATTTCGTGAGCATGCTTCCATGGTGAAATTATTTTGGTATTCGTCCTGTTTAATTGCTTTTGGGCATGTGGATTGACTACTCTGCTAGTTGGCCTTCAGCTTGATGGTTAGGGCATCGTTGGAGGACAATTCAGCCTCCTAGTTTAGTTGGGTTTTTTCTTTTTCTATCAGTTCTACTCTACTCTTATTCTAACTCTTATTCTCAAACTTTTATCATGCTAGGAGTGTAAACCTATATCTGAAATTAAATCATTTTCACTCCAATCTCCCCTTAGAAGGTGCAGATTTGAACCCCCACCTCCCCCTAAATGTCTACATCCACTCCTATTTACATTAGAAAGACAAAATTGTTCTTAATCTTTCAATTGTAATTTAAAGTGATGGCCCCACTCTTTTATTATTATTATTATTATTATTATTATTATTATTATTATTATTATTATTATTATTATTATTATTATTATTATTATTATTATTATTATTATTATTATTATTCAATAAAAATTTACATATTCTATGTAATATCATTTCACTAATAGTAAAAAAAAAAAAAAAAAGACATGATGTTATATGGTTAAAATTGAAAAGTTTCTTGTTCATCACTAAAATCTTATAACAATGGGAAAATTACCAAAATAGTCTTAAATCAATTTGACTAAATTTTGGAAGGTTTGGCGTTGGCCTTCAACTAATGCTGATGTGGCCAATTTTTTAACAATATTATTTCTCTCTCTCTCTCTCTCTCTCTCTCTCTCTCTCCTCCCTCTTCTTTTTTTCTTCCTCTAGCTAGCAGCTAGCTAGAGACGAGCATTGGCAAGTTCAGATAAGTGTCAGCAAGTTCAGCCTCGACGGCCACTAGCGAGGGCAAGCCTCACCTAACGATGGCAAGGTTGCCCTCGCCATGGCTGTGTGAGGCCTCGCTGAGCCACGGAGAGGTCACGAACTACCTGTGGTTAGTGAGGCTTGCCCAAGCCAAAGGCCACGCGAGGTGGAGCCCTTCGACTTCACAGCCTTTAGCGAGGCATGATCTTGTCAAGGTCAAGCATTGCCATGGATAAAAAGTGCAAGCCTTGCCCATCATAGCCATTGCCAAATGTTATGCAAGGTCATGGCCTTCAGCCTCGTGTCCTTCGATGAGGTTAGGCCTCACTAGCCTAGCAAGTAGCCTAGGTGAGGTCACCAAGCCATGGGTAGGCTTCTTTGAGGTTGACGAGGTCCCTCATCGGCCTTGCCTCTAGCCATATGTTGCCAACAACTAGATAGAGAAAGAAGAAGGAAGTGTAGAAAAAAAGAAAGAGAAAGAAAAAAAAAGAAAAAAATTAAAATAAATTCGAAAAAGTAGAATATTATTTAAGAATTCCCACATCAACATGTGCTGATGTTTACGTTTGTCACACCGCGATCCTCTAAGCACATGCCCATCCCTTCTTGGTCGATTTTATAGCGATATCTCATGATGTATCGCCAACCCTTTCTTTTTTTAATACGCATGCGAAAGTAGTTAAACAATCCCCAGATAATAAAAAATGCGATTGAAAAGTAGGGCTATATTTTTCAAACCTGAAAAACCACAACCACACTTTTATACAAAGCAAACCTCATAGTATGTATTACAATACTATTAACAAGTTAGATCTATCACACATCGGATCACAACTCAGAGTTTGCAAAAGGGGGTGGGGGTTTCAATCATCATCCGGGTCATACTTTAGATCTTCCTCTGGATCCTCTTCTAGCTCCTCCTCCAGTTCCTCTTCAGGGTCCTTCTCTTCAAGCTCTTACTCAGGTTCGTCCTCCTACTCAACAATCTCCCCTTCCTCTTCGCTCCAGCTAGAGTCAACGGCCGAGTACACAAGAGTGTTAGGGTCACCCTCGAGCTTAGGGTCTTTGGCATTGATCACCGCTCCGTCCTTGGGATATGCAGTCCCCTTTCCGAATGCTACCTCTAAGATGTACAAAGGCACATCACATTCCAGTATGAGACCGTCTCTGTGTCCATCATGGTAGTGACGCTACCACAACCAATACTCGTGGGGCACCATGCCGTCTCTACCAACATCAACCTAGACGGTGGATTTCACCAAAACATACTCTAGTCCTTCTAGGTGGGGGTGTATGAGAAAGTGATATCCTATCTCGGTGATCTTTTCGAGTATACCAAAATGCACAGGAGGAGGGGGAGGTGCTGCCATCTAGGGACCTGAAATGTTGTCCCACAATGGGGTGAGACTACGTCTCAGCAAGTTCTACCTCCTAAGACCCGATTAGGAAGCCAATACACCCTAAAGGCTACCTAAGCACTACATGATTAAGAGGACTTACCTTGGCCTCAATTTCTCCCAACAAGACAGTTCAATTCATAAATATTGACAAACATAACACCCAATCAAAATAGATCGAATTATCAATCAATCGACCTAGTCGAATACATGTCATCATGACCATCTCTTGGTCGACCCGTTTAATACTATCTATAAGTCCACTCATATTAGGACTGCTCGCTCTAAGTTGATAAGTAGATAATATATCTCTCACTAAGCTGATAAATAGTGTATTACTCTCTATCTAAGCTGACATATCGCCCGTAGGCTAATATAGCATACTAGTAATGCTCTCTCTAAGCTGATAAGGTATACTGCTCTCGCTAAACTGATATATCAGAGTCCGTAGGTTGATATAGTAGATCGGTATACTACGCTCTTGGAAACTATGCTCGCACTTGTCTGTCCACACAAACTTTTCTTCTTTCTTTAGGAGTCTTGTCAGAGGCAACGCTAATGATGAGAACCTTCCATAAACCGTCTATAATAACTTGCCAAACTCAGAAAACTTATGATCTTTGTCACGGTCATTAGTTTCGGCCAGTTAATCACTGCTTCAATCTTGCTCGGGTCCACGGAGATTCCTTCACCTGAAATCATGTGACCTAGGAAAGCAACACGAGCCAACCAAAACTCGCACTTACTGAACTTAGGGTACAACTGATGGACTCTCAGTGTTTGCAGCACCAATCTCAAATGACTCTCATGCTCTTCTTCACTCCTCGAATATACTAGAATATCATCAATGGATATGATCACAAATTGATCTAAGTATTCCTTGAATACTCGATTTATCAAGTCCATGAAGGCATTTGGAGCATTCATTAACTCGAATGGCATCACTGTGAATTCGTAATGACCATACCGAGTATGAAATGTTAACTTAGGAATGTCTTCCTTCTTGATTCTTAGCTAGTGATATCCTGTCCTCAAGTCGATTTTCGAAAATATTGACGCTCCTTGCAACTGATCGAACAAATCATCGATCCTCGGGAATGTATACTTGTTCTTGATCGTTACCTGATTGAGTTGCCGATAGTCGATGCACAAGCACAACGAACCATCTTTCTTCTTTACAAATAGAACTGGTGCTCCCCAATGTGATGCACCGGGATGAATATATCCCTTATGCAATAATTCTTGCATCTGCACCTTTAGTTCCTTCAACTCAGATAACGTCATCCAGTAATGAGCCTTAGAGATTGGCTCTGTCCCGAGTGTTAACTCAATCACAAATTCAATTTCTCTTTTTGGTGGCAATCATGGTAATTCTTTTGGGAAAACATCGGGAAATTCTTGCACAACTGAAATATCCTCAATTTTCAACTCCTCAACTTTGTATCCACGAAAGTTGTCAGGTAACCTTAGCAACCCTCGTCTAACAAATGAGTTGCCTCAAGCGACGGGATCAAGACAATCGAGGGTCCTCCTCGATTCCTGACAAACTTGAAGCTTTCACCCTCTAATGGGTAAAATTGAATCGACTTGCGATAACAGTCCATTTTAGCTCGTTACTTGGTCAGCTAGTCCATGCCAATAATTAAATCAACGTCATACATGGCTAAGACTATTAAGTCTATTTTCCCCACTCGTTCACTAATTGCTAACTTGCAACTAGAACAACCCAAAGCAGCAATAACTTTATCCTTCAATGGTGTAGATATACAAACTGCTGACTCCAACAATATAGGACTTAATCCTAACAACTTAACATATTGCTCGACAACAAAAGAATGGGTTACTCTTGGGCCAAATAAAGCGTAAGTAGGATGGTCGTTTAGTGAAACCATACCTGTGATCACGTCAGGTGCAACTTCTGCCCGACCTTGTGTGATGGCATACACTGTGCCCTCAACAGGTGGTCTCAGCTGACCTCCTTGTGGTGTGTTCTAAGGTGCATACCCTCTAATTTGTCCCAACGGTGGTGGCAATGGCAATTGTGGTTGTCTTCTTGGCTTTCTTGGACAATCTCTGGCCATGTGATCCTATTGGCCACATTCAAAATAGGCGCTCGTCCTACGGGGGCACTGATTCCCTCCATGTCGCCTTCCATAAGCGTGACACACCTCAATCTGATTTGACCCAGATTTGCCAATTCCACCCATTCTGTTGGGTGGGATCTGGAATCTGCTTCCTATCATAGGCTTCTTTGCCTGGTGGATTCCGTCTCTAAAAGAACTAAACCTCAATCCTAGCGAGGTAGCTTGCTCATTCAATCATCTCTCTATCATCTGAGCTCGACGATAGACCTCTCGATAATCAGTCAAATCTAAGGCTAGCAGAGGTTGTTTCAGCTTAAAACGAAGACCACTTCTAAATTTTCAGGCTCTCTTTTTAGGGTCTTCTATCAATCTCGAAGCATATCGTAAAAGTTTTGCAAATTTGACCCCATATTGGTTAATTGTCATGCTCCCTTGGCGGAGATGTTGGAACTCCTCTATCTTTTGTCCCCGGGCAATACCTGAGAAGTACTGATCATTAAATGCCCTTAGGAAGGCGTCCCACACTAGGATCACACCTTCTCGAAACACTGTATCCTTGGAGGCTCTCCACCAATGTTTGCATTGCCTTGAAGTTGGTACACGACTAGTACCAACTTCTCTTCATTGCACATAAGAAGTGCAAACACTTTCTCAAGATCCTGAATCTAGAGCGATGCGACTTTAGGGTGCCCTTCACCGATGAACCTTGGTGGGGTTTAGTTTTAAGAACTGTTCCACTAACTTGTGAATCGGCCTCCTAGTAGCCACATTCCCAAGTGAAACTTCAGCATGGGAGACAACAAATGCAGCAGTAGGGGCAGCCCCAGCAACGGTGGCAACGCAGCAGTAGCGGCGGCTTCAATAGCGGTGGCTTGATTCTGAGCCTACTGGTCCATTCGATTTCCCATGACTTCTAACACCCGCATGATCCTTTCGATCTTGGGATCATCAGGGGCTACTATCCCAGCACCAACAGGAGGTGGTGCTATTCCACTGGCACTAGCTTGTGCTTGTGCCCTACCTCTGCCTCCTCAAGTATCGACCCTGATCGGTGTCCTAACCTGAGCTGTAGGCCTAACAATTCTCTTGCTCGGAGTTCTCTACTCCGGCTCGCTCATGGTTCAGTCTTTCATACCGAAACCTGCCTTCCAAATTCACACTGGGTTAGAAGATGAGCGATACACACACGACAAACAATTTTACCAGTCAACTACCATTGACATGCACCAGACATGAATTTAAAGGCCTTTCTTACTTACTATTCCATATCCATCGCATCTTATCACTCCAATCTCTAACAACCACTTAAATCGGGATGTCACGCCCCAATCCTCCAAGCATGTGCCCATCCTTGCTTGGTCGATTTTATAGCGACGTCTCAGGATGCATTGCTGACCCTTTCATTTTTTAATATGCATGCAGAAGCAGTTAAATAATCACCAGACAATAAAATAATGGGATTAAAAAGTCGGGCCATATTTTTCATACCTAAAAAACTACAACCACATTTTTATACAAAGAAAACCTCATAGTATATATTACAATACTATTAACAAGTCAGATCTATCACATATTGGATCACAACTCAGAGTTTGCAAAGCAGGGTGAGGGTTTCAATACTCATCTGGGTCATACTCTGGATCCTCCTCTGGCTCCCCCTCTGGTTCCTCTTTAGGGTTCTCCTCTTCAAGCTCTTCCTCAAGTTCCTCCTCCTGCTCAACAATCTCTCCTTCTTCTTCGCTCTAGTTAGAGTCCATGGCCGAGTACACGGGAGTGTTAGGGTCACCCTCGAGCTTAGGTTCTTTGGCATCGATCACTACTCTGTCCTTGGAATCTACAGTCCCTTTTCCGAACGCTACCTCTAAGACGTACAAAGGCACATCACCTTATGGTATGGGACCCTCTCTTTGTCCATCATGGTAGTGACTATACCATGACCGATACTCTTAGGGCACCATGCCGTCTATACCCACATCAACCCAGATGGTGAATTTCATCAAAATATACTCTAGTCCTTTCGGGTGGGGGTGTATGGGAAAGTAATATCCTATCACAGTGATCTCTTCGGGTATACCAAAATGCACGGGAGGCGGGGGAGGTGCTACCATTTAGGGACCTGAAATGTTGTCCCACAACAGAGTGAGATTACATCTCAGCAAGTTCTATCCCCTAAAACCCGATTAGGAAGCCAATATGTCCTAAAGGCTACCTAAGCACAATACAAGTCAGAGGACTTACCTTGGCCTCAATCTCTCCCCACAAGTTAGTCTAATTCATAAATATTGACTAACATAACACCCAATCAAAATAGATTGAATCATCGATCAATTGACCAAGTCGATTACATGTTATCATGACCATCTCATAGCCGGCCCATTTAATACTATATATAAGTCCACTCATATTAAGACTAGTTGATAAGTAGATAGTATAGCTCTCACTAAGCTAATAAATAGTGTACCGGTCTCCATCTAAGCTGACATATCGCCCGTAGGTTGATATAGCACACTAGTAATGCTCTCTCTAAGCTGATAAGGTATACTACTCTCGCTAAGCTAATATATTAGAGCCCGTAGGTTGATATAGTAGACCGATATACTGCTTTCAATCTAAGTTGACCTATCGCCCGTATGCCAATATAGTATACCATCCCAAACCATCAGTTCCATTTACCATTTTTATCATTACCCGATAAAAATACACGTGTGTGAATACACGGTCGGCCTTAGCCAAAATGTTTTATTTTTGCTTTAGAACATCCCACCAATTTCAACAGCTCATAAACATATTTTTGGTGCTGTAAACTGACGCTCGGTAATTTTTCAATTAATTACCAAAAGTATTTAATTTAGGAATAGATTCCTAAAATCACAATTAAATCAATTTAGAACAATTTAGCACTTAAATAAATAAATAGACTGCACCACAATAATCAACATAAAATTCCAGTCGTCAACTATCCAGTCTAATTTCCTAAAAATAAATAAATAATTAAATAATTATGAAAATTATTAAATAAATGCAAACAAATCCAACTTATGCCCATAATGCCTAATTGGACTCCGAAACAGACCTGGAAAAATTTCAAGGTTCGTTAAATAAATAATGGCACGTGTCTATGTGCTAATGGCACTATCTAACCACCTAACAGGCATCGATTACTAATTTAATTTCACTAATTACATCTAACTAACCACCTAAACAATCTTAGTCTAATCTAATTAACCACTAAGCGTCATTAACCTATTAAGTGAGGTTTAGTGAGTTAAACTCACTTGTTTGGCAAGCCGGTCAGTTCAATTTAATGGGACGCGATGGGGGAAAATTGTCTCCAAAGGGGCCTAGGATTCGAGACTTGGAACCACCTCAAAACGGGCCTTGAAGGTGTTGGAAAACCCATTGTTTTCCCCACTGTTTTGACTTGCAAAATAGAGAAAACAAAACTATTTTGGTGAGGCAAAGTTGGTGGTGGACCAGTGGCTAGTTTGGCGAGGCAACCGGCGGCGCTGAAAGCGGTTCTACGGCGGCCGAACGGGCTCCGGCTTGGCTCGACCAGTGGCTGGGATGCACGCTGGACGAGGAGACAAGATTGGAAGGCCGGCTGAATGTGGCTGGGGGGCGGAATCGCGTGGGCCGGCGCGGTTACATGCAGACGGCATTTCGGCGATGGTGGCGATGTGCGAGTGGCTTCGGTGGCTGCTGCTCCTTCTCTAGCTTGCTACTGGTCGAAAAATAGGGTGGAGGGGGAGGAAAGTTGGCGGTTGCAAGAGGGGTTGAGGAGAGAGGAGACAAGGGGTCCACAAGCCTTAGTTTCCACCATTTGGTCCCCTTGACTCAACCATGGCCAAGCATGGCTTCCTTGGCTCTCAATAAGCCACCACTGCTCTACCTTGCAACATTAAAAAGGTCCAAAAACCATAGGGAATGGGGGGCATACGAATTTCATGGGCTTTGACTTCAATTGGACACTTAATCTTGCTTCAATCAATCCAATTTAGCCTCAATAAATTCAATTAGCACATCTCCTATCTAATTGGTATCTTTCCTCACCAATTGATCCCAATTACTTCCCAATTTCCTAATAAAAAATGGTCCCTGCATTTTTCTGAACAAAAACGACCCTCGATCGACTTTTTCCCAAAAAGTCCCGGGTTGTAGAAAAATCTTCAGAGACTGAGTCGATGCTCCTAGAATTTATTGTGACATGACAAAATCTTCAATTTCTGAAATCGGACTCAAATTCGCGGTTAATTTAACTTAGGCGCGTTTTTAGTGTTACCTCCGCTACCGAGTAGGTTTGAGAAATTTTTAGTGCAAATGACCCGCGGTTGATTTTGTTCAAGACACAATGAACCCACTCGATACATTGGCAACTCTCAGTTGTCGTGAAAATCTCGAGGATCCATATATGGACATAGGGTACCAAAATGATAGAAAAATCTGTCTAGTGCCGGTCAAAGAGAATTTTCCAATTTACTTATGTCACCCACGATTAGCACACATTTCAGTCGAATTGTCATATCTCTGACCTTTAATTGATTTTTAATTGTGCTGTAATGACCTCTAAAGATGAGTATGATTGAGTAGCTACTTCCTGGTCAAATTCTCGAGTCTATTGCATTAAAATTCTTTAATGACTTCCCTAGATAGTCTAGTTATCTCGAGAGTGATCAGCTCTGAGAACAGTCTTATAGGCACATCGATGAAATGCCCAATTTATTCAATAGAAAACTGGATTGAAAATCTAAGATGTCACAACATTAATACCGGCCGGCCAAACTTGATTGGATGAACTGAATTGGCCCAATTGCAAAACAATTACAATTGAATTGGCAAAAAAAAAAAAAATTTATGACTGAATTGGAAAAATTATAATAAGTTTGTGATTATTTCGGTAATTTTTCCTATAACAATTTATCTATTTTTTTTCCCTCTTATCTCAAAATCTCCCTTTCTTGGTTAACATTTTATTAATTTCATTAGTTTATTATATATATATATATATATCAAATATCTTCCTTTACAATATCAAAGAATTTATCCTTTTTCCTTATTATGTTGTTGAAATACTTTTATACAAAGCATGTAAGATGTTAGAAGAATATATAGAAAAAAGACTTAAAATATTATACAGAATAAGGAATCTTGATATTCTTTCGTAGACAATTAAAATGATATTAAGTTTTGTCTATCCAAAATAATGCTATTTCACTCGCATTTAAGAAAAAAAATGTTCTTACTGTGTGTAGTGTTTTAATTTAATTAAATTTCATCTGCTTAACAATTTATCTATAACATAATTGACAACGTGAAAATGAACTAGAATTCTGGGAAATTTCTCTTTTCGACAAAATAAATTTTTATGGAAGTAATATCTAACAATTAAAATAAAATAAAAAAGCATGGTGCCATCACTATACATGGAAAATCCATGACAAACAAACCCTAAACATATTAAATTTTTAATTACAGTAAGTAGATCCTATATATTTATGTAATAAATAAAAAAAAGGAAAGTAAATATATTTGGGACTACCAATTTAAATTGTAATTAAATGATAGATAGTAATTTTGTCTTTTTGGTAGAAATTGAATGGATTTAGTTATATATGAGTTAGAAATAGCACTGCCTTTTTTCTTTTTTCTTTTTTCCGGTATATCTTACAACTTGTGCAGAATTTTTGAAGTGTATAGGACAGCATTCTCTTATTCCATCTCTCATCCCTTTCTTTCTGGTAAAACAACTTCCGGAGTGGGCCTTTGCTCTCAACCAATGTCCAAATAGGACAGCATTCTCTTATTCGAATATCTCAATCTCCTTATTAAAAACTGCCTCTTCATAATATTTTGCAAGCAATTTGCAGTGAAAGTAATTTCCAGATTTTTCATTGTCAGTAGCCATCAACAATAGGCAAATTACAAGGAGCAATCTAAGTAAGCTCTCACGTCATCTCCAAGCACAACAATCACCGACTAAGTCCACCAAGTTTTGGAAGCCAATGAAGCAAATCGGTCCTCGAGAGCCAATTCAGCATCTTGGAATTGTAATTAATCTCCCCAACATTTCTCAATTCATTGGTCTCGATTTCTTTGTCGATGCCGACTCTGACGAAGATGTGTCAGGGGACATGGAGGAAGTTGGCTAGAGGCTGGTAGTTGGGCAATGTATGGAGGAAGAAGAAAGAAAAAAATGGCTCTAGATCAAAATACCCCTGCAATGCCACGAAAAGTTGTAAGTACTTGCCTACAAAGATTTAGTCGATGTGTGAGTTCATGGCCTCATTTGAAATTAAGTTGGCTACTTTGAGGTTATAATTTGAGATAAGTTCCACTTTTAGTTATCTTTTAAAAAAATCGGGACACCTTGAGATTTTTCAAAATTTAAAGTGGTTAATTGTCACATAATTTTTATAACTTTCAGATTTAGTCGAGGTTTCTTTTGAACTAATTATTGGTAAATAGTAATATGCACAGGAAGAATCACTTCCTCTTATGAAAATGAAGTGCATCTTATATGCAATCCTCACCCCGGTAATTCTAAAGAATCCATATTTTGACTCTCCATTCGACTTTGGCTCGAATCTTGTCTAATACATGAGATTAGTTGAGTATTTAATGGATCCAACAAATTTGCCTATTTCAAGCGGGTTTCTTGTTATAAAAATAAGAACTCGTACATGCCATATTCTAATACAAAACATAAAGAAATACTTGCTTCATGGCCCATCTCACCCAACCAGAACCAAAAGCCAAATGCTAAAGCTCCACAAGTTTTCGTTATATCGAAAGACCACGTGAAGATCAAAAGCAGCAAATCTTTCAAAATCAGATTACTTATTGCCTCTAATCAGTCCTAAAAGTATTGTATAAATGCTAATTCAGTCTTAAACTTTTCATTTTGCAAATTGAATCATTATCTTTACACAAACTTTTAATATAGTCATTTCGATCAATTTTTGATAGAAATGATTGATGTGCTACTTCAATCATGTTTGGTCATTTGACGTGTCACTCCTCCACAACAATGATTTCTAGCAACTAAAGGCGCACATGATAACCATTTTATACCTAACTAGAATTATTTTATTTGTTCCCAAGAATAGGTTTAAACAAAAATCTATTTGATAACACAATTTTAATTTTCTATTTCTAGAACAAATTTTTAGTCTAGAAATATGTTTGAAATAGAAATAAGAAATAATTTTTTTATAATTCTCAATTTTTGGAATTAGAATAAGAAATAAAAAATCATTTCATCGCTCGCTCTAGCTACAAACTAGTTGCCCACCCATTGCTACCCGGCATCTACTGGTCACCGGCCACCTTTTGTTGATTGCCGTCCGCCATTGTTGCCCAACAAGGAGAACTTTTGTACCGTTATCAAACAAACTTCTACTCCAGGAGTAGAAATTTTGTGTTGTCAAGTATTTTTGCTTAAAAATCATCCAGGAGTAGTCTATTTATGGGACTAATGGTTATCATTTGTGCCCTAATTCACCAAAATGACTACATTTGAATTTCATGCAAATGTTTAAAACTAAATTGAAAACAAGATGAAAAGTTTATGATTGAATTAACATCCATACAATATCTTTAGGATTGATCAAATAATTTCCTTAGCATAGAAGCTATTCTCTCAAACCACAGCAATACCTACTAATCGCACATCTTCTTTCCCCTCTTTCTTTTATAACACTTTTTATCTAGAAAGTATGTTTGCATTTGCTTTGAAGATAGTAGCAATTGTGCACACCCACATTGGTTGTATGTAGATAAGAAATTGATATTCGAAAACTAAGTAAACTCACTTTAATGTGCAAATATTTGAAATGTCAAATAATGAAAATAAATTATAGATAACGTTATCATATTTGGAAAGATAATAAGCAATTGCTCAATAGTTTCTTTATCTACCTATATGGAGAGTGTTTTCTCTTATTTTGAATTTGATTTTGGTTGAATTTACATGCACAAGAAATAGAGCCAAATAACCGGAATTCAAACAATGTGAGGAGACGTGGGTGGTCCGATTTCAAGAGAGTTCAAGTCCCTTGGAAATGGTTATTCAGTATTGGATTTCGTGACATGTAGATAAAATGAAATATTTATCTCATTCAAAACTTTGGATGAAACAGTGAAATCGATGTAAATTGGTCCTTTCATTTGGATGGAATGGCTCTACAATAAGGGGGCCTAGTTCAATATTAGGTCAGAGGATTGCTATTCTCCTACATATTAAAGGAATAGTTTTATTCTTTTAAGAGAAACTCGCAACTACTCATGGAAAGAGAGGAGACACATCCAAATCTAATCCACATTGACTAGTATAAATAGACTGTTGACCATACAATGTCAAGACATGTCATTGTCATTCCTATGTCATGAAAAGTGCAAGTGTCGGATCTTCATTTCAAAACTAAGTGCTCTTCTCACTGTCCCAAGCATAAGTGTCATGCCCCAAACCTTGAGCACGCAAACATCGCACCGTGGTCGATCAGATATGCGACGTTCTCAGGCACTCATTGCCGACCCATTCATTTTAAATGCACATGCGGAAGTATAACAATCAAATACGGGACAGGAAAGTAGGAAGCAATTTCTCAACCAAACATTTTCATAAACCAATGGAGATTACAAAAAAGGGTCTATAACAAAAAGTCTACAAAAGAACTGTTCTACGACCTACAAGTCGGACACAATCTTCAATCCTTCAGACTTCACCTCTGCAACTCCACAAAGCCAACCAAAATGAATTGGCCGCCATGTCCGCTAAGGACTTGAAAATGGCTATTCAATAACTAATGAAACAATGTCTTAACAAGTACACTCCTAAACCCTTATTTGGAAGAAAATACACCTGAGAGCACTCTAGTCACACAACCACATAATTTGAACAGATGACTTACATCGCTTTAGTTCCCTCATGTATGTTAGCACGATTGATATATCACCTAAGTGCAATAGCAACACTTGAGCATTTGTAACATCTCATCCAATCTTATTCAATCAATCAATCAATTCACAAGAGTCCCGATTATAAGGCCAAACCGTTATGACATGTCTTATTCCGTGTCACACAATTTCGTCCCATAATTAGGCGTGGGTAAATCATATCGGTGGTTCAATCCACACTCGATATTTGCACTCGATATTCAAATTCTATAGTCAATACTCAATTTCAATACTCAAGGTTCTAGAGGTGCCCCCAGTCATGAAGTTCCAATATCGTGCGGCACTTAGTTCTTGATTATAATAAGTAATATCTCAAATTACTAGAGGTGGCTCCCACGAAGTCAAATTTGAGATAGCTAGTATAAGCACCTAGAGGGGGTGAATAGGTGCACAAACAAATTTTCGAGATACGGAAGCGATTCTAGACAATCGATAGAAAGGAAAATACGATCAAAGTAAAGTAAAGGTTAGGGAAGAGAGAAATGAACACAAGATTTATAGTGGTTCGGCTTATTCCAAGCTTACGTCCACTTTTCTACACTGACAGCCCACCGGCTGGATTTCACTATGAACAAAAGAGAAGTTATAGCACAGCTTTTCCTTGATTCCACAGTGTAGATGATCTACCACACTTCCTCAAGGTTTCTCACGAATATAGACTCTCTTTTGTTTATAGGAATTCTTCTATCGTGCACGCACTTGAACAACTGGAACGTCTTCCTTATATATTTTTTCATGCCATCATACCCATTGGCACTTACCAAAGGAATTCCTCCAATCTACCCGTTGGACGGAATCAATTAGGAAGGTCATTCGAGCTATTAAAGGAACATGTCGATAGCCCATCAATCCTGTTCGCCCATACAATCAGGATCTCGGTTTCCATAAGTAGAACCTTCTAAGTATACTTTGCCAATCAACGAATCCTTAATCTTCGAATCAATTATGATCAAATAAAGGATTCCATCATGTCATATCCAACCAAGAGATCTTCTCCAGTCGATAAGGCCACATCCTTAATGAAACATCCAGTTCTGGATAGCCTTTCTTCAACGGATTAGAAACTGTCAATGAGAATAGACTTTGAGTCTTGAGTTTGGCTGTCCGGAGGTCTTCAGACTTTAAATAGCAGAGTCTACAAGCCTTCAGACTAGACTGATGGAAACATTTTGTCAACTTCAAAATACTTCACGAGGATTTCTCCAACAATCTCCCCATTTTTTATGGTGACAAAACTTTCCTACAGATTTTGAAAACTTTGACCTGCAAAACATTTCTCAACCACATATGCATACCTTATAGAGATAAATGGCTAAATAAATAACACTAGAATCTGCAACCACATAAAATAGGTTAGTCTAGTATGCAATAGAGCCATCCATAAGATATCAATAGTAGTTAATAATAATCAGTCAAATCCAAATCCAAATTTAGTCCACGTCTAGACACACATGACTCAAAAGTCAAGTCAAATCAAAACAAACCACAAACCAAACAAGCCAATAATTCGACATATTTAAGTTCAAAGTTTTTCAAGTCTCACATCTCTCCCCCTTTTTGTTAGCATAAAAAGATTGAGATGAAAATGAAGTCAAGGATTCTTGGGAACACGAACAAGCTGGAAATCTCCCATCGGCTGAACGATGCCTTCCAGCCTTTTTAAGTCTTCCTTCAGTTGTGCAACATCCTTACCCTTAGCATTAGCCTGAATCTGAAGAGAAAGGGCTTGGATTTGATCATTTAATGAACCCGAAGAGACTTGTCCTGCATTTTGCAAGTTCTGAACTTCACATCATAATGCATATATCTGACCTTGCATCTCCAAGAGAATATCCATCACTCTGCGAAAGTCTGCTGAATTGTCGGTCTGCGAACTGGCATTAACATGATCTGATGGAGTAAATGCAGACGATGGTAGATCAGCATAATCACCCAGATTTGGCAAAGAAACCTCATGACCTTCCTCAGAAAGCGAGAGGCAAAAACCTCCTGGATCTGCTGGGGATCGGCGACTCCCTCACTGGTTGTAGGATTTGAGGACATTCCTCTTTTCTCTTGGTCTCCTCCTGTGTTCATGCCTTCAGGTGGAGAGTGCTCCTCATGTTCTCCTTCTTCTTGATCTCTTTTCTCTTCTTCTTCTTTCTCAACTCTCTCTTGCTCAACATCTCTTTCTTCTTCTTCTTCTCTTTCCTCCATTTCTTTTTCCTCTGCTTTTTCCTCTGCTCTTTCTTCTGTCTGCTGTTCTGACTCTTTATCTGGAACAGATTGACTGAGATTCTTCAAAGCAGAAATAGTGATGTTTTCCTCATCATTTTCATCATCAACGAGAAGAGCTCTTCTTCTCTTGGATGGAGCACCCATGGGCTCCTTCCCTTTTCTTTTTCTGAGAAGAAAATTGATGAGTTTTGGTGGAGTCTTCTCCTTAAATTTCTCCAATGCCTTGCTTAGTTCCTTCAGACGCATCTTGGTCACCATTTTCAGTCCTACCACCATATGATCGCATGATCGAACACAAAGAATTTACGGAGGTCGAATGTTCAGATGTCTGAATAACTTCGTCACAAGACCTGGATAAGGAAGTTGTCATCTGTCCTTTATCACAGCTCTAAACATATGGAACATAACAGTGTGAGGAAGTGAAAACCTTTTCCCAGAGATGATAGCATACATTAGCTTTGCCTCTGAACTTGAGACATCAGTCTTGGAAGTTGATTTCGGTCTGAGGCAATTGATTACAATTTTGTGCAGTAAGATGTTAAATGCACTCATCCTTGAGTAGGAAAGCTTTCCCTCTATTCTCATGTCCTTAACAAGTTCCAGAGTAGTACGAGCAACATAAACTTTTATCCATTGATATCTTTCTCTCTCATCTCCTAACACATCTGCCAGCATATCCATATTCACAATAAAGTCTTGATCTTTGACACTGAAGGAGAATCTATTCGCATCCAAGAAACTAAGATTTGAATAGAAATATGCAATTAGTTAAGGATAGGCCTCTGTTGTGTCAGAGCAGAATTTCTCAAGTTGAAGATGACCAAACTTTTCCCTTAAGTTCACATTTACAGCATCCAGAAAGTCAAAATCCACACTCCTAGGGTTTATCACCCCACGCTTCAGCAATTTTGAGTATATAGATCATTCTGTTCCTTCGATCTAAACAACTCTCCCATTTTTCCTCGATTTTCCGCCGCAACTCCCATTCTTGGTTGAAATTCGCTATATAATTTATCATCATTATTTCCATCCACCAGATTAACTCCCCAATCACGAGGGTCACTTGGGATATTCACAAGGGTTTCTTTTGCCATCCCCTTACGAGCAATTCCCAAACTTTCCATTTTTCGCAAAAAGATATATTCATTTCCATATCCTTTGTCCTTAAGAAAATCATCTACATAGTTCAATGGAGTACCAGTCCCTTTTAAAGCACGATACATCTTATAAATAAAGGAGGGCCTTTGAACTCTTACGGGGTCTGCATCTTCAATGATTTCTTCATTTTGATGATGATCAACATCTTGAGGACTAGATGGAGGAGAATGACGCTGCTGAGAATGTTGTGGGCTCTGCTGTTGATTTGGAGACACTTCTTCTTGGTGAGATCGAAGTGCGTAGGCCCCTCACTCATTCGCCGTGGTCCCCTGCTTGCGATCCTCAAAGACTTTCTTGAAGACGACATCTTTCTTAGTCTTTGAAAGATTTCTTGCTTGACTTTCCCAAGAAAGATGACAACTTTTCGAAGATTAAACAAGAGAAGAAAACTGGAATGGAAGATTGGTGCTTTTTAGGGTTTTGGAGTTAAGCGAAGGGAAAATGACCGTATATAAGACAGTTGAAAGGAGGGGATACCAACCGTTATAATGGTAAGTAAAAAGATGCATTTTAAAAAAATAACTGCCTTTTTCGAAAAATGGTCATATCAAGATAACTTCCTTTTCAAAACGATGCAATAATTTCGTCAATTAAAGATACCAATTGAGATAGCGTTTGAGATAACAATAATCCTACATTTTCAAAATGAGATTTGAGAGAGAGAATAACTTACAGTCAAAGTCTTGCAGTCAAAGTCTTATTTGTCTGAGTCTGAGAGTCTCTAGACTTTAACTTCTTCAAACCTCAAAATGTTGAGTTTGGAACGGATGATTTCAAATTGATTTTTCTCCAAAGGCTTTGTAATTATATTCGCCAGTTGGTTCTTTGAGTCAACAAACTGAATCGAGATTTCTCCATTTTGAACATGATCTCTAATGAAGTGATGTCATATTTCTATATGCTTTGGTCTTAAGTGAAGAATTGGATTTTTGGTGAGATTGATTGCGCTGGTGTTGTCACATTTAATCTCCGTGCATGAATCTTCAATTTCAAAGTCTCTTAGCTGTTGTTTTATCCACATAATTTGTGAACAATAGTTTCCAAGAGCTACATATTCTCGCCGCTGTAGAGAGAGCTATCGTACTTTGTTTCCTTGAAAACCAAGACACCGTCCCCCTCCAAGTAGTTGATAGGTACCTGAGGTGCTCTTTCTATCAACTCTGCATCCGGCTAAGTTTGCATCTGAGTACCCAAGAAGAGTAAAGTCTCCCCTTTTAGGATACCAGAGACCGAAGCTTGAAGTTGATGTAATATATTTGATAATACGCTTTGCAGCATTCAAATGTGATTCTTTAGGTCTGCTTGAAATCTGGCACAAATGCAAACACTAAACAAAATATCAGGTCTAGAAGCAGTAAGATAAAGAAGTGAACCGATGATACTCCTGTATAACTTTTGGTCGACTTTCTTTCCTTCTTCATCTTTATCTATCTTCACGGAGCTTGACATTGGTATTTCAGCCTTCTTGCAATTGTCCGGTCAAACTTATTCACAATATCATTAGCATATTTTTCTTGATGAATAAAAGTTCATTCCTTGGTTGTTTCACTTGAAGTCCAAGGAAGAAGGTTAACTCACCCATCATGCTCATTTCAAATTCATCCTGCATAGTCTTAGAAAATTTATTGCACAAACTTTCATTAGAGGATCCAAAAATAATATCGTCGACATATATTTGAACAAGTAGAAAACTCTTGCTTTCTCTTTTAATGAAAAGAGTAGTGTCTATTTTACCTTTAACAAATCCATTTTCAATTAAAAACTTACTCAGTCTATCGTACCAAGCTCGAGGTGCTTGTTTCAAGCCGTATAAAGCCTTTTTGAGTCTGAATACTGAGTCTAGTTTCCTTGGGTCTTCAAACCCAGGTGGTTGTTCCACATAGACTTCCTCTCGGATGAATCCATTTAGGAAGGCACTTTTGACATCCATTTGGAATAACCTGAAATTCTTATAACAAGCAAAAGCAAGTAATAATCAAATTGCTTCTAACCTTGCTATTGGTGCGTAAGTATCGTCATAGTCTATCCCTTCTTCTTGTGTGTATCCCTTGGCCACGAGTCTTGCCTTGTTTCTTATAACTTTTCCTTTCTCGTTCATCTTGTTCCTGAAAACCCATTTAGCTCCAATAATAGATTTACCTTTTGGTTTAGGAGTCAATTCACAGACATCATTAATACTGAATTGCCTGAGCTCTTCTTGCATAGCTTCAATCCAGCTTTCATCAGATAAAGCTTCTTCTATGCTTTTGGGTTCTATTTCAGAAACAAGAGCCACATCA
Organism: Eucalyptus grandis; assembly: GCF_016545825.1. Lineage (NCBI taxonomy): Eukaryota > Viridiplantae > Streptophyta > Magnoliopsida > Myrtales > Myrtaceae > Eucalyptus > Eucalyptus grandis. Next base: position 25,032,906 of record NC_052612.1, read on the forward strand.
CTAGACTCTTCGCGCCTTTTGGATCTTGTGCGAATTCCTTCATTGATGTCTCCAATGATAAGATCTTTGGGATGACTGGACTTATGTTTCCGATTCTGGTTAATTAGTCGATTGATGGTCACTTCCTTCACTTGAATCTTCAATGAGTCACTTGTTGCTAGTCCTTCAAAGTCTGAGCTATTTTAGACTTTGTAGAGTCGGAGCAGTTCGGGTTCTTCAAGATGAGTTCGAATGGATTCATTTTGCATAGAGTCTTGGAATTTAACATTCATTGATTCTTCCCTTTGTTTGAGTCTTCTTGTTGTAGACTCTATACGCTTTGCTTGTGGTTGAATATCCAAGGAAGATGCCTTCATCTGACTTTTCTTCAAACTTACCAACTCGATCATTTGCATTTTTCAGTATAAAACATTTGCATCCAAATACATGAAAATATGAAACAATAGGCTTCTTTTCTTTGAATAGTTCATAGGGGGTTTTTTCAGAATAGGCCGTAGAAAAACTCTATTTATAATGTAACATGCTGTAGAAACTGCTTCAGCCCAAAAACGTGAAGATATGTTACTTTCGATTAAAAGAGTCATAGCCATTTCTTGAAGAGATCTATTCTTTCTTTCCACAACTCCATTTTGCTCTGGAGTATATGGAGAGGAGAATACATGCTGGAAACCAGATTCATCACAGAATTTTGTGAAATCATGATTTTCAAATTCACCTACATGATCTGTTCTTATACTTGAGATAACATACCCTTTTTCATTTTGAACCTTTTTAGCAAACTTTTCAAAGTAAGAGAAAGTTTCAGACTTACTTGCTAAGAAATATACCCAAGTGAATCGTGAGTAATCATCCACAATTACCGGGCAGTATTTCTTACCTCCAATGCTTTGTGTTACGGTTGATCCAAATAGATCCATATGCGAAGGCTGCAGTACACGGTTAGTGGAAACTTGATTTATTGGTTTAAAAGAATTTCTTACCTGTTTTCCCAATATACATGGTGTACATAGATCAGACTTTTGGTATGATAAATTGGGTAGACCACGAACAAGCTTCTTTACTGAGATTTTGGCTATTTGCTTTATGTTGACGTACCCAAGCTTTATGTGCCATAAGTTTGCTTCGTCTTGGATTGAGATTAGACATTGTGATTCATCTGGTTTCACAACCAAGAGGTAGATATTTCCATGTCTTCGACCCATGAATGACTGAGTAGAATCTTTACTAATTCAGAACATATTCCCTCTTGAAAGTTGATTTTGAAACCGGTATCACATAGCTGACTAATCGAGCAAATTGTAATTGAGCCCTTCCACTAAGGAAACATTGCTGATTTTGAGATTTCCAATCTTTCAGTTCCAAATCCCACAATTTTTCCTTTGTTGTTTCCTCCAAAATAGACTTTTCCACCATTTACTTGAACAAGCTTTATGAAGTAATTTGAGTCTCTGTCATGTGTCTTGAGCATCCACTATCCGAGATACCATTTTACCTTTTTCTTGATAGTGACCTGCATTTAAAAAAGAAACTCAAACCTTCTTTGGTACCCATATTTTCTTGGGTCCATTGGTGTTAGTATGATATGCGGTTTCTGCCCATACCTTCTTAACAAGTTTCCAAATCATGGGACATTCTTTTTCAAAATGATCTGCACTATTGCACTTTGAGCATCTGAGAGCATTGCGACCAACTGGTTTTACAAAGATCATTTTAAAATGATTTTTATAAGCATCTCTTGTGGGTCTTTGTTTGATTCTTTCCTTCACTTTAGGAAAATCTATTAAAGGAATGGTTTCAACAGTCATTCCCAAACCAGATTTATTGAAATAAGGTCTTTGAACAGAGAGAATTTTTCCAGTTTCTCAGATCCTATAGAAAATCTTTTGGAAATATTTGAGATATCATTTTTCAAGAATGCATTTTCTTTTAACAAATTATCTTCACTTTCTTTAAGAGAAGAAACATTCTTGTCTAAACTTATCACTTTTTCTTTCAAAATATTTTCCTATTGTTTTAGAGCATAATTTTCTTTCTTGAGTTCGGAAATTCTTTTAAGAGAAGTCTTAAGACTAAAACACAATTCATCAATATACTTTGAAACCTTAATAGGGATTTTGAAGTTACTTACCTCAAATTCGCTTTCTAAGTCTGAATTTGTCTCGGAATTTGAATCTGAATCCGATTGAGCCATTAGACATATATTGGCATATTCATCATCACTCTTTTCACACTCTGTATCACTCCAGGTTTCAGCTTTAAGAGCTTTTCGATACTTTTTAGTTTTTCCTTTCTTCTCCCTCAGAAGAGGACAGTTGGGTCTGATGTGTCCCTTTTTCTTGCATTCAAAGCAGACTACATCTTTGTTTGATTCATCATCCTCAACTGACTTAGTCTGTTGCTTTTGAGAACTTTGTTTCTTTGGATTGAATCTTCTTCCTTTTCTGTTCAGCTTTCTGAATCTTCTTATTATGAGAGCAAGTTCCTCATCATCCATATCGTCTTCAGAATCTGTAACATCAGAATCATTATTAGATTTTAATGCAATGGACTTCTTACCTTTAGGATCTTCGTCTTCATTGATTCATTCCACTTCATAAGACTGAAGAGTCCCAACCAACTCATCAACAGATAGTGGTATGATTCTTTGGGTCTCTCTAATTGAGGTCTTTATGTGATTCCAATCCTTGGAGAGTCCATGCAGTAGCTTGTTTACTTTCATGGGATCAGAAATTGGTTGACCTTGGTTTTCAAGACCATTCACGATTTCTGTAAAGTGACTGAACATATCCGTTATAGATTCTCCTGGTTTCATTTTGAAGGCTTCATATTGACCGAGGAGAATGTTGATTCTAGTCTCTTTCACTCGATCGGTTCTTTCATAGGTAATATGTAATCCATCCCAGACTTCTTTAGCTGTAACACAAGAAGATATTCTGTTATATTCAGTAGGGGATAGAGCACAATATAAAGAATAAATTGCTTTTGCATCAAGAGCTTGTTTCTTGATTTTCTCTTCCTGAGTCATTTCGCTAGACTCAACAATATCTTTTCCTCTTTCTGAGACAGATGCAGCTTTAGGAATGATTCCTTTTTCTACAACATCCCATTCTAGAGGATCCTTTGATCTTAGGAATGCTTTCATCTTGTTTTTCCATATGTTGTAATCCTTTCCATCAAAGTAAGGTGGTCTGGTATTGCTTTGCCCTTCTACCAGCCCTGGAGCCAACATACTAGTCATGGATCTTTAACTCTGAAGTAAAACACTTCAACAAAAGTGAGTACACAGGCTCTGATACCAATTGAGATAGCTAGTATAAGCACCTAGAGGGGGTGAATAGGTGCACAAACAAATTTTTGAGATACGGAAGTGATTCTAGGCAATCGATAGAAAGGAAAATACGATCAAAGTAAAGTAAAGGTTAGAGAAGAGAGAAATGAACACAAGATTTATAATGGTTCGGCTTATTCCAAGCCTACGTCCACTTTTCCGCACTGACAGCCCACCGGCTGGATTTCACTATGAACAAAAGAGAAGTTACAGCACAAATTTTCCTTGATTCCACAGTGTAGATGATCTACCACACTTCCTCAAGGTTTCTCACGAATATAGACTCTCTTTTGTTTACACGATTTTGCTCAACAAATGAATTGACTAAGAACAAGAGTCTTCAGACTTTGGAATTCTTCTATCGTGCATGCACTTGAACAATTGGAACGTCTTCTTTATATACTCTTTCATGCCATCATACCCGTTGGCACTTACCAAAGGAATTCCTCCAATCTACCCGTTGGACGGAATCAATTAGGAAGATCATTCGAGCTATTAAAGGAACATGTCGATAGCCCATCAATCTGTTCGCCCATACAATCAGGATCTCGGTTTCCATAAGTAGAACCTTCTAAGTATACTTTGCCAATCAACGGATCCTTAATCTTCGAATCAATTATGATCAAATAAAGGATTCCGTCATGTCATATCCAGCCAAGAGATCTTCTCTAGTCGATAAGGCCATATCCTTAATGAAACATCTAGTTCTGGATAGCCTTTCTTTAACGGATTAGAAACTGTTAATGAGGATAAACTTTGAGTCTTGAGTCTAGCTGTCCGGAGGTCTTCAAACTTTAAATAGCAAAGTCTACAAGCCTTCAGACTAGACTGATGGAAACATTTTGTCAACTTCAAAATACTTCACGAGGATTTCTCCAACAAAACTATCATGTAGCACTTAGTTCTTGATTATAATAGACAATAACTCAAGTTATTAGAGGTGGCTCCCATGAAGTCAAGTTGCCGTGTAGCACTTAGTTTTTGATTACAATAGACAATAACTCAAGTTACTAGAGGTGGCTCCCACGAAATCAAGCTGTCGTGTAGCACTTTGTTCTTGATTATAATAAGCAATGGTTCAAGGTACTAGAGGTGACTCATACAATATTTTTCTATCGTGCACACTTAGTCCTCTACCCGTTAGCAACCAATCGATTTACTCAACCCGACACATCTCACCCTCATTCAATAGTTGCTACGAAAAGCAATAACAATGAACCACAATTGTGGCACAACCATTTGTGCCTCATCACGCATAACACCTAAACATATTACAAAGCAACCACAACACCAAAAGTGCAATTTCTAACAAGCAAAGCATCGAGAACCATCATAAAACTATAATCTGTACTAACAGGTAGAACGGTCTACTTGCACGTCTCTGAATTTAAATCCAAAAATCTAATAAAATGAATTCGGAAAATTCCCAAATTTGAATATGTTGAAAATGACACATATAAGAACATTTTTCATGAGACATTGTAACCCATATCTTTCTAGATTCGGTCCAGTAAATCACTCAATCCAGTACCAAAACTGAGTCAATTTCCAGAAAGTCTATTTTTCAAGATCAGTTTGGTTCGAGATCCAAAACTTGTCCATTTGATTTGAAATCTGATTATGTTAAACTAGAAGATGTGACAAACAATTTTTGTGAAGGAACCAATTAGAAATTAGAACCCTAAGAATTGATTAAAATCCCTTAAATCCCAAAAGGTCACCAGTTCCAGTGAAAACTGAGGTTCTATTTGTAAATGATGGAACTAATATCTCCTTTTTTTAAATCTCTAAAAATCTTGAGAAAATTATATGTTGTAGCTGAAGATGTCTAAAACATTTCTCAAGAAGGAATTAATCTCAAGTTTGCAATATATTTTGATCCACAAAAATGGCAAATGGCGAGGGTCTAGAGATCCGAACTGCAAACAGTTCACTGGAATCGACTAAACCAACTTCAATGGTGCTAATTTCACTACTTTGATTAATACTAAACCATTCTAAGGATAATCTAACAAATATAGATTACTAATCCATCCTTAAGCTAATCTAAACAACCCTTAAGCATAATTAACCTCCTAAGCAAGATTTAGAGGATAAACTCACTGGATTTGCACGCCAATAAGTTCACAATGACGAGGACGTGAAGGCGAGTGAAAACTAGCCCATGGAAGCACTAAGCGAGGTTCGGAAGACACCTAAAACGGGCATTGAAGCTTTCACGGCCTTGATGTCTTCAACTACTGACCTTGGCTGGAGAAGACGGAACCGATTGCTAGTTTGGCTCAGAAACAGCAAGGATGGGTAGCAACGGTCTAGGCGGGTTGAGGTGGTGGCTCTGGCAGCCTTGACTGGCTTCGATGGTGGTTGGCGACCAGGGATAGCAACGGATGGCGATGCTGTCCTTGCGAGCATGTGAGCGGCTTGGACGGCAAGGGGCTGCTCAACTGGCTTGCTGGCTATCTCCTTTGGTTTTGTTGAGCTTTTATCCTTCCACAACAATGGAGAAAGCCACAAAATAAGGGAGAAGATGGTCTACTGAAGAGGGGCCTCCCCATGGGCTCATTAGAGCTTAACACTTGTCCAAATCTCCTCTCTCTTGCCCCCACCATGACAGCCCATAACACCAACCATTTTCTCTCTTCAATCCTCGTCAACAAGCTTGGCAATGGGTGTAAAATGTCCTTCCCCCCGTGGCATACAAATTTTGTGACTTTGTACATCAAATTCATTCAATTTCATTCAATTCCTAAACCAATGTAACCGCACTTAAATCTACATTTTTCCTTGACCATAGAACCATTTGGGATCCCAAAAGTGCGACCAAAAGCGGGCCTACCAATTTTCCCGAACCAAATTTACCATACTTTGATTTTTCGCC